>NC_136071.1:136237481-136614981 GCF_964261635.1 Lissotriton helveticus | reverse complement strand
TTACAGATCCCTTCGCTCTTTCTTTTCCTCTCAACGTTTCTGCCTCTTTCACTCTCTCTTCCAACTCTCTCCCCCTCTCCATTTACTTACACAAATCTCGCAGATACCCCAAGCAGCTGTGCCCGCACTACCAAGCCTTCTGTTATGCCACATCTCTCAGCTTACAGATTCCTTCGCTCTTTCTTTTACTCTCCACGTTTCTGCCTCTTTCACTCTCTCTTCCAACTCTCTCCCTCCATCTCCATTTACTTACACAAATCTTGGTGAGGCACAGGCAGCAACAGTCCAAGCTTCCCTCACACACAGAGCAGGTACAGCACAGGCAGCAACAGTGCAAGCTTCCATCACACACGGAGCAGGTACAGCACAGGCAACAGCAATGCAAGCTTCCCTCAAACACGGAGCAGGTACAGCACAGGCAGCAACAGTGCAAGCTTCCCTCACACACAGAGCAGGTACAGCACAGGCAGCAACAGTGCAAGCTTCCCTCACACACAGAGCAGGTACAGCACAGGCAGCAACAGTGCAAGCTTCCATCACACACGGAGCAGGTACAGCACAGGCAACAGCAATGCAAGCTTCCCTCAAACACGGAGCAGGTACAGCACAGGCAACAGCAGTGCAAGCTTCCCTTACACATGGAACAGGTACAGCACCGACAGCAGCAGTGCAAGCTTCCCTCACACACGGAGCAGGTACAGCACAGGCAGCAGCAGTGCAAGCTTCCCTCACACATAGATCAGGTACAGCACAGGCGGCAGCAGTGCAAGCTTCCCTTACACATGGAACAGGTACAGCACCGACAGCAGCAGTGCAAGCTTCCCTCACACACCGTCACACACCCTCAGCTTCACACACCCTCACTCACCCTCACACACACACACACACACACACACACACACACACACACACACAAACAACAACAAAAGGAAGAATAGAAATAAACTATCCTAATCCACACTCTAACTCCAAGATAGAAATCCTGAGTCCTAATTCACCCTAATAAACTAACAGCCTAATTCACCCTACAAATACACCCTCAAGATACGCAACAGAAAGACATCCTAGAAAATAAAAACCAAAGGAAAAATACGCCATCCTAATGCACCAGCCAAATAAACAATCAAATAAAACTAAACAAAACACAATATAAGTAAAGACTCAAAAAATAGCCTCCTATTCCACCCTATTCAGAGAAATGATTGTGCATTTAACAGATAGATAAGTTTTATGCCATTTTCTGAGACAAAAACAAATTTTTGCACGCATTTAAAAACAAAGGGGGTCAACGGAGTCGTGCATCAGATACGTTACACACAAAATCTACTTCCCAAATGTGAGCTACAGCATGCAATGATGTTTATCAGGCTTCAGGTCACCAAACAAAAATTATTCGGACAAAATAACACCAACAAAAGAACGAAGAAATATCTGTCAGGAAGCGAGGACGAGGATGTACAAACACAAAAGTGAAACAGCCTATTTTTAACTGGGGTAATAAACAAGCACTATTCATCCGGGAAATGGGACGGATTAAACACAATTGTCACGAGTTACACAAAAAGCCGTACGCATATAACAATAGCAGTTCATCACACGGAATTACATCAAATATAAAAAACATATTACGCAACTTGGATTCAGCGCTAACATCATCAATAAACATTACATATGTCTCTTAGCTTCACAAAACAACGCGTAATACAATTAATACTTTTGAAGTGTACAATATTCATGGCGAAAAGAGTACTTAGAAACTCAAAGAACAGCTCTTGTACGTCAAATAACAAACAACTGCTAATAATACATTACATAACACTTTAAGAAAATAAATACATTACATATTGAAGAATAAAAACAAGACTTTAATTACATTACATAATATTCATTTCGAAATATTACAAACAAAAAAATACAATGTCAACATTATTAAAAATACACTCCTATTCATTCGTTAACTTAAACATACTATAGGTAGTAAATAAAAACACTTACTTACATATAAATTAAATAAATAACTAAAATAATTACAATCGCTAACAAAATATGTCACTATTTATATAAATACACTCATAATTATTAACTAATTTATGCATACTATCAATACTACTTTAAATTAGATTAAAAAAACACTTAGAGGAAATCTCTTACCTATCATACGACGCACCAACAGCACACGAACAGGAACACGCCTTCCGCATCCCGCTATTCTCCATGTTCTGGAGAATTCCACCGATTACGTATGCAAATCGGAACGCGACGTCAAAAACGTAGCGCTCCGATTGGCTAAAAAAAATGTCAATCAAAAAAAAGACGTAACGGTAGGAAAAATAAAAAAAAACTACAACGCTAACCTGTTAAATGTAGGTAGCGTTAAGGTGGCGCTTTGCGTCCGACATTTAAATAAAAAAAAAAAATTTCAACCTCAACCCCTCACCCTCAACCCCTCACCCTCAATCACACTCAATCACCCTCAACACATCACCCTCACTCACCCCCACTCACCCTCAATCACCCTCACTCACCCTCACCCTCACTCACCCTCACCCTCACTCACCCTCACCCTCACTCACCCTCAATCACCCTCACCCTCACTCACCCTCACTCACCCTCACCCTCACTCACCCTCATTCACCCTCACTCACCCTCACTCACCCTCACCCTCACTCACCCTCACCCTCACTCACCCTCAACCCCTCACCCTCACTCACCCTCACCCTTACTCACCCTCACCCTCCCTCAACCCTTCACCCTCACTCACCCTCAACCCCTCAGCCTCCCCCTCACTCACCCTCAACCCCTCACCCTCAACACATCACTCACCCTCACTCTCACTCACCCTCAGTCACCCTCACTCACCCTCAACCCCTCACCCTCACCCTCACTCACCCTCAATCACCCTCATCCTCACTCACCCTCACCCTCACTCACCCTCAACCCCTCACCCTCAATCACCCTCACCCTACTCACACTCAACTCCTCACCCTCACCCTCACTCACCCTCACCTTCACCCTCTCACCCTCAACCCCTCACCCTCACTCACCCTCAACCCCTCAACCACCCTTAACCCCTCACCCTCACTCACCCTCACTCACACTCACTCACCCCCACCCTCACTCACACTCACTCATGCTCACTCACCCTCACCCTCACTCACCCTCACCCTCACTCACCCTCAACCCCTCACCCTCAATCACCCTCACCCTCACCCACCCTCAACCCCTCCCCCTCCCCCTCACTCACCCTCACCTTCCCCCTCTCACCCTCAACCCCTCACCCTCACTCACCCTCAATCCCTCACCCTCACTCACCCTCACTCACCCTCACTCACCCCCACCCTCACTCACACTCACTCACCCTCACTCACCCTCACTCACCCTCACCCTCACTCACCCTCACCCACACTCAGCCTCACCCTCACTCACCCTCAACACCTCACCCTCACTCACCCTCAACCCCTCACCCTCACCCTCACCCTCACCCTCACTCAGCCTCAACCCCTTACCCTCAATCACCCTCACCCTCACTCAGCCTCAACCCCTCACCCTCACTCACCCTCAACCCCTCACCCTCACTCACCCTCAACCCCTCACCCTCACCCTCACTCACCCTCAACCCCTTACCCTCAATCACCCTCACCCTCACTCAGCCTCAACCCCTCACCCTCACTCACCCTCAACCCCTCACCCTCACTCACCCTCAACCCCTCACCCTCACTCACCCTCAACCCCTCACCCTCACCCTCACTCACCCACCCTCACCCTCACTCACCCTCACTCACCCTCACCCACACTCACCCTCACCCTCACTCACCCTCAACGCCTCACCCTCACTCACTCTCAACCCCTCACCCTCACTCAACCTCAACACCTCACCCTCACCCTCACTCACCCTCAACCGTTCACCCTCAACCCCTCACTCACCCTCACTCTCACTCACCCTCACTCACCCTCAACCCCTCAGCCTCACCCTCACTCACCCTCACACTCACTCACCCTCAACCCCTCACCCTCACTCACCCTCACCCTCACTCACCCTCAACCCCTCACACTCACTCACCCTCAACACCTCACCCTCACCCTCACTCACCCTCAACCGTTCACCCTCAACCCCTCACTCACCCTCACTCCCACTCACCCTCACTCACCCTCAACCCCTCACCCTCACTACCCTCACTCACCCTCACTCACCCTCACTCACCCTCGCCCTCACTCACCCTCACTCACCCTCACCCTCACTCACCCTCACTCACCCTCAATCACCCTCACCCTCACTCACCCTCAACCCCTAACCCTCACTCACCCTCACTCACCCTCACTCACCCTCGCCCTCACTCACCCTCACTAACCCTCACCCTCACTCACCCTCACCCTCACTCACCCTCAATCACCCTCACCCTCACTCACCCTCAACCCCTAACCCTCACTCACCCTCACTCACCCTCACCCACCCTCACCCTCACTCACCCTCACTCACCCTCACCCACCCTCGCCCTCACTCACCCTCAATCACCCTCACCCTCACTCACCCTCACTCACCCTCACTCACCCTCACCCTCACTCACCCTCACTCACCCTCACTCACCCTCAGCCTCACTCACCCTCAACCCCTCACCCTCACTCACCCTCACCCTCACTCACCCTCACCCTCCCTCAACCCCTCACCCTCAACACCTCACTCACCCTCACTCTCACTCACCCTCAGTCACCCTCACTCACCCTCAACCCCTCACCCTCACCCTCACTCGCCCTCAATCACCCTCACCCTCACTCACCCTCACCCTCACTCACCCTCAACCCCTCACCCTCAATCACCCTCACCCTCACTCACCCTCAACCCCTCACCCTCACCCTCACTCACCCTCACCCTCACTCACCCTCACTCACCCTCACTCACCCTCACCCTCACTCACCCTCAACCCCTCACCCTCACTCACCCTCACCCTCACTCACCCCCACCCTCCCTCAACCCCTCACCCTCACTCACCCTCATCCCCTCAGCCTCCCCCTCACTCACCCTCAACCCCTCACCCTCAACACCTCACTCACCCTCACTCTCACTCACCCTCAGTCACCCTCACTCACCCTCAACCCCTCACCCTCACCCTCACTCGCCCTCAATCACCCTAACCCTCACTCACCCTCACCCTCACTCACCCTCAACCCCTCACCCTCAATCACCCTCACCCTCACTCACCCTCAACCCCTCACCCTCACCCTCACTCACCCTCACCTTCACCCTCTCACCCTCAACCCCTCACCCTCACTCACCCTCAACCCCTCAACCACCCTCAACCCCTCACCCTCACTCACCCTCACTCACACTCACTCACACTCACTCACCCCCACCCTCACTCACACTCACTCACCCTCACTCACCCTCACTCACCCTCACTCACCCTCACCCACACTCAGCCTCACCCTCACTCACCCTCAACACCTCACCCTCACTCACCCTCAACCCCTCACCCTCACCCTCACCCTCACCCTCACTCAGCCTCAACCCCTTACCCTCAATCACCCTCACCCTCACTCAGCCTCAACACCTCACCCTCACTCACCCTCAACCCCTCACCCTCACTCACCCTCAACCCCTCACCCTCACTCACCCTCAACCCCTCACCCTCACTCAGCCTCACCCTCACTCACCCTTACTCACCCTCACCCTCACTCACCCTCACTCACCCTCACTCACCCTCACCCACACTCACCCTCACCCTCACTCACCCTCAACGCCTCACCCTCACTCACTCTCAACGCCTCACCCTCACTCACCCTCAACACCTCACCCTCACCCTCACTCACCCTCAACCGTTCACCCTCAACCCCTCACTCACCCTCACTCTCACTCACCCTCACTTACCCTCAACCCCTCAGCCTCACCCTCACTCACCCTCACCCTCACCCTCACTCACCCTCAACCCCTCACCCTCACTCACCCTCACCCTCACTCACCCTCAACCCCTCACACTCACTCACCCTCACCCTCACTCACCCTCAACTCCTCACCCTCACTCACCCTCAACACCTCAGCCTCACCCTCACTCACCCTCAACGCCTCACCCTCAACCCCTCACCCTCACTCACCCTCACCCTCACTCACCCTCAACCCCTCACCCTCAACACCTCACCCTCACTCACCCTCACAACACATATTGTGTTACAATAGGTGTCACATTTGCGGAAGATAAAACTATCTAGAGATGTAGCATAACGACCAGAGCTGCCATATAAGTCACGTAAATACTAAACATGTTGCATTCCAAATGCTATAGGTGTCACATTTGCAAACGTTATAACTATTGGCATTGTAAATGACAAAGTCATCAATATAGCAATTTTAACATCGCAAAAATAAATAAATTATGTCATTTACAAGACCAAAAACTACAACTTTTCTAATGCGATACTTATTGCATTCCAACCCCACTCATCCACGCAACGCCACTCACACACGCAACGCCACTCACACACGCAACGCCACTCACACACGCAACGCCACTCACACACGCAACGCCACTCACACACGCTACGCCACTCACATACGCAACGCCACTCACACACGCAACGCCACTCACACACGCAACGCCACTCACACACGCCACTCATCCACGCAACGCCACTCATCCACGCAACGCCACTCATCCACGCAACACCACTCTTCCATTTGCAAAACGAAAAATGTCTAACTATTCTATTGCGAGACCTATTGCATTTTCAATGCTTGTTTTAATAGCATCCTGGCATGAGATAACTGGAACGCCCAGGCATATGCCTGGAGGTCTGGAGCTGCGAGCCCCCTCTTTTCTCTACGCCTCCTAAGCTTTTTCCAAGAAATTCTTGGAAGATATTTATTCCAGATAAAAGTACTGATTTCGGCCTGTAACTTTTTAATAAGAGATGGGTCAAAGTATAAGGGAATATTATTAAATAAAAATGAAATCTTGGGCAAAATGGACATTTTAACCAGGTTGACCCTTCCCAATAATGATAGAGGGAGATGTGCCCATGATTGTAGTAGCTTATGACAGTCCTTAGCAACCATAGTGAAATTTGTTGTGGCAATCTGGTCGATGTCACCAACAATGGTAAGGCCTAGATACCTCATCTTACAGCCCGGACGAATATTAGAGTTAAATAAGTTCTGGTCAATATTCCATGCCATCATCTCGGTCTTTGAGGCGTTGATCTCATATCCGGATACCTCCCCAAATTCAGAGGCCACCTTAAGTATTGCAGGAAGGGCCGTATGAGCCTCAGACGTGTAGATGAGGATATCGTCCGCATACAGGGCCACCTTCCTCTCCCAACCTCTGTACGTGAACGACTTAATATTAACATTGTCCCTTAGACATTGGGCAAACGGTTCAACATATATATCGAATAACAGTGGGGAGAGTGGGCAGCCCTGCCGTGTACCCCTCGAGATGTTAAAAGGATCGGATGGAACTCCATTGACCAGAACACAGGTACTAGGGCTCTGATATAAAAGGCTAACTGCCGGATGCTTGTTTCCGTTCTGGGAAGGACATGGCTTTTGTAGTTCGGACTGGACTGTTCCCATGGGGCACAGGGTCAGCGCTGATTTGCATATCGCCATTGTCTAACCCAGGGTGGTGTGGAGTGGAAAAACGATGGATTTGGGCCCAGATCTTTGGACTGGGGTGAATGTGTGACATTGATCCACATTCTGTCCATCACTGTTGTGTTTGCAATTACCGCTCTAAGTGTACTGGGGATGCTCAGACATGAGTCCCAGGTACTCCACACCACTGGAATCAAGCTAGCCGGGCTGATGAGAGGTGTTACCTCGAAACCGGGCCGGTCCTCGGATGCTTGTTTCCGTTCTGGGAAGGACATGGCTTTTGTAGTTCGGACTGGACTGTTCCCATGGGGCACAGGGTCAGCGCTGATTTGCATATCGCCATTGTCTAACCCAGGGTGGTGTGGAGTGGAAAAACGATGGATTTGGGCCCAGATCTTTGGACTGGGGTGAATGTGTGACATTGATCCACATTCTGTCCATCACTGTTGTGTTTGCAATAACTGCCCGACGAAACCCCCCGCCAAAGTTAAACCTTACCAAGGCCTCCGACAGGTACAACAAGTTGACCCTGTCGAAGGACTTGGTGGCATCCAACGTAAGAACCACCAAGGGGAGGGACTCCAGAGCAGCCAGATCAATAGCCCCCATCAAATCAAAGGTTAGCTCATATAACTGCCGACCCTTCACAAACCCCTTTTGATCCGGGTGCAAAATTTCGGGGGCCACTAGAGCCAACCTATTGGCAAGAATTGTGGCAAATATTTTATAATCTACTTTCAAGATTGATATAGGTCTGTACGACCCGCATGCTGTAGAAGGCTTCCCTGGTTTTAAAATTAGTGATATCGACGCACTATCCCATGAAACTGGAGGACGCACACCATCCATTAGAATGTGGTTAAATAATACTACCAGGAAAGAGACTAGTTCTTGCTCCAGTACTTTATAGATTTCAGCAGGTAGGCCGTCAGGCCCGACGCCTTCCCTTTTTTGGCATTACGAATTGCTTTCCTGACTTCCTCTTCCGAGATTTCACTATCAAGCATATCACTCTGTTCAGTAGAAAGAGTTGGAAGAGAGATTCTACTAAGCCAGACCTTAATAAACTCAGGATCGGTGATCTTGTCCTCGTGATAAATGGTTTGGAAATATTCTCTAAAGGCCAGTCTAATATCAGCATCTAGGGAAAGTGAAACATTATTTACAACAATCGAATCGATGTTATTACGGACCTGGTCCGTTTTGGCTTTCCATGCCAATAGCTTCCCCGCTCCCTCACCATACTGGAAGTGCGCGATCTTACTAGCTTCCCACCTTTCTTGTGTACGCTGATTTAGAATTGAAGCTAAATGGGCCTTTAAGGAAAGTAACCTGTCATACAGGGGTGACAGAACAGCATCCGTGGAGGCTGAATTAGTGTCGATGTCAAGTGTCCGCCTCTACTGAGGTTACAGCCTCCCTGTACTCCTTCCTTCTCTAAGACACTTTGCCTGTGATGAGACCTCTCAAAAAAGCTTTAAGAGAGTCCCACACCACTCCATTACAAGCCGAACCCACATTTACCCTCAAGAAATGTATGACTTCGGTTTTAAGGAACAGGACATCATCAGGGTGGGATAGTAGCGAGCGGTCAAAAGACCAGCTCCTAACAGGAGCATTAAGAGGGGTTGTAAGCTCCAAAACTATGGCAGAGTGATCGGATAAATGTAATGGAAGATATTTAATGTCCTTAACAAAATCAACTAGCCTCTGATTAATTAATACAAAGTCAATTCTCGACTGATGGTGGTATTTGTAGTTCCTAAAGGAGACGCCCTGCTGATTACCTGCCCTTAATCGCCAAATGTCCACATACCCATACTGTTTCATTGAATTCAACAGAAAGGACCTCGATTTCGAGGCGTTCAAGGACCGAATATTATGAGACTTATCAAAAACTGGGTCCAACACAATGTTGAAATCACCAGTAAAAATTACTGGCTCGGGAAAGGACAAAAGATGGGAGAAGATAACCTCCAGGGATGATGGATTGTCCTGATTAGGGCCATAATACCCAACAATAGTCAGTTGAGTGCCCAAAATAGAAAGGGATGCGATAACCCATCTGCCACCTGGGTCTACCTTAGAATCAAGCACCCTAGCTTTAAGCTGTCTCTTAAAGATGAGAGATACCCCCCTAGAAGATATGGACTGAGAGGTGGAGATTGCAAAATCAATCCACTTGTTCCCCTTTACTAATGCATCAATTTCGGCCTGGATCAAATGCGTCTCCTGGAGGATGATGACCTGAGCATCCGTGTCGCGAAGATATTGCAACAACTTTCTGGCCCTGGGTTTAGTGCGCAGGCCATTAACGTTCCAGGATATTATTTTTAAGTTACCCATAATCACTGACCCAATAACCTCCCAACCTCAACTGGAAGCAAACAATACCTTTATCCTGTCCTAAACAAAAGAGGCAAGGCAACACAACATAGAAGATCCAATAATCAACGTGAACCAGTAAACCACAAAAATGGCAAGTGAGGAATTTTTTATGTGATTTTACCCCCCCTAGCCCCCCCTCTAACCCCGTGCTCCCCCTACCCCCTCTCCCCTCCCATGGAGAACCCTTGGTGTATCTAACCAGATCAAGTCCAGTAGATGGCACCCCACCTCAAGCTCCCGCTAATCCACCCAACCCCTAAACCAAATTTCCTGCCCAAATAACCTAGCTATACCTAAAAAACAATGTGTGCATTCCTATTTTTAAGATTTTATGTTATTTTGTTATTTTTGTTTTCTTTTTTTCCTTTTTGATCTAATGATGATGATTATACACACCTCTAAATACACTAATATTCACAAGTTTGGTTTCCCATAATAAAGATCAACCAGTTGGTGCTGGTCGCCCTAGTTCGCTTTGAGAGACATATCCTATTTATACAAAGCTTTGTTACCCAACTCTAATAGGAGCTCGTCAGCAGCTTGCACTGTCCTGATGTTAAACATCTTGTTATTGTGCATCACCTTTAATGCCACCAGAAACATGAGCTGGGCGGGCGCACCCAACTTCCTGAAGGCCTCCAGCCGCCTGCCGAACTCCCACTGCTTCTCCAGTGTGACTCTGGCAAGATCTGACCTGATAAGGAAGGTAAAACCCTTGCCGGGTAGGGACTTCTGTGTGGAAAAGAAGAAGAAGGCAGGTCCATTTCTATATTTCTTTATTCCAAGAAGGTAGTATTACACAGCGGCACCGAACACACCTCCAACCTCCAACCCTCCTCCTTCAGCAACTGCCTTCCCTACGACCTCAACCTTCTAGTATCCCATGCATTCCACACCCTACACACGTGCACACACAGACACGCGCTAACACACACACAAGATAAACCACGCGCACAACACAACACATACGAACCAATACCTCCTCCTCAACAGCTTACAAGACACTAACCAAGAAGTTACCCTAACTTAAAATCAGTAAACCGGACAGGCAACTTCCTCGTTCTATTACCAAGGCGTAAAGTCTCATCTTCAACACCAACATTGGTACAAGTGGAACCAGGTTCAATAACATCACTAACACCACTCCTACTCCTGATTACATCACGGCCCGATGTGTCACATCTGGCATTACAACTACTCGTACTTCCGGTTGACGCCACATCCTTCATTAGTCCAAAATCATCACCTAACATATATCCACTACATACTCCTTCATCAACACCAGATCGTGTACCTACCCCGCCATCCTTGCCATTGCAAAGACTCAATTGGCGAAAATTCCATCTCTTACCGTCCTCCAACTCTACTGCACTGCCAAAAACCTTCATTACTCTCAGGGGTTTAGACCATATACTTTCCCCCTTCAGCACAATTCTAGGATTCTTTACCCGAACCATTTGACCTATCTTAACTAACGGCAACTACACCTACCTCCATGATACTGCTGACTGCGATCCTGATACTTTTTGACCTCAGATCTGATTTCTTTATCTATCTCGTTGTTATTGCACTGCATTTTATCATTCCTTTTCCTTAACCACCAAGGAACTAACCCAGTGAATGGTTTCCTACCTCTCAAGACCTCAAAAGGTGTTTTCCCTGTAGCGGAATGCGGGGTGACGCGGTATGCAGTCAACCTTTCTTGTAGAGCCTTCCTCCAGGGTAACCCTGCACTCAATGCTAATTCAATCACTTCCTTGACCACCCTGTTGAAGCGCTCAACTTGACCATTACTTTCGGGATGATATAGTGATGATTTGATGTGCTTGATGCCCATCACCACTAAAAATTCTTCCATTTTTTGTGACACAAACTGCGGCCCATTATCCGAAACAAGAACTTCCGGGACTCCTTCCCTTGAAAACACATCCTCTAAAAACTCAATAACCACATCCGTAGTCATCCCATTTACCATTCTTACCTCAGGCCATTTCGAATAATAATCGACTAATACAATGGCATAACAATCCTTTGCTAACAGAGCTGAAAATGGACCCATAAAATCAATAGCAACTTTTTGCCATGGATACTCAGGTTTTGTAAAAAACAAGGGGGACCCACTAAATGGCTCGGGACCGTGGGTATCAACTATTTTCTGGAAACAAAGGTCCTAAGCCTAGAATAATTTTTCAAGACAATGTAATATAGACCACAATCGGACACTATATGCACTTGTTCTTATACCCAGCCGGGCAAAGAATTTATTAAAAAAGATATCCAAATAATAATTTACAATTTTACAGCAAACTTTTGACGTTTGAAGTAGGGCACAAGCCTGTGCCGTACTTAGAGATAAAGGAAAGTTGTGAAAGAGGGTGCAGAGAAGAGGACAGTTTACGTCAGGCAAGGAGAAAGTTTGAGCGAAGCTGGATACTGCATTAGAATTCAAATTGGCAGTATTCCCCAGAGCAGTACATACATATACAACTGTTCATAAACCAACTGTATGTCTGCTAAACAAAGTCGACGGCGTTTCGATCCCGTGCTCAGAATTTATGGGATCATCATCAGGACTTAATAATTGCCTGGTATAACAAGAAAAATGCCTGTAGGGAAAAACCAGGAAAGAAACAGAAAAGCAAATATGTATTTAAGTCGCTATTCTGTGGTAGAAAATTAAGGTCAACTGAGTCACACTCTAAAGCTTGGCAAAATTCGGAATCGCAGTGCAGTGAAGGTGGTGTTTGGTGACCGCAGCCGCAGTGACTCTGGTGGTCTTGGTACTACTGGTTGATGACTGATCGAGCGAGGATATTTGAATATCTATTGGGCAGGGGGCAGCGGTTCAATGTGCATTTTTGTGAAAAGTGGTCATTTCTGTGAGTGCGAAGAAATGACACTATGTGCACTTATCCGGTATGACAGGATTGGTCGAGTGGAGGAACGTGCATCAATAAACGGTCTAGTCATGCTAAATTGCTAGGATAAGGTTGGAAGGGGAAAGGCCGTGGGGCCTCGTGAATCAACAACCCATTAGGCATTTAAGTATATCGTACCCTCGAGATGGACAATTCAAGGTTCCGTGTAAAACCGTTCCAAGGAGTAGAATCGAGGATGGCTGAAGCGTGGAGGCTGTTTAGGGGGAAAGGCAAAGGTTATTTACGGCTGACCAGGGCCGATTGGAGGGAACAGCAGACCGCCTATGTAGCCATAACTTACCAATTCCGAAATTAGATAATGGCGGAATAAGTAGCAGTGCGAGGCATGCCCAGGTTGGGTGCCCCGTCTGATTGATTTAGAAAAGCGCTCGATAAAATGTTCGATCCGCTGAAAGAGAAATAGCGGCGGATTTTAAAAAAACACAAGTGAGGGTTATCATTTGTTAGCCTCCGTGCGGGCTATGGGAGGGGATAATCTCACCGTTTAACCGGAAGCTTGTCCGTGGGTGCGGTCGGTTAAATTACACGATCCGCTGTGGGAAAAGAGGAAATTTAGGGTTTAGGGAACTGAAATTGTGGGTCAGTTCACACGGTGACAGAGGAAAAGGGCTTCTTACCTTCAAAGAGGTGGTCGGACGGGGTGCCGATACACAGGTTCCTCGTAGGTAACGCTGCTTCCTGGTGAGTGAGCGCGCTACCGAGAGTTAAGGCAGTGCGGTCAGGTGACAGAGGTCACATGGTCATGAATCAACTATGGCGGCCATCTTTGAGTGGAGTGAAAAGGAGTGAAAGATGCGGCGCAAGTGCGGTGAATTGGTGCTTTACATGCACTTAGTGTGCCGAAGTGGCGATAAGTTTATTTACACGTGATTAAAATATTTTGGGTGCAACATATGCAAATCGGACGATTAAGCAATAAGTAGATTACTTCCAAAACACAGTATACTTAGAAACCACAAGGAAAGTTCCATTACGTTCGTGTGGACAGTGTTCAACTTTTTATGCTTACATTTTCGTATTTTCCGCATTAAGCATAAATGAGTTTTAAGGCACTGGGTTGGGCCAAGAGTGCAAAATGGTGCCCAGTGCTGACAGAAATGGCATGCAAAAAAAGTTTTGGTTCAGATCAGGTTTGTCCAGTCCTCGCTCTTGTTTAGACCAGTCCGAATAGTATTGAACTGGATTTGGACTTAAGTTCTTCTCTGTTCAGCAATTGGCAGAGGTTTCCACCTCTTTGCGGAAGTTTGATGGCTTTAAGAATTGTCCATTGGATGTCATCAGCTGAGTGGTTCATCTCTGTGAAGTGTTCCACCATAGGAGCATTGGGCGTTCTGCATCTAATTCTGCTCCGATGCTGGCTGATGCGTGTCTTGGCTTTCTGGCTGGTTTGTCCTATATACATTTTCTGGCATGGGCACAATATTGCATAAATGACATTACAGGTGTTGCAATTCGTGAATGATTTCATTTCGAAGTTCACGCCATTATGACAAATATTCCTTGCTTCAATTGTGAATTCACAAACAATGCAGTGTCCACATTTTACATGGCCTAATAGTGGTGGTAGCCCCCAGTTGGAGTCTAGAGTGGTTCAGGGATTGGGGGTGGGTAGGGCTGCCCTGACCAGATGATCTTTCAAGTTCTTATTTTTTCGAAATGCAAAAAGGGGTCTCTCAAGATTGATGGCTCCGGCATTTATGATAGACCAATGTTTAAGGACTGATTTGCGGATTCTGTTGGATACTGGACAAAATGTGGTCACACAAGCTATTCTGTCTTTGTTGTCCCTTGCCTTGGGTGTAAGTAGGACATCTCGTGGGCAATACCACGCCCTTTTTAATGCTGACTTGACTATTCTTCTGGAGTAGACACGTATTTTAAGTTTGTTTGATAAAATGTTGGCTTCCTTGAAGTAGTCTGTTTTACTTGAGCAATTACGTCTTATTCTCAGAAACTGGGAATAGGGTAATGAATCTTTCAGAGCTCTGGGATGACAGCTAGTATAGCTAAGCAGAGTATTCCGATCTGTAGGCTTTCTGTATAGGCGTGTCAATAATTCACCTTCATGACTGTAAATTGTCAGATCAAGGAAAGCAATTTGGGTTTTATTGTGGGTCAAGGTAAAGGTTAGGTCAGCACAGTTGTTGTTATGCCAGTGAAGAAACAGGTTCAGTGCGACAATGTCATGGTTCCAGACTAGAAAAATGTCGTCTATGTAGCGACGCCACAGGGAAATTCCTGCAAAAAATGGGTTGCTATCAGTTAAAATGACGCCGGTTTTTAGTGCATCCATGAATAGGATAGCTAGATTGGGGGCAAAAATAGCCCCCATGGAGGTCCCCTTGATTTGTTGGTAATATGTACCTTCAAAAGAAAAAAAGTTATTTGAGAGACATAGTTTGAGTAATTGAAGGATAAAGATACTTGGGACCCTGTGTGGACGGGGCCATGTGTCTAGTACTCTTTGGATCACCAGTAGAGCAGCTGTTTGCGGGATGTTTGTGTAGAGTGACTCTACATCCATGGTACATATTGTGTTAATGGCGGGATCAAAGGGATAGTGTTCTATCAAATTTATCATCGCCATGCTGTCCCTAACATAGCAAACAGTAGTGGGTACGAATTATTTTATAAAGAAATCCCCGTACGCCCCTAAGGGTTCCAATATAGAACCGCAGGCGGACACGATGGGTCTGCCTAGTGGTTGGTCGATGTTTTTGTGGACTTTGGGTAAGGTGTAAATCACATGTATGCGGGGGCTCTTCACATTAAGAAAGCAGTGTTCTTTTTTGCTTAAGAAACCTTCAGTCCTGGCGTTGGTGGTGAGTTCCAATATGGTGGCTTGAATCTCTTTGGTGGGGTTCCCTGGGAGACGCTGATAATGATCAGTGTTCCCAAGTTGACGGAGAACCTCCATTCTGTAGGTATCAATATCCTGGAGTACAATTCCTCCGCTCTTGTCCGCGCTTTTAATTATGAGTGAGGAGTTCGCTTTCAGTGTGCTGATAGCGTCTTTCTCAGGTTTCGAGATATTATATGGTATATATAATTTTTTCTTCTCTAGTTCGGACAGATCTTATATGACTAATTTCTCAAAGGTTATGATTTTCTAAATCAATCAGACGGGGCACCCAACCTGGGCATGCCTCGCACTGCTACTTATTCCGCCATTATCTAATTTCGGAATTGGTAAGTTATGGCTACATAGGCGGTCTGCTGTTCCCTCCAATCGGCCCTGGTCAGCCGTTAATAACCTTTGCCTTTCCCCCTAAACAGCCTCCACGCTTCAGCCATCCTCGATTCTACTCCTTGGAACGGTTTTACACGGAACCTTGAATTGTCCATCTCGAGGGTACGATATACTTAAATGCCTAATGGGTTGTTGATTCACGAGGCCCCACGGCCTTTCCCCTTCCAACCTTATCCTAGCAATTTAGCATGACTACACCGTTTATTGATGCACGTTCCTCCACTCGACCAATCCTGTCATACCGGATAAGTGCACATAGTGTCATTTCTTCGCACTCACAGAAATGACCACTTTTCACAAAAATGCACATTGAACCGCTGCCCCCTGCCCAATAGATATTCAAATATCCTCGCTCGATCACTCATCAACCAGTAGTACCAAGACCACCAGAGTCACTGCGGCTGCGGTCACCAAACACCACCTTCACTGCACTGCGATTCCGAATTTTGCCAAGCTTTAGAGTGCGACTCAGTTGACCTTAATTTTCTACCATAGAATAGCGACTTAAATACATATTTGCTTTTCTGTTTCTTTCCTGGTTTTTCCCTACAGGCATTTTTCTTGTTATACCAGGCAATTATTAAGTCCTGATGATGATCCCATAAATTCTGAGCACGGGATCGAAACGCCGTCGACTTTGTTTAGCAGACATACAGTTGGTTTATGAACAGTTGTATATGTATGTACTGCTCTGGGGACTACTGCCAATTTGAATCCTAATGCAGTATCCAGCTTCGCTCAAACTTTCTCCTTGCCTGACGTAAACTGTCCTCTTCTCTGCACCCTCTTTCACAACTTTCCTTTATCTCTAAGTACGGCACAGGCTTGTGCCCTACTTCAAACGTCAAAAGTTTGCTGTAAAATTGTAAATTATTATTTGGATATCTTTTTTAATAAATTCTTTGCCCGGCTGGGTATAAGAACAAGTGCATATAGTGTCCGATTGTGGTCTATATTACATTGTCTTGAAAAATTATTCTAGGCTTAGGACCTTTGTTTCCAGAAAATAGTTGATACCCACGGTCCCGAGCCATTTAGTGGGTCCCCCTTGTTTTTTACAAAACTTGAGCGCAATCGCAGGATCGCAAGGGTTTTCTCAAACCTCACACCTCGGTTTACGAGGACGGCCACCCTAGTGCCCTCAGTACTCCTATCCTTTTCCTCACTACGTAATCCTTATTTTTCCCGCTTAAGTAATGTCAACCCATGTCCCACTCTACACTGCAGATTACATAAAACACTTATGCTCCAAACCATCGCTATTATCGGAGACTCCTGATGTCCCGACAACGACTACTAGTTCTCTGCCAGACCAACTTGAAAAGCTCAGGAAGAAACAGGTTCGCTGACAATTAATGGTGCTTATGTTGATAGATTATTTAAAAGCAGAGGTCATACCCCTAGGCCTACAGGTCCGTAATATTCCAGGCATCTTTACGGACAATCCAAAGTATACAACTAATTTTAGCTACATTGGAACCACGTGCTCAAGGCACTGGCTCGCACTAGGGATAGATATAGCTTCAGAAACATTGGAATCTCTCGAAAAAGAAATAGCAGAGGTCCTTACACAAATTAATGATTCTGACCCCACTGAAGAGTGTAAAAAGCTACTGGAGCAAGTAGAAAAAACTGTGGCCGATTTTCATAGAATCGAACAGAATAAAAAATCCAATAAAGTGAAGAAAGATATAAAATCCTACAATATTGAAAACACCTATCCTTATCTACGGAAAGACTTCTATACCAATAAACCACACTTTAACCCCAACACCAGACCCTGGGGGAGATACAATAAACGACAAAATTTGGTAGGTTTCTCGGAGACCTCTGGAGACTCTTCCGATAGCTCCGACCCTGGGGAGGCAACTCCAGGCGTGGAGGTGGGGCCCAGCCCAATTTTTTATCAAGAGGCCAACCGAACACCCCACAAAGAGGGCGGGTGAAGAAACCACAGCGATGGTTCAATGCCCCCGGCGAGCGCAAGACACGCAACAATTTCTACCAATGGTAGAACATGTGACCAATACTGAACCATCCTCTGAGATAATCCCAATTTTCAATCTATCTCAACACATTTTGCGTGGCCCTGAACTCGAACTCTTGAAAAAAGGACTCTCATTTGTACCCACAGTCCGCCCTAACTTTATGGACCTACAGGCTGAACTACTGAAATTCTTCAGATTAATTCGCCTAAAAGCCTTCTTCCAGCTGCACCCTTCCCCCTCTAGTAGCTCAAACACTCCGTTTCGCCCACCTTCAACCTTCTTACCCACTGCCAGCATGATTCCATCCGAAATCATAACCTTTGAGAAATTAGTCATAAAAGATCTGTCCGAACTAGAGAAGAAAAAATTATATATACCATATAATATCTCGAAACCTGAGAAAGACGCTATCAGCACACTGAAAGCGAACTCCTCACTCATAATTAAAAGCGCGGACAAGGGCGGAGGAATTGTACTCCAGGATATTGATACCTACAGAATGGAGGTTCTCCGTCAACTTGGGAACACTGATCATTATCAGCGTCTCCCAGGGAACCCCACCAAAGAGATTCAAGCCACCATATTGGAATTCACCACCAACGCCAGGACTGAAGGTTTCTTAAGCATAAAAGAACACTGCGTTCTTAATGTGAAGAGCCCCCGCACACCTGTGATTTACACCTTACCCAAAGTCCACAAAAACATCGACCAACCACCAGGCAGACCCATCGTGTCCGCCTGCGGTTCTATATTGGAACCCTTAGGGGCGTACGTGGATTTCTTTATAAAAGAATTCGTACCCACTACTGTTTGCTATGTTAGGGACAGCATGGCGATGATAAATTTGATAGAACACTATCCCTTTGATCCCGCCATTAACACATTATGTACCATGGATGTAGAGTCACTCTACACAAACATCCCGCAAACAGCTGCTCTACTGGTGATCCAAAGAGTACTAGACACACGGCCCCGTCCACACAGGGTCCCAAGTATCTTTATCCTTCAATTACTCGAACTATGTCTCTCAAAGAACTTTTTTTCTTTTGAAGGTACATATTACCAACAAATCAAGGGGACCTCCATGGGGGCTATTTTTGCCCCCAATCTAGCTGTCCTATTCATGGATGCACTAGAAACCGGCGTCATTTTAACTGATAGCAACCCATTTTTTGCAGGAATTTCCCTGTGGCGTCGCTACATAGACGACATTTTTCTAGTCTGGAACCATGACATTGTCGCACTGAACCTGTTTCTTCACTGGCTTAACAACAACTGTGCTGACCTAACCTTTACCTTGACCCACAATAAAACCCAAATTGCTTTCCTTGATCTGACAATTTACAGTCATAAAGGTGAATTATTGACACGCCTATACAGAAAGCCTACAGAGCGGAATACTCTGCTTAGCTATACTAGCTGTCATCCCAGAGCTCTGAAAGATTCATTACCCTATTCCCAGTTTCTGAGAATAAGACGTAATTGCTCAAGTAAAACAGACTACTTCAAGGAAGCCAACATTTTATCAAACAAACTTAAAATACGTGGCTACCCCAGAAGAATAGTCAAGTCAGCATTAAAAAGGGCGTGGTATTGCCCACGAGATGTCCTACTTACACCCAAGGCAAGGGACAACAAAGACAGAATAGCTTGTGTGACCACATTTTGTCCAGTATCCAACAGAAACCGCAAATCAGTCCTTAAACATTGGTCTATCATAAATGCCGGAGCCATCAATCTTGAGAGACCCCTTTTTGCATTTCGAAAAAATAAGAACTTGAAAGATCATCTGGTCAGGGCAGCCCTACCCACCCCCAATCCCCGAACCACTCTAGACTCCAACTGGGGGCTACCACCACTATTAGGCCATGTAAAATGTGGACACTGCATTGTTTGTGAATTCACAATTGAAGCAAGGAATATTTGTCATAATGGCGTGAACTTCGAAATGAAATCATTCACGAATTGCAACACCTGTAATGTCATTTATGCAATATTGTGCCCATGCCAGAAAATGTATATAGGACAAACCAGCCAGAAAGCCAAGACACGCATCAGCCAGCATCGGAGCAGAATTAGATGCAGAACGCCCAATGCTCCTATGGTGGAACACTTCACAGAGATGAACCACTCAGCTGATGACATCCAATGGACAATTCTTAAAGCCATCAAACTTCCGCAAAGAGGTGGAAACCTCTGCCAATTGCTGAACAGAGAAGAACTTAAGTCCATAATCCAGTTCAATACTATTCGGACTGGTCTAAACAAGAGCGAGGACTGGACAAACCTGATCTGAACCAAAACTTTTTTTGCATGCCATTTCTGTCAGCACTGGGCACCATTTTGCACTCTTGGCCCAACCCAGTGCCTTAAAACTCATTTATGCTTAATGCGGAAAATACGAAAATGTAAGCATAAAAAGTTGAACACTGTCCACACGAACGTAATGGAACTTTCCTTGTGGTTTCTAAGTATACTGTGTTTTGGAAGTAATCTGCTTATTGCTTAATCGTCCGATTTGCATATGTTGCACCCAAAATATTTTAATCACGTGTAAATAAACTTATCGCCACTTCGGCACACTAAGTGCATGTAAAGCACCAATTCACCGCACTTGCGCCGCATCTTTCACTCCTTTTCACTCCACTCAAAGATGGCCGCCATAGTTGATTCATGACCATGTGACCTCTGTCACCTGACCGCACTGCCTTAACTCTCGGTAGCGCGCTCACTCACCAGGAAGCAGCGTTACCTACAAGGAACCTGTGTATCGGCACCCCGTCCGACCACCTCTTTGAAGGTAAGAAGCCCTTTTCCTCTGTCACCGTGTGAACTGACCCACAATTTCAGTTCCCTAAACCCTAAATTTCCTCTTTTCCCACAGCGGATCGTGTAATTTAACCGACCGCACCCATGGACAAGCTTCCGGTTAAACGGTGAGATTACCCCCTCCCATAGCCCGCACGGAGGCTAACAAATGATAACCCTCACTTGTGTTTTTTTAAAATCCGCCGCTATTTCTCTTTCAGCGGATCGAACATTTTATCGAGCGCTTTTCTAAATCAATCAGACGGGGCACCCAACCTGGGCATGCCTCGCACTGCTACTTATTCCGCCATTATCTAACTTCGGAATTGGTAAGTTATGGCTACATAGGCGGTCTGCTGTTCCCTCCAATCGGCCCTGGTCAGCCGTAAATAACCTTTGCCTTTCCCCCTAAACAGCCTCCACGCTTCAGCCATCCTCGATTCTACTCCTTGGAACGGTTTTACACGGAACCTTGAATTGTCCATCTCGAGGGTACGATATACTTAAATGCCTAATGGGTTGTTGATTTACGAGGCCCCACGGCCTTTCCCCTTCCAACCTTATCCTAGCAATTTAGCATGACTAGACCGTTTATTGATGCACGTTCCTCCACTCGACCAATGCTGTCATACCGGATAAGTGCACATAGTGTCATTTCTTCGCACTCACAGAAATGACCACTTTTCACAAACATGCACATTGAACCGCTGCCCCCTGCCCAATAGATATTCAAATATCCTCGCTCGATCAGTCATCCACCAGTAGTACCAAGACCACCAGAGTCACTGCGGCTGCGGTCACCAAACACCACCTTCACTGCACTGCGATTCCGAATTTTGCCAAGCTTTAGAGTGTGACTCAGTTGACCTTAATTTTCTACCACAGAATAGCGACTTAAATACATATTTGCTTTTCTGTTTCTTTCCTGGTTTTTCCCTACAGGCATTTTTCTTGTTATACCAGGCAATTATTAAGTCCTGATGATGATCCCATAAATTCTGAGCACAGGATCGAAACGCCGTCGACTTTGTTTAGCAGACATACAGTTGGTTTATGAACAGTTGTATATGTATGTACTGCTCTGGGGGATACTGCCAATTTGAATCCTAATGCAGTATCCAGCTTCGCTCAAACTTTCTCCTTGCCTGACGTAAACTGTCCTCTTCTCTGCACCCTCTTTCACAACTTTCCTTTATCTCTAAGTACGGCACAGGCTTGTGCCCTACTTCAAACGTCAAAAGTTTGCTGTAAAATTGTAAATTATTATTTGGATATCTTTTTTAATAAATTCTTTTCCGGCTGGGTATAAGAACAAGTGCATATAGTGTCCGATTGTGGTCTATATTACATTGTCTTGAAAAATTATTCTAGGCTTAGGACCTTTGTTTCCAGAAAATAATGGATACTCAGGTAACTCCACCATAGTTAAAGGCACTCTCAACGGCTTTGCCACCTTATCGCTGGTACAACAAACTTTACAGTTCCTCACTAAACGGTCCACCATAGAACAAACTCCTGGCCACCAAAACCACTCTTTAATTCTCCTTTTTGTACTGGACATACCACCATGCCCCATGTGACTCTTCTCAACAATATCCTCTCTTAAACTAAATGGAGGCACAATTCTGTCCCCTCTTAAAACAATATCATTAGCGACACATAGTTCCTCTTTGATTTTCGAAAATGCAGCACATTCACCCCGTAAGTTAGACTCTCTTGGCCAACCATTAATTATGAACTGTTTAACCTCTTTCAAAACAATATCTTTGTCCATCTCGCACATCCATGACGCCTCAGATACTATGTTATTGACATCCTTTCCATCAATCAAAAATACATCCTTGAAGGTAAAAGCTATTTCACTATCATTGTTGATTTCAGTTCCTGTCGAATCTACATTAGGTAATCTTGAAAGACCATCCGCAACCACGTTATCTTTACCAGGAATATATTCTATGTCAAAACTGAACATTTGTAACTTTGAAGCTAAGCGAGCTAACCTAGGAGTTAAATTCTTCCCACCTTCAGGTCTCAGAATATTTACCAAGGGTTTATGATCGGTACAAATTTTGAATTTTCTCCCCCACACGTACATCCTAAATCTCTCAGCAGCCCATGAAGCAGCCAACAACTCCCTCTCTATTACAGAATAATTGCGTTCTGATTTTGTCAACGAGCGTGAAGCATACGCAACTACCCACTTCTCTGATTTAACACGCTGAGAGAACACAGCACCAATGCCATACCCAGACGCATCCACAGACAATATACATTCAGCATTTGGCAAGAATGGTTTCAAACATGGTGTTGTGAGAATTTCTTTCTTCACTTTTTCAAAACACATTTTTTGTTGTTCATCCCATGTAAATGCTACACCTCTTTTTAACAATGACCTTAATGGTTCAACTTTAGAAGCATAATTTTCAATAAAACGTGAGTAAAACTCTGTTAATCCTAAGAATGACATTAATTGTTCCTTATTTGTAGGTTCAGGAACAGCTTGAATCGCATCCACATGACCAATTTTTGGTCGATTACCATCCTTGGATATAACATGTCCTAAATACTCCACTTCAGCTTTTCCAAAGACACATTTTTCATTTTTGATAGTTAATCCACTACTTCTCAATGCTTCTAAAACAGCATATAAACTTTCATCATGACATTCCTTATTCCTTCCATATATTAAAATGTCATCCTGGAATACTTTTGCATTTTCAATGCCTTTCAAAATTCTGCACATCTCTCTTTGAAACACTGCAGACGCACTTGCAAGGCCAAACGGCATACGTTTATATCTAAACATACCCTCTGTGGTAATGAATGCGGTACAATGCTTAGAATCTTCATCTAAAACGATTTGGTGATACGCATTTGTCAAATCTATCTTGCAAAACCAAGAGGACCCACCAACAGAAGATGTAAGTTCTTGTAAATTTGGAAGAGGAAATGTATCAACCCAAATGGCATCATTTAAACATCTTAAATCGACACATAAGCGTAAATCGCCATTGGATTTAAGGAAAATCACCACTGGCGAAACCCAGTCTGAACTCTCAACTGGTTCAACAATTCCATCCTTGCACAATTTCTTTAGTATTTCACCCAATTTCTCTCTATAACTAATAGGAACGTTCCTAGGTTTTTGTCTCACGGGACACGCACCTTCTCTTAGAATGATTCTATGTTTAAATCCAATCATCTTGCCGATGCCATTGGAAAATACATCAGGAAATTTTTCCTTAAGAAATGAACAGTTGTTCATCTCATGACACTCATCCTGAATAGAGTAAACAGGACAATCTAAACTAGGATCAATTTTCATACCCAAGTCAGTTATGTGTGGCCATCCTAAAATGGTTGCACCTTTGTCAGCCACATATATTTTACCTTGACACGAATTATGTGCAAAACTAATCTTAGCCAATATAAAACCTTCTAAAGGTATTTTATGTCTAGTATAACTTCCAGGGTGTACATCCGATCCTAATAATGATCTGTTTGGTCAAAGTGATTTAAATAGATCCATGCCCATAATGGTATACCATGCACAAGAGTCTACCATTATTTTAACTTCTAGACCGTCAATGTTGACGATGCATGATGGTAACTTTTTAACTTTACTCGTCCCCTTAATTGACTCATCATGTACACTGCAAATTTCACCTACGACATGAAAAATATCATCTTGATTATCTTCTTGGACACAATTAATGTCATCTTGATCATCCTCTTGGACACAATTAACTTTCGCCTTAAAGTTGTGACATACTCTAGTGAAATGTCCCTTTTTTTTTACAGTTGGTGCATATTTTATCAAGTGCAGGACACCACTTATAATTTGCTAAATGGTTGCTAGATCCGCACCTATAGCATGCAAACTTCTTTTGCTCACTGCTTTTCTCGTACCTTTTCTCATTACTTTTCTTGTTAGGGTAATTACTAAACGACTTACCATCATTCTTATACTTGGATTTGTCACCCTTATTTATCACATTAACTGAACTAGATTCAGAATCATTTTTCTCATTTCTAACTTCACGAATACATTGGTCCGAAATTTCCACACCTCTAGCTACTTCAATGGCATTTTTTAACGAAGTACTACTTGATGACCATAACTTTTCTTGAATTTTTTTTTAGATTTAGTTTTCATAAGAATTTGGTCACGTAAAACCTGGTCATATGTCATACTTTCAAACTCACACGTAACAGCTAAACCCCTCAGAACTGAAACATACTGATCAATCGACTCATCCACTTTTTGAGCCCTCGAATAGAACTTGAACCTTTCCATAACAACGTTAATTTTCCTCCCAAACCTCTCCTGCATTTGTTTAACAGCACATTGATAAACACCTATGTCACCAGCATTCTCAATTTTAGGTAAATTTTTGAATTCCCTTAAACCTACTGCACCAAGTCTATGTTTAAGTAAAGACACTTTCCTTTCCTGTGAGCATTCTTCTTCATCTAAAACCTCAACATAAGCTTCAAACATGTCAACCCTTAAGTCCCATGCAATAGGAGGTTCGCCAGATTCTGCTAAAAAAAATGGTGGTGGGTGAATTGAAGACATTCTAATTAGAGAAATAAAATACAATGCAAGAAAAATATAAACCTCCTTTTCCTTTTTTTTTTTTTTAAATATAATTCTTGCTCAAAAAGTTCACCAAAGTTCCAGTAGATCTTTTGTTGCACTTAATTTTGGGCAAAAAGTTCACCACAGTTTTATTTGAAATCTTCCCAAAGTCAAAAGACTTGTAATTCGAAATAATCCAGAAGATTAAGAAAAGGTGAATTAAAAAAATATAAACGCCTACTTAATATGATAAGCGCTGGACAATAAAAGCTTCTTTATGCATACAGCGTAAGAAAAAATAAATGTTCGGCGCTCGGCACTCGTTGCTCGGTACACGGCACTTGTTGCTAGGATACCTTCGATAAAATTAAAGATGGCCGCCAATTTGCGTGGTAGTACGTGGTGATGCGCAGGCGTTAATGACGCAGTACGGAAGCTTGAAAGCGTGTCCTTTGCATCATTGGTTGTTAAGAGACGTAGATTGTAGTGCGTACGCTCAGTCTACTCACGCACGTATTGATGGGAACCACTTGAAAGATGCCAGGTGTAACGGTAACAGACGAGCGCCACAGAAGTAAATGTTTCAATCAAGATTTTCAAGGATTCTGCTGATACAAAGCTCGAAAAGTACCTTAGAAAATCCACAAGTTTAAAAATCGGTGAAATTGGTAAGATTGCATAAGTAGTAAATCCGATGTAGCCGAGAAAAAAATCCTTGAAAAACACGAAAAAACTGTGCTCAGTGCCGCTGAATCCCGCTCGTCGCCATGTGTGGAAAAGAAGAAGAAGGCAGGTCCATTTCTATATTTCTTTATTCCAAGAAGGTAGTATAACACAGCGGCACCGAACACACCTCCAACCTCCAACCCTCCTCCTTCAGTAACTGCCTTCCCTACGACCTCAACCTTCTAGTATCCCATGCATTCCACACCCTACACACGTGCACACACAGACACGCGCTAACACACACACAAGATAAACCACGCGCACAACACAACACATACGAACCAATACCACATTCTGCTTTAGAGCTAAGTTAAGAATCTGCTCTTTAAGGGCATAAGTATGAAAGTTAACATGGTTTTTGCGAGGTTTGGACCTTTGCGGGTTCCGCCTAAATGGATCTCTGTGAACCCTTTGGATATCAATGGCCAACTCCTCCAAAGATTGATCCAAACGTAACGAGTCCTTAAGTAAGTGGGTAACAAATTGCTTAACATCAGAACCTTCTGATCCTTCGGGCACATTAAGAATACGGATGTTACTTCTTCTGGCTTTGTTCTCCAACACCTCCATACGATCTAGAAGGGCCTGATTCTCTTTTTTAAGCCTAACAATATCCTCCTCAGCTTTATCCAAATGTATTGACATCACTGCTACAGACTCCTCCAATTTCCCCGTCCTTGAGGTTAGCCCATCGATCTTATTATCAAGGGATTCGCAATAGTTGCGAATCTCCAACTGATTAGCAGCGGACTCCTCAAAACCCCTTTTTATGTCCCGGGATAAAGTAGAAAACATTGCCAGCAAAGAGGTGACTGAGATACTAGTCATTGTATCACCTGCGTCAATGTTTGAAGCGGAGCCCAATGCTTGAGCAGGGTCTTGAGGGAACCCGTCCTCATCCTCGTCCCCCAACCCTGTTTCCACTGGGGCAGTGGTACCGACAGCCTCCACCGCCCCGTCCCCTACTGCTTCCTGTGCCCCTGCCTCATAGCTGCCATAGCAGTTTTCCACTGACAGACTATCGCATCTGACTCTGACGACCTGTGATTCTTCTAACGAAGATGCAGCCGGACCCGTGGGAGATGTAATCCCTACAGTAGTCGAAATTACAGGCAAAGACATAACAGGCACAGTCGTAGTAACACAATCAGAGCTCAGAGCGGGAACCAATACAGGGACCGGACCCCCATCAGGAGGTTCAGGAAGATCTGGGACCAGAATTGTGATATCTTGGACAACAGATTCAGACTCAATCAAAGTAGTAGACATGCCCTGGACCTCTGAGAGGTGAAGCACCTGGGGTATTACTTTGAAATAGGAGCGTAGAGATGGAGTTATTTTTGAGCCTACATCCAACGCAGCGTTAAGGTTCTTTTTAAGTTTGGCTTTGCCTCTGATGGTGTTAGACCGTATGCATTTAGATTTGACTTCAGTTGAGAGATAAGAAGAGGCTTTCTTACCTCCAGGGGGTGAAGTGCTGTTTGCAGATGGGTTTACAGCGGGCGGGCTCAACTGCGCTTTTGACAACGTCTTCCCCCTTCTGCGGCCGCCTCTCCCCTTACCTTTAGGGTGCTGGGGAAGCCGAGATGCTTCCAAGGAGTCCTCTGACACACGCCCCACGAGATCCTCCTTACCGGATTCCTCAGCGACCTCTTCCCCCTCCACTGTCTCGAGGGAGGCAGACTCGCGATACTGAGCCCTCGCTGGTCCGCAGCACTAAGCGCGCACCAGACTGCGTGCCTTCCTTCCACGCCTTAACTCCAGGGCGGCCGAGGACCACAGCCGCAAGACCAGCGGGATACCAGCGGGCTCAGAAGAAATGCAAACCGTGACCGCTCCGCTGCAACCTCCGCTGCAGCCTCTGCTGCCTCCTCCAGAGCCGAAAACGCTGCCTTAGAAACCCGTCGTGGACATGGAAGAAAGACCTTCGGTGAAACGGTGTAACGATGTACTGAGTCGACAAGCTCAATACCCAGTTTTCAGCCCCCAAAAGTGTCCACAAAGTACAAAAGTTGTAGCAGGAATGTATTCAGTAATAAAAAAACGCAATTAGCCGAACTCCTCAGTCATTAGGCGGGGTAAGCGGGAGCTTGATCCCGGAGCACCACGGCAGCTCAGCAGCCACACAACAGGTTTGTAGAAAGACCCTGTATACAAGCACGCCTGGGTTTATGCCCTCTGCCATACTGGACAGAAACTGGCTGTTTTATTTCTCCAACTGTTTTTCTGTACTAACTGCTCCGGGCTCAGGCAATTATTATTTATGGCAAAAATTAACCTGATGCACAGCTTCACAATTTTCCGGAATACCTGTGTCCTCCCTGCGATGCACACAATGTTAATATTAATATGTACATGTTTTAAAATAACACAATTATGCGATATTAAAAAACAAGGCGAGCTATTTCAAAATGAACAAACTATATGTGGGAAACACCTTCTATGGCACTAGATTGCACAACTGAAGAAAAAAAATATGCGTAACGCTAAAAGTATGTTGTAGCATTTAAAACAACATATTAAAGTATTGGTGCACTTGTATATGCGCTTGGGAAACTGTGTGACCTAGTATTTAAAACACATGGCAAAAGGGATGGAAGGAGAGGGGAAGAGGGCCTAAATTAATAATTTCCCCAGAAACACAGGATGTGAAGACCACGCAAAGACTCAAATGTGCTTCTTTAGCGCCAAATTTGGCAGCTCTGACCATTATGCCACAACTTCAGGGTGGGGGGGTCCTTTTATTAGAAACAGAAATATAAGCCACGTAATACTTTTTTAGAAAGCCCCTGTGTATAAACACGCCGGGATTTATACCCTCTGTTATACAGGAGCTGGCTATTTTGTTTTTCCAACTGTGTATGTGTGCTAAGTGCTCCGGTAGCACGCACACAATAACATGTGTACTACCACTGTAATCCTAAAAAACATAATAATAATAGACCGCAGGCACGAAGAATAATTTCCAGGAGAGGCTGGTAGGGTTGGGTCAGTTTTTCTGTTCTGGCTGGCTGATTTACAGCAAGTCACAAAGTCCTCAGTGAAGCCCTTTTCTTTCCCAGGTGGCATCCGTCAGTCTGCGTGACACCAAAGTATCCTGATGTGACCATTGTATTGGTCACAGTGGGGGCAGGCAGGCAGAGTCTTCACAAAATGAGGTGTGAATCACAGGCTCACGGCAGCGCTATCCTAATACTGATGTGTCAGTTACCGGCAGGCTTGAGAGGTGGTGGTTCATGTGCGAGCCAGTACCGCACTACAGTGTAACAACACACCTGAAAAACGCAGCCGGGATAACTTTTACATCACTTTAGTGCCCAATGGCGAGACACTTTTATAATAAGGCGGTGCCCCGAGCGGGCAGAATTTAATGTTTAGCTGCAGTGTGCACGCTGCTTGCACTACCGCAAGGGTGTACCATGGATCCTGTAATAAATGAAGGATGCAGAGTCCACTTGATAGGTTAAGATCCTTTATTCAGGTTCCTTCCAGGTTAGACAGATAGGTTACTTTATAATGTAAGTAGATAGGAAAACCCCACCAGGAGCTCGCTGTCTTTAGCTCAGCCTTAGGTGATCAACTGCCACAACAGGGAATAGAGAGGTACAATCAGCTAGAGAGACATCCTGGCATTCTATGATGTCATATGTATTGTAGTATTGTCTAGCCAGAGAGGAACAGTGAAGATAGTATTTACTACATATCCTATCTCTTTATAGAGTTATATCAGAACAAAGGAATAATCAGTAACAATACCTCATATGTCTCAAATAGCAAAGAAGTACACAATTTAGAACAACTAAAAGTAGTAGTGTACAATAAAAGATGACTTTAACATGAGGTATTATTATTTGAGAAAAGAACAAAGATTCAACATTATGACTTCAGAATTATGACATAATATACCACATCCCCTCTCCTTAACAAAAGAGTGAGGTTTTGAAACAAACCAAGACTACCCTCAACACAAGAAATGTCGACACTTAATGTATGACAAGAATGTAACTCGAAATCTCACCTAAATGAAGCCCTGGCCAGTAGCCACAAGTAGGTAGACTCAGATAAAACACAGTGTACACACAATCTCTACCAATAACAGGAGACGTTGAACCTCTCCTGAGAAGGGTACGTTGCTGGACAGCATGGGCATTAACTACCCAAAAAAATGTCAAAGTTTCCCCTGAAAAGGGTACACCGCAGAGTAGACTGAATATCTCTGGGAACAAAGGCATGAAGTAGCCATTAATACTTAAAAAAAACCCACTATAGGCGTTGACTACCCATCAAAAACACAAAACCTCCCTTGAAAAAGGTACACCGCAGAGCAGACTAAATATCTCTAGGAAAAGAGAATGGACTAGCCATAAATACTTATGGAACATACTATGGGTGTTGGCTACCCATCAACATCTCCGAACAACCAACCATGGCATAAACTACCACAGACACCAACGTCCCTATGAGAGGATACAGCATAGATTAGTGACTATAACCCTGGGACAAGAGGTGGAGTAAGTGCTACCCTTAAACACCAAGTACATGGTATGGACTACTCACACCAAAAACACCACCCTTATGTAGGGTACAATTCAGGATACTAACCCTGACTTCATGGATGAACATGCACTATAACATGGTCATGGACTACTCACATAAAAATACCTCAGGGTATTAATACAGACAACATGGATGGGTATTGACTACCCAAAAACACCAACTACATCTCTAACTCAGAATACGGACATCTCATAGCATTTACTACCTAAAAACATTAAACTATAGTTTTCATATAAGCACACCACATTCCTGAAAAAAAAACAGTGTTAACTCAAATGCATTCATGAAATTACTGTAACACAAATACATAAATAAATATTGATATTAGCTCCGGTGAGCGACCTCTCACCCGGGATCCAAACGCTCAGACCAAAAATTAAACAGAACATACATAAAGTCAACTTGCTGTGTCCCTGCAGAAGGTTTGCGGGTCAACGTAAAATCAGTACTGGTGTCTACAGTTAATGTTGAAACTTGCCACACAAACAAGGTATTGGGTCGTTTATTGAATGTTATAACTGAAGAAAAGTCAAGGGATGAAAAGATGTGCTCCACCTTCCACAGAAACATTTCTCAAAATGACTGTATCGTAAAGAAAATGAAGTACTGAACACTTGCCCTCAGAATCTTTCCCTTGCCATTAGTTGCAGGCACCAGAGCTTGATTAACACCTTCGAAAACGACGATTTGTGTGGAATGTAAAGGATGCGCTCCGACTTCTATAGTTAGATTTGCCCACCTGACTGCGTCGTGAAAAAACAAATATCAGTCCTCAGACACGGGAAACGGAGCAAGCTGTTGTCCTGGCAACCAAACAGACACAAAATGGCTGCCACGTCAGACATAGAGACGTAAGTAGCGTGAGGAAAATCTCTCCGAGGAAGGCGTCACAGGAGCAAAGAATGCGGCTTCACCAATACCCCTAAGCATTCTGGAGACGTCATCAGATGGTGGAAGCAGAGCAAACGTGAAAATAGCTCCCAGCCAACCGTCGGGCAACGGACATCAACACTCAGAAAGGTGAGAGATTTCACACGGGAAACAAAGTGTTGTCAGAGGGCTATGCCGATGCAGCGCTGAAACTTCACTCGGGAAGTGAAGTGTTGTCAGAGGGCCATGCTGATGCAGCGCTGTGTTTAGACGCAATTTGATAACTGCAAATTCTGAAAGATCTTGGGCAAAATAAAAACAATGCCGAACCACTTGTAAGATCAGATAAACGCGCAGCAGGTAGTGAGTTCTGGGTTGTAGACAGGAAGAGAACAAGTGCAATAACTCACCCGAGGGACGATTCACGGGAGAAACTTGAATGAGAGAGAAAAAAAAACGTTCACAGCATCAGTTTCTTGAGCTGTAAAACCACCACAAACATAATTAGTCAGTTTCTGTCAACGCTTGACACTTCCCAGACTGAATGAAGGCCGAATAAAACAAAGCAGACCTCAGGGAAGAGTAAACTTTTCCAACAGGAGCAAGGTGACAGCAGGTAGGACAGAAAGAAACGCCCAGGTTGCAGGCTGTCCAGGTGGTGGGAGGGACACTGGTGGGGTTGTCTGGAGCGTTGTCTTTGGGTTTCAATTGGCATTTGAAAGTCATAAAGTTTTTAGTTTCTTGTCTTTTTCCTTAGTCGTCCTTTGGGTTTCAAAGTCCATAAAATCTTTAGTTCCTTATCTTTTTCCTTAATCGTCCCTTATCCTTGGTTCACGCGTAGGTTAATCCTTTTAAGAAACGTCGCCAAACTGTAATAAATGAAGGATGCAGAGTCCACTTGATAGGTTAAGATCCTTTATTCAGGTTCCTTCCAGGTTAGACAGATAGGTTACTTTATAATGTAAGTAGATAGGAAAACCCCACCAGGAGCTCGCTGTCTTTAGCTCAGCCTTAGGTGATCAACTGCCACAACAGGGAATAGAGAGGTACAATCAGCTAGAGAGACATCCTGGCATTCTATGATGTCATATGTATTGTAGTATTGTCTAGCCAGAGAGGAACAGTGAAGATAGTATTTACTACAGATCCCATAGGCGGTCAGGGCCCTCTCACGCTCACCCTACCCGCATCATCGCCTAAACTGGCTGTAGTCCTGGTTTAAAAACTACAGAAAACCCATGAAATATCAAATTACTGCCCGCCAAAACATCACTGAAATCACCAGAGGGAAATAGTTGGCAAAAAATGGGATAAATCGTTTGTAATGTACATGCTGGATGTCATGTGTTAGAAGAAACTGCCGAGTCACGACGGATAAATATGACACTGACATCATCGCCGCGCGCGGGCGGGCCTACGGGATAAAAGGGCAAGTCACTGTCAGCTGATCAATTACCTAAGTCCCCAGCGCTCTGAAAACGTCACAGTATAAGGGTAGAAAATGCAAGTCATCGTTTAGGAAGGAGTCAGTGTGTTTCTAGCAGTAAAAGCAGCTAAGAAAACGTTCTGTTTTGAAGCAAGTGTAAATATTATTTCCACAGCTGATTTTCGAAATGTATTTAAAGAGAAAAGGAAACTTAGGACAGTTCCAAAGTACTGTGAATGTAAGCATATATGCTTGGATCCGATCATATTTGAGGGGCACGAAAGTTGACAGCGGGTACGTTTTTCTTTAAAATGTTTTGATGTAGTGGAAGCCTCATTGTTTTCGTAAAGACGTTTAAATAATTTTTCTAGTGGATATTATTTTTGTTTTATTCACAGTAGCATTTGATTTTTAGTGAGTTAAAACATTCAGCAACTTTTATCCCATTTTGAGTTTGTTTTTCACGAAACCCGTGTATCCCTTTGTTGGTTACCCAATTTATTATTTTGACCATGCAGGCGATTACCATACAATGATTTTCGGTACAGTAGTCGCCTGTGGTTCAGCAGTATTTGTCCTTCGTCGATGTCTCTGGCTACGTACGTATGTTTAGGACGCGGGTGCGCTCGTAGCCATAGAAACAGAGTCACAATTCTGCTTGTCATTCTCACGTGGGACGTCATTTGTGCGACGTGATGCAGCAGAGAAGGCGTGGTCGCCCAGTAAACACTGGCTCTGGAAACAGCTGGAAGGCTACTCTGTATGTGGATATTTAAGTTTAGGCGAGCTATGACTCAGCACAGGCTGATGGATAAATACTGCTGGCTTGGCCGTTTCGGGCAGTGCTGCCCAAAAGAAGAACGAAGACGTTCAGTACCCGAAGGAGAGCAGTTTCCAGGTGACCCAGGCTAGAGACATTAATTGCAATCTCACTGGGGACAGGTAGACTTTCAAGAACGAGCAGACCAGAATACTCCTGAGGCAGCCCGACCACCACACAGCTGTTTTTTGAGCGAATAACCAGCAGAGGTGAGCTTCTTCATAGAGTTTATTTGAACGTTGTTGAGCTGAGCTTTTTTTTTCTCGCACGTGTTATTTATTTTATTTTGTGTCTGCTGTGTTTTTCGCCGCTTGCCGAATAAGACAATTAATGTAGCATGCGACAGTATATATATTTTATTAAATCCTTCCCATAATAGCACACTCACCTTAACCACAGTTGTTTTGGAAAAGAAAAACATTCCGTAAGACTTCCCTGGATGTCATTCCTTTTCCAGGGTGGGAAACCTACTTTCATATTCATTCTCATTTACTTTCTGAATGTCTCGATAGATAAATATAACTATTCAAGTCGTTACTTGCTTGGAATTCGATTTAGATAGTTTCTACAAGTGTTTCATTTGAGTGTTTTACAGTTTTAAAGCGGTTTCTGCCTCCTTTCTTTAATTTCCATGTCAGTTTTTTCTATATTTTTAAAGTTTATATTATCATTTGTTTTAGAAAATTAATATATCGTAGATTTTGATAAATACTGTTAGATGGTTAAATCCGAGAATATGAGAAAAAACGTTGTTTCTGCAAATCAAACGTTTTGTAACATTGTTTGTTTTAAAGCAGACCAATGGCCGCCAGTATTTGAGAATTAGTTTCTGTTAGCCTAGAAAGGGGGTAACAGATCATAATAAATGGGAATGGCTTGAGGAGTGTGATTGTAAGTTGCATTGTTCGAGATCATGCAGTAAAGTAATGGCAAGGTAGGAAAAGGGGAGCTCATTTGACTGTGGAGGAACTGTACTGAAGTCAATGATGTGATCCTTCAAGAAGGGGCTGTTTAGTTCCTCTTTGAATAGTAGGAGAGATTGTTCAGCCTGGGGACGTAATTGTTTCCCACTGGGACATTACCTTTCTGTACCATAATGGGTGGAAGAGGCAAGCATTTGGACTGCTTTGGTGTCACTGACCTGACGGTAGGGCCACGCAATTTCTGTTGCTTACTGTCTGAGTTCCCAAATGTTTAAATACGTCTAGTGCCTTGGAGCTCTTGTATCACAAAAACAAAGTATAATCTTGGTCCAAAATGTAAACAGTCTTTCAATTTGGACACCAGGTGAATAAACCTCTAACATGCAGTTCCACATGTATGCAGATGATACCCAACTCTACCTCAAGATCAACACCTTGGATGACATTAGACTACTCAACAACACTCTTAAGACCACCCAAACTTGGCTTGCAGTGAATCACCTCAAACTGATTACTTTAAAAACTGAATTCCTTCTTATCGCCCCACCCGCCAAAGTCCCCACTATGCACAATCTGATAAAACACCTCACAGCACTCGATGTTCAATCAACCATTGTCGACTCGGCGAAATCACTTGGTATAACACTTGACACCAACCTCAATATGCAGAAGCATATTAGTAATGCAACGAAGGGAGCAAATTTTCAGATCAATACGCTAAGGAAACTGAAGCCCTTCCTACCTCCTCATGACTTCAAGTTAGCGGTTCAGGCTCTTGTTCTACCGCGGCTGGACTATGGAAGTGTTGCGTTATGTGGTCTCCCCAAAACCACCACAACTCCTCTAAGAGCATCAAGTTCAAGTTCTGCATTTATATAGCGCACTACTCACCCAGAGGGTCTCAAGGCGCTTGGGGAGGGGGGTAATTACATGTCGAATATCCATGTTTTTAGTTGTTTTCTGAAGGAGAGATGGTTCTGAGTGAGGCGGAGGTGGGTGGGGAGAGAATTCCAGGTTTTGGCGGCTAAGTAGGAGAAGGATCTTCCCCCCCATGGTGGATTTATGGATGCGTGGGATTGCGGCGAGGGCTTGGTTGGACGATCGAAGTTGGCGGGTGGGGGTGTAAAAGGACAGGCGCGGGTTGAGGCATTCTGCTCCTAGGTCGTAGAGTGCTTTGTGTGCGTGGGTGAGGAGACGGAACGTTATTCTCTTGTTGACGGGGAGCCAGTGGAGGTCTTTGAGGTGACCGGAAATGTGAGCTTGGCGGGGACGTCTAGTATGAGTCTGGCTGAGGCGTTTTGGATGCGTTGGAGTTTTTTCTGTAGTTTGGCTGTGGTTCCGGCGTAAAGGGTGTTTCCGTAGTCCAGTCGGCTTGTGACCAGTGCGTGGGTGACCGTCTTTCTTGTTTCGGTAGGGATCCAACGGAAGATTTTTTTGAGCATACGTAGGATGTTGAAGCATGATGATGAGACGGCGTTGACTTGTCTGGTCATCGAGAGGGAGGAGTCCAGGATGAAGCCCAGGTTACGTGCGTGGTCCGTAGGTGTGGGTGCGTTTCCCAGGGCAGGTGGCCACCATGAGTCATCCCAAGCGGAGGGGGATGATCCTAAGATGAGGACTTCAGTTTTGTCACAGTTCAGTTTTAGACGGCTGTTCTTCATCCACTCGGCTACTTCTTTCATCCCTTCGTGTAGGTTGGTTTTGGCGGTGTTTGGGTCTTTGGTGAGGGAGAGGATCAGCTGGGTATCGTCTGCGTAGGAGATGATGTTGAGGTTGTGTTGGCTCGCGATGGAGGCGAGGGGACTCATGTATACGTTGAAGAGGGTGGGACTGAGTGATGAACCTTGTGGTACGCCGCAGATGACTTCGGTGGCCTCTGATCTGAAAGGGGGTAGACGGACTCTCTGCGTTCTTCCTTTGAGGAACAAGATGATCCAGTCCAATGCTTTTCCTTGTATTCCGACGTTGCTGATGCGTTGTATAAGGGTGCTATGACAGACTGTGTCGAAAGCTGCGGAGAGGTTAAGTAGGATGAGGGCAGTTGTTTCTCCGTTGTCCAGTAGTGTTCGAATGTCGTCTGTTGCTGCGATGAGGGCGGTCTCGGTGCTGTGTTTGGCTCAGAACCCGGACTGTGATGGGTCGAGGCATTTGTTGGATTCGAGGAAGGCGGCGAGTTGACTGTTGACGGCTTTCTCAATGACTTTGGCGGGGAATGGGAGGAGCGAGATGGGGCGGTAGTTCTTAAGTTCAGTGGGGTCTGCTGTGGGGTTCTTCATCCACCAATGCAGCAGCGAGACTCATCACAGGCTCGAAAAAAAGGGCCCATATCTCCCCTGACCTAAAGTCTCTTAACTGGCTGCCATTTGAAGCCAGAATCCACCTGAAAATAGCCTGCATGACGCACAAGGCACTACATCATAGTGCACCCAGCTATCTCACACAAAAACTCACTATATCAGGAGGATCAAGATCAACAAGAAGTTCGGAAAACTTCCTTTTGAAACCACAAAAATTCAATAAGGAAAAAACCTATAATCGCTCCTTTTCAGGAATGGCACCCAGGATTTGGAATGCCCTCCCACCACAAATAAGACTTAACCCCTCTCCGTCCTCTTTCAAACTGGAAGTAAAAGGCATCCTGATGGCGAAATTTACGTAAACATTGCCTTACATGACTGTTTTTAAGAACCCCTATTTCACCCTTTTCACCTACCATTCTAAAGCCTGGCTTGTTTATATCCAAAACTTTGGTCCATTTATTTTGATGTTATATTTGGATATTCACTTGTTCTATGTATTCCCATCATCCTTCTACACCAAGCTAGTTTCTGCACCTTATCTGATTGTGTCCTGTTATCTAGGATTTCCTCCACCACCATGCTCTATCGCCTTGTTTTACTCCCTGCACGTTTCTTTTCTTTTGTTTTTAAGATTTTGATGTTATTCTTACGTTCCTTTTATTTCCTCAAATGTTGTTGCCTATTTACGCTTATTGTAAAGCGCTCTGATACCCGTAAGGGTCTTGTTCGCGCTCTATAAAACTTTAAAAATAAATAAAATAAATAAATATAGGCCAGAAAGTGTAATAAGGGCAAGGTATTACATGTTTCCTTGCCGTCTGAGGACTTTTGTTCCTTCAGATAGGAATACATATTGGCCTTTTCTACTACAAAATAAGTTGTTCTCTTGTTTTGGGAAAGTGTCTTCAAGGGAGAGGTCGGTGTGGAGCGTGAATCTGAGTAATTTTTCATTTGGGGATAGCTAATTTGCGAATCTGTCTATGCGAATGACAGATACACTTGCTGGGCTTGTCCGTTGCTGAAAGCTAAGAGGAATTCAGTCCTTTTTGGGTCAGATACACGCTTGGCATGGCATTTTATTACCGTCCATCCGGTCTTTCTCACCTAAATGTACCGACCCACTCCCTTTTTTTTTAAGGCCACAGACTTGAGCAGGTAGCTTTATATATAATAAGAGAATATTGATATAGAACCAAATACTGCACTATGAAAGACTACAATTGACAACAAATAATTAAATCTGGATTCCACTACGCAGCAACATAATCTTTTATTTTTGCCTGCTAAATAGCTACCTTGTTAAATATTTGTACATGTTTTGCTTGTGCATCAATTTCTAAACATTCACGAAGGCCAGTCATCGGCACATAAATGCAGATCTTAAAATGTGTTCCTTAAAAGTGTAAATAATATACTGTGAGTCTGCTAAAATCCAGATATGTAGAATTCTTAATTATGGGTTTGCTTGTGTTTGTAGGAAAGTTATCACACCACCCATTTTTTAAAGAAGACCAAGGGAATCTTCAGAGACACATATCTTAAAATGGAGTTTCCAGACTTGGGAAAACATTGTTCAGAGAAAACATGCAAACAGCTGGGTAAGAAACTGTAAACTATATACATACACGTTTGTACAAGCAGTAACTAAGAAATGTCTTAAAAACATATTCTGATACTCGTTTTGAATGTGAGGATATCGTATACATTGCTGCTTCCACACTAACCGAGAGGAAGCAGTCTTATTCCTTCTATTGAAAATGGTGTTGCTGGTATGGGACTGGCATACATTTCCCCCAAATCTCTACTAATTTCATGTTCTTGCAATGAGTAACTATGACGAGAGAGAGAAAAGGGCAACAAGATGGGGGTGAAAAATTAAGTGCTAATACTTTTGATCTTGGATATAGTCTATATTGCATGTTAATTATTTTGCCCCTCTGATGCAACCTCTCCTGTGGGTTTAGGCCTTCAGTTGGGTGAGGGCCAAAACAAAGGTGGTGGACTGGATTTACAGTCAGTGATGCTACATTTATGAACCAAGTTCCCTCCTTACCACTTTATGTGATTTGTATTGATGGTCAATGGAAATCCATAACTCAGTTTTAAAAGAAGTGCCTGATACTGAAACATACAATTTTGGGTTGTTCTGTGAAATGATATAGCTTTAATGAGTATAGTGGCTAAGCATCATTTCATAACATTGTATTCATTAACTTGCTTTATTTTTGCAGATTTCCTGCCTTTTAAATGTGACGCATGCAAAGACGTGTTCTGCAAAAACCACTACAAGTATGAGCAGCACAGATGCAACTCTGCATACAAGAAGGTAGCTTTGCCAAAGCACATTGACCCATCCTATTACTTATTTGTTTGTACTCCGATTATTCCCACAAGGAAACAACCAGGGCAAATGGTGTTTAAGGTGCAATCTTCTAGCAGCAGGAACTTTTTCATGGCTTTCAGGATGAAATATTAACTGTAACTAAATTTAATATCCGTGGCTTTCTGTCTCTGTACAAAGCTGTGATTTTATGTTCTACTACATCTTCATAGGACCAAGCTCTATCAAATACAACCAAAGGTCCAGCTTCATAAATATGTTTGCTCGCTGTCTAACACAGGCTAATGCGACAATCGGAATTTTTAGTTTAATTACTGGGTGTGAACAACCCTGCAACTTGCACCCTCCAAAGGTGCGTTTGAGCAGGTTAAACCTCCGGAAATACAGTTGGGTGACCCTTAGTTTGTATCGAGACATGCTAGATGTTATGCCCCGTTTTGAAGGATAAAACTTGTGATTGGAGCTGACGCATCCAATAAATTCTGAACCTTGTGTTTTCTTATTTCACAGTATGTGGAAATTATCTCCCCGACCCGCGTGGCACTCTTAATTTCGACTTTGCCTTTTGAGGTTTTTCTGAGTTCCAACACCTGCCTATTTACCCCTTTGCACTTGTTGAAAAGCATCATACCTGGAGAAAATTAGAACAGTTGAGGTTGCAACCCATGTATTGTATTTGTGGTGTCCTAGCTGTGTATAACTCTTACACATGCAAAAGTGCTGACTGCACAAAAATCTGAGTTGACTACGAAGCAGTATCTGGTTGGTTACTTGGTAGTACAGCAATTGTAGGCTTAAAATAGTAGAGACCCAATGGATTACAATTGCAAGTCATGCTCCCGTTCTATTGCAAGTCGAATGTATAGTTAGTTGCTTCCTTTGCCGAGATTAAGATGGGAGCGGTTCCATGTTTTACGCCACTGCTCCTCGCCTACAAGCTTCATTTAGTGCCTGCTGATTGCAGGTTGAAACCTTCATTCCATTTGGTTTTAACAGTTTATTTTTTTTAAACATTTAAAACTCAGCTGTGTTTGCACACCCGACCCTATGTTGCCAAGTGTCTAAAACAATTAAACAGGAATCCTAAACGTGTGTTAACCGCCGGTTGTATTGACTGATGCTGCAGGGAGGTACACTATAAAATATTCAACTACTTGGTGTCAAATTCGCAGTGTATTCCATAAAAAGTCATTCCAACCAGTTTTTTCATAACCATCAGTATTACTGTTTACCATCCCTGATTCAATGTGTTTTCGATATTTAATTTTAAAGCATTACTTTACAGTTAATGTGCTGGAGCAGAGTACATCCCACAAGTGACTGGTTGAAACTAAGATGAAAGAAGAATGCAATGTGACCATTTCAGTTCCTTCATGCATAGGTTTTGAAATCTTGATAAACTTCAGTCAGCTGCTGTAAGAAAAGACATCATTTTTATAGCAGCCCCCCACTTTGTCAATGTCAATGTTAATGTTAAAGGCTTTTGTATAGCGCAACAATTCACCAAAAAAGGTCTCAGGGCGCTTGGCAAAAAGACGGCATCAACCTTGAAGGGAGCTAAAAAAGGTTTTGAGGGGAATTAATTAGGAAAGAGCCAGGTTTTCAGACTCCTGCGGAACGCTAGGTGATTAGAGAGAGACAGCAGATGGGTGGGCAACATGTTCCATAATTGCAGTGCCAGGTAGGAGAAAGCCCTGCATCCATTTGTGGAGGTACGCGCCTTTGGTTGGGCAAGAAGGGACTTCGAGCTGGAACGTAGAGTTCTGGACGGTCTATACCAAACTAGTTTTTTTGCCAGGTAGGTGGGGCCTGTACCGTAGAGGAGTTTATGAGCGAGACTTAGGATTTTAAACTGACATCTTTGGCGCACGGGGAGCCAGTGCAGTTCTTTTAGACTAGGTGCAGAAGCAGACCTAGGCGGTAGTCCCAGTACCAATCGGGCGGCCGCGTTCTGTAGTATTTGAAGTTTAGTAAGCACACACTCATTAATCGACACAAACATGGCATTTCCATCATCTAGACGGCTTATAATAAGCCCCTGAACCAGAGGCTTTCTTGCCTCTAGAGGAAGCCATTTAAAGATTTTGCGGAGTTGTTTAAGTATTCCGTAACAAGTGCCAGATACTTGGTTGACATGTGCTTTCATCGAGAGAGCGCTGTCCAACATAATGCCCAGGTCACATACCACTTCTTTAGGCTCCGGGCGGGGTCCGAGTTCGTGAGGCCACCAATCCTGGGACCAAATGGTTTTGGCTTTACCAAATAGCAAGATTTCAGTTTTGCTATAATTGAGTTGGAGCTTATTATCACTCATCCAACTGCTAATGTGAACCATGCACTGCTTGAACCTCACACAGGTGTCAAGAAACTGAGAACTGCAGGTGATTAACACCTGCGTATCATCTGCGTAGGACACTGTGGAGAAGCCATAAGATTTTATGATATTGGCCAGCGGGGTCAGATATAAGTTAAACAACAGGGGACTGAGAATCGACCCCTGTGGCACCCCCACAGTGAGAGGCCTGTTCCTGGATACATGGGTGTTCATTTTGAGATAGGTATAACAGCCGGCGAGATAGTCTTCAAACCAGGCTAAGGCGCTGCCCCTGACACCAATCTCCCACAGCCGATGTTTCAGAATGCTGTGGGAGATGGTGTCAAAGGCCGCCGATAGATCCAACAGGACCAGAATAGCTGACTCCCCTCTGTCCAGGGAGAGCCGAATGCTATCTACCATCTCAATAACTGCGGTCTCCGTACCATGAGCGGCACGAAAACCTGACTGTGAGGGATCAAACAATGCATGTGTCTCAATGTAGGTGGTAACTCGTTTATTTACTAGATGTTCCAGTACTTTCCCAAAGAATGGTAAAAGAGATATAGGTCTGTAATTGGATAGGGTGGAGGGGTCACTGTTGGGCTTTTTGAGAATAGGCTTGACCTGGGCTAGCTTCCAAATACTAGGAATAGAGGCACTCTGAAAGGAGTGATTAAAGATGTTAGTCAACGTGCCGGCCCAAAGCGGGAATATCCCACTGCATCTAAGAGGGGATAATAAATCGGTAGGGGAACCCGATTTAATTTTATTGAGGGCTACTAACACTTCATCCGAAGTGGTGGGTTCGAATTCAGTTAAGGACGGGGTGGTAGTGGTTGCAGTGGAAGCCACAGTCTCTGGAAATGCTGCGCCTGACATGGGCTCATCCTGCATGGCTGCTGGGAATGAGGAGTAAATTGACTTGATTTTATTATCAAAATAAAAAGATAATGAGTTCACCCATTCTGAGGTGGGGCTAAATGCGGAGCACTCCGCCAAAGGGGTAGTGAACTCCCTCAAGATTTTATGCAGTTCTTTACTCGAATGGGCCTTTATTCTCTGCTAAAGGTAAAGGGTTTTTGTTTTCTTTATGTTTTTTAAATAGTTGGAATGAGCGAGTTTATAATTGTTGCGTTTTTCTTGCATTCTATTCTTCCGCCAACACCTTTCGGCTGTTCTGCTGGCCGCTTTTTCACGCTTCAAGTCCTCAGTGAACCAAGGTGAAGCAGTGCTCTTAACCTTGACTGAAGTTTCCGGGATAATTTCATCGAGTGTTTTTTATGGACACATCCAGTTGGGTTACCATATGTTCAATGTTCTCATAATTGTTGTTGGGAGGTACAAAGTGAGACAAGAATGCCTCAGGAGTTAGTTTGTGCCAAGGACGAATAGATACTATTTCTTTATGAATGGTTGTCCTTGACCCCAGTGGTTTAGGAAATTTAAAATTGACTAAAAAGTGATCAGTCCAGATCATATGCAAGGGTGATTCACAAGTGAAATTTGCTATGTTAGTAAAAATAAGATCAAGGGAGTGGCCGGCTTGATGAGTAGGGCCGATTACCCTTTGTGTGAGACCCAAAGTTTCCAACGAGGTTATTAGGTTACAGGAATCCGAGTCATGCATTAACTCTGCATGATGATTGAAATCGCCAAGTAGGATAAAATTATCAGTGGCGAGCACATGTGATGCTAATATGTCTAAGAGAATGTTGGCGAATTTTGATTTCTCTCCCGGGGGTCTATATACCAAAGCAGCCCTTCCAAAGGAGTTTGTGTTAAATTTCATATTAATTATTAAAATTTCCAGCCATTCATTGGAGAGTGACTCGAGCTTAGTGATTTCAATGGGAGCTTTTGCCGCAATGGCAATGCCTCCCCCTCTCTTTCGTACTCTATCATGTCTGATAATCTGGTATTCGTTAGGAAAAGCGATGGCTATATCCGGAGAAGCCACGCTATGGAGCCAAGTTTCAGTAAAGAAACAGATGTCGGGTTTTTCATTATCCAATAGGCTCCAGAGCTCAAGGGCATGCTTAGGGATAGATCTGGTGTTAAGGTTCAGCGCTGAGAAGGTATTGCTATCTACATTGGTACTGGTGTTGTTAGATAGTTGAAAGTTAGCGAGCGCTTTCATGTGCGAGCCGCTCAAAGTTGCATTGGTCGCTACCCTGGGGCGTTCGGTGGTAAAATGGATTGCCTTGGTACAATCTAGTGGATTAGCTAACCCCTTGGGCGGGTTTAGAGATAGAAGTTCCTGCCGACTGTAACAAATCATAATAGTGGTACAGGAAACACCGTAACCCAATAGTAATAGAAGGAGGAAAGGAAAATTAAGAAAATACCAGGGGTTTAGGCGGGAGGCGGTGTCCAGGCGCGGTGGGCGCAGACGGGCTTGCCTTTGGCGCGCCTTCGCGCTAGTGAAGGGAATATGTAGGGAGGAGAGCGGGGCAGCTCTGATGAGGCTGCAGGTGTGCCGCTGCTTCCTGTCCCTCCGCACAATCGGCACAAGCCGTGGCGGAACGGGGACCAGCAGTGAAAGTGCAGTCAGGTAAGATTGTTTGCAGTAGTAGTCACCGCGAACACAATATAAGAATATCAATGCCGAGTAAAGCTAAAATTTACACAAGCGATTAAAATTAAGCAGCCCCCAGTTTCATTGAAGTTGCCAGCAGATCTTTTTTCCCCGATTCACCCTCACGCACAGGAGCAGGTCAAAAACACCACAGCCAGTGTGCCAATCTCGCTGCCGAGATTGTCTATTTATCCTGGCTTTAGAACTTTGTTTACTGTGCCACAACCAAACTGCGGTATAGCACCTGCCATCCTCCCTCAAACCACGTGCTGGGCATTTGTTTCACCTAATAGGCTTTTTTTAACTTTCCTGTAAGGCCATAGGAAATGGCACAGTAATGGCACCAGTGGCATGGAAGTTAAATCTTGTATGTGGTCTGCAGTGTGTTCTTACACCACCCACATATATGACAAAATATATGGCTTTGTGGAGCACCATTTTGCTTCGGCTAGGCGGTAGTTTAAAAGTACGGCCTCAAAACATGGCAAGGAAAGGGCCTGTGCCAACTAGGAAAACCTAGTTTCATACATCCGGCAGGTCAACCCTAAAGTGTGCCTAGTAAGTGCACATGGCCTGCTGCTTAATGTATACAAATACAGCATACTACACATTGGAAATAGTATGCCCTCACAGTCAACAATTACTCTGAAGAAGCTTTCACTGTCTAGGTAAAGCTGCATTTTCTGTGATCAGACCTAGCAATAAATAAAATCATTAGTGTACATCTCCACCAAAACAATGCATTAAAAATTACTGAAAGTTATTTTCGACTTTGTTTCAAAAATCTAATTCAATTATGATAATGTTAGTGGAAATAGTAGCTTAAGAAGGTGCACTTTGTGCTGCCTAAGAGAAAACCAGTTTAGATCTGACTTGCCTCTCAGCAGTGCTCCAAGGGCTCAACACACATCCTTGGCAGGCAGCTAATGACACTGCTCTTGGGGGACAGTTGTTTGGCCTCTGAGGCTAGAAAGTCAAGATTATTGTGCTCATTACGTTCTCTAAACTGGCTATGGAATTAGATTTTGTTGTTTTCTTGACTTTAAAATTGTTGTACTACTTAAACTTACATTTTGTAGGGCAGTTGGCTGGTGCTTGTATCCCAGCAAACACTGTTTGAAAAGAGATTCTCTAGCAACTGTGTTTTAGCCTAACAAAATTATGTGGAAGATGACAGGTGTACTCTCCTTCCAATTAGTAACACAATTTCGGATGGTTCTACTTTTATTCAAGCAGGTGTCTTAAAAAAAAAAAATATATATATATTTGTATTGTTTTATTTTAATAGGACGTACAGGTTCCAGTTTGTCCAATGTGCAACGCCCCCATCCCAGTCAAAAGAGGTGAAGTGCCTGATGATGTGATTGGAGACCATATTGCTAGAAACTGTAAATCTGATTCTCAGCGTAACCAAAAGGTAAATGATGTTCTCATTTGCTGCAGATTATGAGTTTATGATTTTCATGCAGTATTAGAGATGCCGTATCTTTTGGGTCAACTCTGTCTACTTATTTAATTTAGAGTCCAACACAAGAGAAAAATATAACCTCGCCTACAACCCAGAGTGTGTGTCTCTCTCTCTCTCTCTCTCTCTATATATATATATATATATATATATCTTGTATTTGTAAAGCGCACATTCGCCCATAGGGTATCTTGGCGCTGAATAACAGATGTTTATTGTTACTCACTCAATGGTACTCTAGCATGAGATTAACTATAGGAAGGAAAGGGCCCAGGCTGACAGTCTCCATAAAAATACATTTAGTTTCTGGAACAAATCAGTGAACATTGCAGTAGTAGTGGCCGCCCATTCAGTTAACAAGCCGCAGGACATTCAGATAGCATGGGCATGAGAGTTCTGTAAATTCAGAGGAAAGAAAATGTATGAAAGCTGCCCTTCTGTCCCGTAATGTGTTTTGTTTTTTATAGTAGATGCTGTATTTTAGAGACAAACAAAAGACTTTGCTATTCAGATGTGTGGATGACTGAGCTTCAGTATTCTCATGACAATTCTTCTTTGAAGCTTTGTCCAGTGCTTTTAAAGCGCGGCCAACTTCTTCCCTGTGAGACTGAGACCGCACCAAGTTAAGATCTTAAGCCATGTGCCCTACTTTTAGGGATCTTTGAGCCGCTTTCTCTCATGAGTAGCACGCAGCTTTGTAACAGTCCAACATTTTACTGTAAAGAAAGTGTGAGCGATACTTTACAGATTTAAGCAATATAAACGAAGCTCAAGATTTCTTCTCCAAAGAGATTGACGTATATCATACACCAGTGTTTCCCAAACTGGGGTCCGGGGACCCCCATGGGTCCGTGACACACTCCCAGGGGGTCCGCAGGCAGCAGTTTTAAAAGCACTGCAAAGTTACTTGTAGAATTAGCAGTTTTCGAGCAACAATAAAAGTGTCAAGATAACACCAGTGATTAATGTACCAGCTGGAAAGAGATGAAAGGTTTGTCCAGTGGCAGCTTTGACTTATCTAATGTAGCACAGAGGGTTGATATGTGTGCTGCAAAGAACGTGTACCATGCATTTTAAAAAACAGTATTTTATGTGCATAGGTCAGCGGGGTTACTGCTTTTGTCTCAGAGATTCTTTTGTTACTGTGCAGCTCATAAGAGACCATCATAATCTAGCACAGTGACCTATAAACGGTCATCAAAGAGCTGCTTACACACTGCATGGTACAAGTTAGTAACTTACGTGTGTTCCCAGTATTTCATTATCCTGATGCTGTTAAATGAGTTTAATTGGGTGGAAATACATTTTTATTGTTAGTCAATGCTAAACACTGTGTTATGATCTGAATCCTGAGTTTGTGCTTTTCTAGACCAAGCACTCTTTAAAAATACCTACCAATATGAATGACATATGAATCCTACACCTTGTAGTCCCCTTTACCTTATGTAACATTTTCTCTCCACTGATTTACAAGTATGATTCATTGTCTCTATATGTGTGTGATGTAAAGCGCTCTGACATCCTACAATGGTATGAGAGATGCTATAAAACAAATGAAATACATGTGACAGGGGGGCTATGGAGAGATGAGAGGCACTGTTGAAGGGGGATAATAAGGGAATCATTGAAGATTGTTCTATACTGGTGCATAGTAAGATCATCATTTACTATTATTTAAAAGTTAATACAATTCAATATATAATGATAAATGTGATGTAGAATGCACCATTGTATCCTAAAGTTTCTTGGGGGAGAGCCCCCAAAGCTCTCTTTGTAGCAGTCAGGCCCACTCACTGCAATTGGTATGCGCTGTATGGGGACTGGTCTGAAAACATTTGCCAGGGTTGCTTTGGGTTTCTACTCTGGCCCTGGCAGGAGCAGGAGCCTTGTACTGCAAAATAAAACTAACCATTAAAAAGGTAATCACGGAGATGCAGTCCAACCTTCCCACTAAAATGTTCTGTTTTTTCCAAACGCTTTCAATATAAAATACTTAAATCCTTAGTAATTGGAGTATTTGTTTTGTGTGCACATGTGTTTATTTTTTTTGAATGACTCTTAATGTTTGAAAATTAAATCATACAAATTGCTGGGGGTCCCCGGCTTCCAGTGGTGAGTCAATGGGGGTCCTCAGGAGTCAAAAGTTTGGGAACCACTGTCATACACAATTAACGGATCTGTCTCTAGGCACTATCCACTTGTGTGTTCGGAGACTGTCTTTAACTGGCTGTGGTTAGCCTATGGGTTCTTTGGTCTGGTATTATTTGTGAGTTGTCCACTAGTAGCAGAATTAGGAACCAGGATGGTAAAATAATGTATTTTTGTTTAACAGCAGAACAAAGGCTGCCTGGCCCAGCCATACAGGATAGCTGGAATTTATAATTGTACAATCTTACAAAAATGTCTCTTTTCGGTTTCGTTTACAACCAGCTTCTATACTACCTCAAAAAATACTCATTTAAAATATTAATTGTGGCTCATGCATAGCTGTTTCTCACAGCAGTACTTAATATCTGAGAACCCAACACCATCATTCACAGAAAGGTATTTGTAATGTTCTCATGAATCTGTTCTGTTCCTACCTTTCTGACAGATCTTCAGGAACAAGTGCTTAAAACCAGGGTGCAAAAGGAAAGAACTCATGAAGGTGGTGTGTGATCATTGTCAAGAGAACTTTTGTATTAAACACAGACATCCATCGGATCACAGTTGCAAAGGCAGTGTTCGTCCCCTCTCAAAAGCAGGGTGAGATTACCAGTTATTTATTAACTTGTAGGGATTATTAACCCTGCCTTGCTCATACTCTCATCTTTATGTATTTGCTAGGTTACTTTGGAATGGGCACTGTCTGAGTGACATCTTTGTTTTGCAGACGCGCAGCCATCTTAAGGGCAGAGACATGCTCTGACGCAGCATCTTCAATGCGTGAAACTGCAGCGCACCAGCCACCTCAGTCAATCAGGTATAAACCAATAGACATTAACAGTTGTCCCTTTTGGGTTGATCCAGCCAAGCTGATTTAATTTAAGATTTTATAATGATCCAAGTTACCATTTTAGGCTACTAGATAATATACTTGTATGTTTTAGCCCTGCACAAGGCGGAAAGAAATATTTTAAAACGGAATTCGTCTGAAAGACATTCAGTGCCATTAATGTTCCCTGCATGGAGTTCCCCGTGGGTTGCTATTGGTGCTTATGACATTGGATGTGGCTGTTACCAAAGATATGAAATGGCTGTTGTAACTTCTGCGTTGGACAGGGCACAAGATGTGCATAATTACTTACCCTCAGTGCTTCATTTGAGCCAGCGGCTTCCGATGCTCGGCACCAATACCTGGGGCAAATTACGATGTGGCCCAGAAAGGCTCCAACCATCGGTCGGAGCCTTTCCGGGCTGCATCTTGGTTTAATTTCCGTCCGTCACATTACAATGCTGGTGGTTAGAAATTAAACCGCCCAATCATTCCGGCTGGCTTCCAATGGGTTCAAGGAGGTGCCTGCCACACGGTGCAGGGATAAACACAGACACCCATTCCTCTATGGGAGTAAACTAGCCGTGCGGTAGGTCGGTCCTGTTTCCGCCGACATCGTAATAGGCCCCTTAATTGGTAACACCAGTACTTATGACAGACTGCCACATGGTGGCACTGTTTGTCTAATTTAGAGAATAGCTCAACAATAGTTGTTTATTAATTCAATATACATTAAAAATGACTAATACTTGTTGCCAAAGCCATTCCTCTAGCTTTCGGGGGGCCTTGAATAGTCAGAATTGTCACACTTGTAGTAGTGGGATGGTTAGTAGTTGTGTTGTACCTATACTTGGTAGCCCTAACCGAGGCAGTGGGCGGTGCAATCGGATGTAGCCTCCTGAGGAGTGCCTGGGCACTTTTTTTTGTTGTGGAAATGAAGTAGTACTTACCCTGTATCTAAAATGGCATGATCACAGGATAGGTGTTGTGGAAAATGGTATGTATATTTAGGATTAACACAGCTCACCTCTTTACTTTCAGTGCTTCACTGTTGCCTAGGAGCTGTGGGATGTCGTATGCTGCCACCTGGCATAATGGATTGGTAAGTACCACCTAATCTCTCAGGGCTCTCATTGAGCTCCATTGCAATGTGAACATTTTCCTTTTCCTTTTAAGAGGGCAACACTGATGCTCCACAACGACACCAGTGTAGAAGTGTCAAGCACTGCTATGTCCTGCCAGTGAGGGCTACTGGGAAGCAGCGCGCTAACTTTGCTTTTTCTCTGTTGCTGACATGAAGAATAATCATGTAGAGTGGCTGGTTTATGTCATTAACTATTAGTGGTGCTTGCGAACATTTGAACATCCATGGATTGCTTAGACTTACGTATATGTAAGATAATTACTTTGCTCAGAGTCTCAATAACTGTAAACATTTAATAATTTTGACTGTGATTTTAGAATTTTTGCTTACCTGTATATCAGATTGTCTAATAAGATGAAGACTTTATGGTTTTATATTCTAAGATTTTAATTAATCAACAATAAACTTATTATTATTGACATGCAGAATCTGGGGGAACCTGTTCTTAGTTTCACTCTAAAACATTTTTACAGGACAAAGTATTGTTTACCCACAATACTTTTGATCTAAACAAAAAAAAAACATTGCTGGCCAGTAACAGCTCATTGGCAGCACTGGACTCTACATGCTGGACCGAGCCTTATTTTTAAGGCTGAGTTGTTCCGACCATCAAGTATGCATCCAAACAGTAATGTTTACGGAGAAGTGTGGGTACTGATCTCCAAATTTTGTTCTTGCATCTGTGTTAAACAAACATTTCCCAGTGGTCCTGTTGGGCTTAGCCTGCAAAATAGCTCCTAGCATTTAATTGCAATACTTGGAATGAAATAAATTGCCTCTAGGCGCCTGAAATTAGCTGCATTAGTAGGGGGCCATCACAGCCAAGAAGATCAAGCAACATCAGGCCCTGGGCAGAGGATATTTGATAAATTTGAAGAGCTTAACTCGGCGAAGAGGGGTTTTTAGTACCTTCCTAAAAGGCCTAAGGTTCAATAAGGATGTGAAATTTGCGATCTCTGTTCTGTAATTTAGGGGCTTGCACTGCAAATCAACCTTCTCTTCCCCTCTTATACTTGGGTAAGGTGATAGAGCCTGCTGCTTTAAAATAGCTTCCCCTCGGACACAAACACACCAGGAAAGCGGATCAAACCCTGTACTTTGATTGGTAATAATTAAAGGGGTTGCCCTCTTTTGGTCAGATTCTTTATTTCACAATACAGTTTCTTCAGATGTTCCTTTCAGGAAGACTACTTCAGCTCTATATCTTACGATGTACGTATATATACATATATGTGTGTATGTGTGTATATATCAGGCGGCTGCCATCCACACTTGGCTTTCCTCGGCTTGCGATCAGGCCGCTCCCCTTAAAAAGATTCGATCGGCCCGTCTTCACGACGCCCACAGGTGGTTCTCCGATGACCTTAGATCCCTGAAGCTCGAGCTTAGACGGTCGGAGCGTCGTTGGCGTCGCACCTATTGCCCCACTCTCCGCCTGAAATATAGGGCCCTCCTCAATAATTACAAATCCGCCATTTTAGCAGCCAAATCCAAATACTTCTCGGACCGCGTTGCCCTTTCGGCCAACAAAACTCGTGAGATCTTTTCTCTGGTCCGTAGCCTTGCCACCTCTGACCGTGCTGGTCTTTCCCCTGCTCCTTCGCAATCCCTCTGCTACTCGTTGAACTCCTATTTCATCAATAAAATAACCACCATCAAGGCCAACATCCCGATTGCTCCTCCCCTTGACTTACCGGACAATCCCCCTCTCTCTTCCCCCGGTTTTGATCATTTCACACCCATCTCACCCGAGCTTTTTCTCGACCTCCTTATTAAGGTCAAGTCCGGCTCCCCGGTGGATTGTGCACCTGCTCGTATCCTCAGACCTTTATTCACTAGTTGTCCCACCCCCCCCCCCTAACTTTTCTCAACTCTTGTTTGGCCCTGGGCTCTGTCCCTTCTTTCTTTAAGTCTGCCATCGTGCTTCCCATCCTGAAGAAAGCTGGCCTGGATCCCTCCCTTCCATCGAACTTTAGGCCGATTTCCCTCCTCCCCTATCTAGGGAAGATTCTTGAGAGCCATGTAACATCTTGTCTCTCTTCTTACATCGAGGGGAACAACATCTTGGCCTCCCACCAGGCCGGCTTTCGTCCGGGCCATTCCACTGAGGGCGTGGTCCTTGCGGTCCTTGACGAACTGAAGGGCAAGGCCGACGGCAACCTTCCTCAGGCCTTAGTCCTTTTGGATCTGTCCGCTGCGTTTGACACGGTCGATCATACTATTCTTCTTGATCGTGTCAGCGCAGCGGGCATCCAGGGCGCTGCCCTCTCTTGGATCGCGTCCTTTCTGCAGGGACGCTCGCAGGCAGTCCACCTCTCCTCCTTCTCGGCTCCTCCCCTTCCGGTCACGTGTGGGGTACCCCAAGGCTCCTCTCTCTCCCCCCTCCTCTTTAACCTCTATATCCATCCTCTCATTTCCTCTCTCCTTGAGCTGGGGGTCTCAGTGTATAATTACGCTGATGACCTCCAGCTCGTCTTTGATCTATCCTCCCCCACTCACTCTCTTCCCAAGCTCAGGTCAACTCTTGTCTTTATTTCTCAGTGGATGAGCCTCAATCATTTGAAGCTCAACCCTGACAAGACAGAGCTTGTCCTCACTGGTGGCCCCTCCAACCCTTGGTCCTCTGTCCACTGGCCCCTTTCGTTTGGTCCTCCACCTTCCCCGGTTCCCTCTGTTCGGACTTTGGGCATCAAGGTCAGCAATGACCTCTCGATGCACGCGCACATTAGTTCTGTTGTATCCTCTTGCTTTCTCTCCCTCCGCCTCATCCGTAAGATGGAGTAGTTTCTGTCCTGTAACTCCAGTTCTGTAGTAGGGGTATCTCTGTTATAGTCATAATCTAGTGAATAGTCCCGCCCATGTGCGTGGACCCCGGAGCAATCAAAAATAATCTCTTACAGTGTCAAAAAATGCAGAAAATGCATAGACACTTAAGAGAGAATTTAAAGACAGATAATGCAGCCAAAAAGGCTACACTGTCCAGTACTTCAACTAGAAATTCCACCACAAAATCCACAAAACAGCAAAGCCTGTACAGATTTCCCTTGCTTAACAGCAAAATCCCTCAGGAATGATAGAGAGAAGAACCTGGACAGACAAGCCCCATAGGCTGCCATTATGTGGCTTAACTAGGATACTGTGCCTTTAAGGAACCTTCCAGAACCTTCTCTCAGTATCCCAGAATGCATAGCAGGTCCAACTTAGCCTCAGTTCTTTTTGAAGGCGCAGAAAACGCCAGACCTGTAGCATTATGATCATGAACAACACTCCACCGGGGAGGCGGGAGGGCGCTTATGACTATAACAGAGATACCCCTACTACAGAACTGGAGTTACAGGACAGAAACTACTCCTTCTGTAGTAGGGGATCTCTGTGTATAGTCATAATCTAGTGAATAGAATGGCAAGCCCATCCCCACACCAAGCGGCGGTGGAGAATAAAATAACGCCACTACTGTGCGAACAGATTCCGCAGCGAAGCCTGCCCAACCTGAGCGTCTGCCCTGGCATCAGAGTCCAGGCAGTAATGCTTAGCAAAGGTATGGACCGACTTCCAAGTGGCCGCCTTGCAGATCTCTGCAATGGGAACATTACGGAGCATAGCTGTCGTAGCAGCCTTGCCCCTGGTGGAATGAGCCTTAGGCTTACCTCCTAAGGTCTTATTAGCTTTGCAGTAACACAACTGTATGCAGGACACAATCCACCTCGAGATGGACTGTTTAGAGGTAGCAAGACCTGTCCTGACTGAGCCATAATTGACGAACAATTGGTCTGACCTACGAATGTCTGTAGTCTTATCAAGATAAAACTTCAGCACCCTCCGCACATCCAGGGAATGTAAAGACCTTTCCGCCGGAGATGAAGGATTCTGAAAGAACGTAGGCAAAGTGATAGTCTGATTGATATGAAAATCAGAAACAACCTTGGGAAGAAACTTAGGGTGAGTACGCATAACAACTTTAGCAGTATGAAACACAGTATAAGGCTCTTGGCAACACAAAGCCTGAATCTCACTCACCCTGCGGGCCGATGTAATGGCCACGAGGAACGCCGCCTTCCAGGACAGGTGCTGCAACGAAGCCTTATGAATGGGTTCAAAAGGCTCCTTCATCAATCTGGACAGCACCACATTCAAGTCCCATGAAGGCGAAGGAAGCCTGACAGGAGGGAACACTTTCTTCAAGCCTTCCAAAAAATCTTTGATCACCGGGATCTGGAAAAAGGAAGTCTGTGAAGGGCCTTTCCTGTAGGCAGTCAAAGCAGCCAGATGAACCTTAATGGAATGGACATTAAGGCCCGACTGCGCTAGATGAAGCAGATATGGAAGGATGACATCTTCCTTGCATGACGTAGGGTCATAGTTCTTAGACTTGCACCAGATGCAAAACCTCTTCCACTTGTAAGCATAGGAAGTCCTAGTGGAAGGTCGCTTAGCCTCCTTCAGTATGCCCATACAATCCTCTGGGAGATTCAGATGGCCATATTGCACTATTTCAGGAGCCATGCCGCCAAACTCAAAGACGAGAGGTTGGGGTGCACCATCCGCCCCCCGAACTTCGTGAGAAGGTCCGGCCTGCACGGCAGCTTCATGTGGGGAAGGAGAGATCGGTGAAGTAGGTCCGTGAACCACCACTGTCTGGGCCATTCCGGGGCAATCAGAATCATCCTCGCCCTGGATTGAGACAGCTTGATGAGAACCGCCGGAATCAGGGGAATTGGTGGAAAAGCGTACAGAAAGCTGTTCGACCAGTTGATCCATAACGCGTTCCCCAGCGTCCCCGGCTGGTAGTACCTGGAGGCGAAGCCTCGGCATTTGCTGTTTTCGGCGGTGGCGAACAGATCGATGTCTGGAGTGCCCCACCGTGCGAAGACTTCTCCTAGTACTTCGTCGTTTATGACCCATTCGTGGTTTTCCTGCACGATTCTGCTCAGTTCGTCTGCCTGAACATTCTGTACACCTGGCAGATGGGTGGCCGTAATCGACAGTCCTCGAGCCAGAAGCCAGTGCCAGATCGCCTGCGCCTCCTGCGACAGAGTGCGCGATCTCGAGCCCCCCTGCTTGTTGAGGTAATACATCGTGGTGGTGTTGTCCGTCTGAACAAGCAGAGAGTTGGTCTGAAAGGACGGATGAAAGGCCTTCAGTGCCAAGTGGACAGCTCTCAGTTCCAGGAAATTGATGTGGTACGTGGACTCCGCCGGGGACCACGTCCCTTGAATCTGCAGGTCTCCGGAATGCGCCCCCCAACCTAGGAGAGACGCATCCGTCACGATGGTCTGTGTGGGAATGTCCTTGTGGAAGGGAACGCCTCTGAGGAGATTCTCCTTCGAGCACCACCACTTTAGAGACTGAAGAGCATGTAGAGACAGTCGTATCCTGTCGTCCCAAGAACCTCTCCTCTGGTCCCACTGATCCTCCAAGCACTCCTGCAGAGGTCTCATCTGTAGCCGTGCGTGAGGAGTGAGAAAGATGCAAGAGGCCATCGATCCCAGTAGAGAAGACACCGTCCTCACAGTCGTAGACGGAGTTCTCAGGAGAGCCTGAGCCTTCCGAACGAGTGATAAACGTCGCTCTTCCGAAGGAGACACGCTTGCTGACAGCGTATTGATGGAGGCCCCCAAGTACTGGATGCACTGCACCGGAATCGGGACCGACTTGGACATGTTGATGTGCAACCCCAGCTTGTTCAAGAGAACGCACGTCTTCTGGAAGTGTGCTTGAGCTTCCGAGAAGGAGGAGGCTTTGATCAACCAACCGTCCAGGTACGGGTAGACAAACACCTTGTTCTTCCTCAGGTGCGCCGCTACCACTGCCATACATTTCGAGAATGTCCTGGGTGCCGACTTCAGTCCGAAGGGTAGCACCGTGTACTGATAGTGATTGGTGCCGACTTGAAAGCGCAGAAATTTCCTGTGTTTGCATGCAATGGGCACGTGGAAGTATGCGTCCTGTAGATCTATGGCACACATCCAATCTCCTCGTTGCAGCTGAGGGTAGATCTGATGCAACGACAGCATGCGAAACTTTTCTCTGCGAATCCACTTGTTTGCCTGCCGCAAATCCAGAATGGGCCTGAACTCGTTCTTGTCCTTCTTGCGGACAAGAAAGAACCGAGAGTAAAGACCTCTTCCTCTTTGAGACAGAGGTACGTCTTCGATCGCCCTTTTCCTTAGCAGAATGTCCGCCTCCGCCTGAAGCTCGCGCAGTTGATACTGCGAGCTGACGGGAGGAATCGATGGAGGAGGGCTGGTGAAACGTAGACTGTATCCATTGCAAACAATATTCAGCACCCACTTGTCCTGAGTAATTTTTCTCCACTCTGCCAGAAAAAATTGAACGCTTCCCCCCACCGGAGCGGGTAACGGACGAGGGGGAAGTAACAGCTCAGGGACGGGACCCGGCCGGGCCCTTGGTCGCGGTAGAGGACTGTTGACGACCTCTACCACCCTGTCGCTTCTGGAAGGGCCGCCTGTACGGCTGCTGCTGCTGCTGCTGTTGATGTTGTCCAGCAGACTGCCCCCTTCCACGACCCTGCGACCCAAACCGACGTTGGTACTGTCGGAAGGGTTTCTTTTCCTTGGGCTTCTCCAAGCCCACTGCCGTCAGGGTCTCCGCTTCGGCCTTCATCCTGGCCATCTCATCATCCGCGTGTTTCCCGAAGAGGGTATCTCCGGAAAACGGGAGATTCGCCACGCGTTGCTGTGCTTCCGGTTTCAAGGACGTCAACCTGAGCCAAGCGTGGCGTCTCTGGTGAATCCCGTGGCAATATCCGTGCGCGGACAGCAATGATATGTCCGCTGCGGCGCCGATGGCCTGATTAGAGACCAGCATCCCCTCCTTGACGATCTCCACAAAGTCCTCCTTGCGGTCCCGAGGGACGAGGTCTGCGAACTGCTCCATCGAGTCCCACAGGGACCGGTCGTAACGTCCCAGCAACGCCGAGTCACTGGCGGCCTTCATGGACGAGGCGGATGTCCCACACGCCTTGGGACCAGCAGAATCGATCCACCGGCTCTCCTTGTCCGGAGGCACCGTGGACGCAGGGGAGGTGGCATGAAGCTTCCGAGCAGCAGTCACGATGACTGAATCCGGTACCGGGTCCTTCCTCAAGAAGGCTGGGTCTGAGTCCGGAGCCCTGTACTTCTTTAGGATCCTGGAAGGCACAGATTTCACCGTCGCCGGCGTCAGGAATAGCTGTTCGGCGGGCTCAAGGAGTCCCGGCACCAGAGGTAACAGGGGGCGAGACAAGTGCCTTTTGTGTAAAGTCTCAAATATCACCGAGGTAGAAGCCGTAGGTGCTTCAACCTCAATGCCCAACTTCGCCGCACCACGCAGGAGAACCTCCTGAAACGTGCTTATATCGTCTATCGGAGACACCCTAGTCTCCGGCGAATCGGACAGCGTGGGCGAGTAGGAACGGGTCCCAGATGGAGAACGTGACCTGGACCGACGTCTCTTGTGATGATGCCTGGATCGTGATGAAGATCCGCGGCCACTCCTCGATTTGTCCCGTCTCCCCGAGCGAGACCTCGACCTCTTGGGCCTCGGACGCTCCTTCGGCCTCCCAGGATCAGGAGCTCCAGGCTTCTTAGGAGTCTTCTTCGGAGGCGTCGGGAACTTAGGCATCGACACCTCCCTCGGTGGGATCGGGGGTGGAGGAGCAACCGGACGCGGGTCCCGCGGAGCCGGCTTCGGAGGCGGGGTAGGGGCCTTCGGAGGAGGACCCTTCGGCACAGCCGGCCGCGGAGGAGGTGTAGACGGCTTCATCGGAGTATCCACCCCGGAATGCGCCGGTCCCGGCGAGCCATCACCTCCACCAGAGAGTGGGGAGCCCCCCACAGTCCTGGGCCTGTCCTTAGGACCTCCAGACGCTGAAGACCGGTGTCCAGACGACGACCGATGTCCCCTCGACGTCGAACGGTCCTTCGGCGTCGACCGAATCACACTTCTCGACGTCGAACCGTGTCTCCGTCTCGACGTCGACCCCGACCAGATCGACGAGCCACGAAACCTCGACGACGGGCGATGGTGCCTCGACGGCGACCTCGACCTCTTCGCCGGCCTCGACGTCGACTTCTCGGGTCGCTTCGACGGCGACACTTTGGACCTTCTCGACGTCGACCTCTCTGACCTTCTCGACGTCGATCTCCTAGACCGTCTCGACGTCGGTCTTTTGGAATGCTTCGACGTCGACCTCTTCTGCGCCGGAGACGCCTTCCGTCTCGACGGCGACCTAGACGACGAGGATCCCCTCGACGACGATGTCCTCGACGGCGAACGGCGGTGTCGCCTCGACGGCGAGCGCCGACGCCGGGCCCTCCGATGTCGACCACTCGACGCCGACAGCGACGACGAGGATATCGACACCGGCTTCGACGGCGGCCGGAACACGTTCCTCGACGTCGACGGGCGACGTTTTCTCGACCCAGAGCCCTGGGGAGACCTGGAACTGGCCGTTGACCGTCCCCTCGACGTCGTGGTCAGCGCAACTGACCCAGACGGAGACCTTGGGCGAGGGCTGGTCTTCCTGCCCCTGGGGAGCCCCCCAGAGGCCTCAGCATGGGTAGAAGGAGCCCCTCCTGACCCACCTCGTGCCTTCAGCTTTCTCTCCTCAAGGCCCTGAAGCCTGATCTTCTTCCTCTCCTTCAGGGTCCTTCCAGAGAAGCTTCTGCAGATCCTACACTCCTCAGGAATGTGGGAAGAGGGAAGGCAGAGAATACAGACCTCATGGGAGTCTGTCCTGGCCTTCTTTCTTGAGCACTCTGGGCATTTGTCGAATAATGCAGGCATTATGGACAAAAAAGAGTGCAGAAACACAGAAAGAAAGTCACCAAAGTACTTTAAAAGCACCAAAAGTCGAAATTAGTGTAAAAACACCAACAAAACCCTTGAAAAGGGAGAGCTCAATGCTCCAGGGTCCTGCTTGCAGGAGCCGGAAAAAAGAACTGAGGCTAAGTTGGACCTGCTATGCATTCTGGGATACTGAGAGAAGGTTCTGGAAGGTTCCTTAAAGGCACAGTATCCTAGTTAAGCCACATAATGGCAGCCTATGGGGCTTGTCTGTCCAGGTTCTTCTCTCTATCATTCCTGAGGGATTTTGCTGTTAAGCAAGGGAAATCTGTACAGGCTTTGCTGTTTTGTGGATTTTGTGGTGGAATTTCTAGTTGAAGTACTGGACAGTGTAGCCTTTTTGGCTGCATTATCTGTCTTTAAATTCTCTCTTAAGTGTCTATGCATTTTCTGCATTTTTTGACACTGTAAGAGATTATTTTTGATTGCTCCGGGGTCCACGCACATGGGCGGGACTATTCACTAGATTATGACTATACACAGAGATCCCCTACTACAGAACTCCCGGTTTTTTTCTGTTGATGCCCTCAAAGTTATCATCACTGCCCTTATTACATCCCGCCTGGATTATGGCAATGGCCTGTATGTAGGCATTCCTGCCTACGAGACCCGTCGTCTCCAGGCCATCCAGAACCAGGCGGCCCGTCTTGTCCTTCGTCTTCCGAAGTTCTCCCACATCACTCCCGCCCTAAAAACCCTTCACTGTCTCCCCGTTCAGTTCAGGTCCCAGTTCAAACTTGCCTGCCTGGCCTTTCTGGCACAGGCCCGGTCCGCTCCTCTCTTCATCAACTCTCTGATCTCCTCCCATGCCCCTCCCCGTTCCCTCCGATCCTCCTCCCTTTCTCTCCTTCATGTCCCCCGCTTCCGTAAGTCCCGCACAGGGGGCACCCGCTTCTCTGTGCGTGCTCCGCAAATCTGGAACTCCCTTCCCCTCTCTATCCGCTCCATTCCCATTTTTTCTCATTTTCGGAAAGCCCTTAAAACTTTTTTCTTTCTTCAGGCTTTCCCGGGCTAAACTCTCTCGCACCAGTTAGGCAGATACCGATGTGTTCCTTAGCGCCAGGAAGCCGCTTGGCCACAGAGCGCTCTATAAATTTCTTTTTCATTTCATTTCATTTCATATATATATATATATATATATATATATCATCACAAACGAAACACCCATTAGAGGAGCCTCAGGAGACAGTTGATGCCTTTAATCACAGGATGTTAACAGCGCAATACAGCAGCAGTGTCACTTATCCAAAATAAAACCCAACGCGTTTCGAACTAAAGAGTTCTTGCTCACGGGTTAAGGCAGTGCTGATGGCAGAGTTGATTGGGAACACCCTAATAAGTATACTTGGCTCCGCCTCCATTCACGAGTGCCGTTAGGCATGCTGGAGCCTGTAGTTCCGCCTCGTTTTCCCAAGTGGGTACTGCCATTAATCGCCAAAATAATCCATATTTGCAACCTGTGTAGGTGAAAGTATACTCTGAGGTACTTGAGCTGCATATTAATTCAGTCCTGTGCGCAGCCTGCCTTAACCCGTGAGCAAGAACTCTTTAGTTCGAAATATGGATTATTTTGGCGATTAATGGCAGTACTTATTAGGGTGTTCCCAATCAACTCTGCCATCAGCACTGCCTTAACCCGTGAGCAAGAACTCTTTAGTTCGAAACGCTTTGGGTTTTATTTTGGATAAGTGACACTGCTGCTGTATTGCGCTGTTAACATCCTGTGATTAAAGGCATCAACTGTCTCCTGAGGCTCCTCTAATGGGTGTTTCGTTTGTGATGAGATATATATATATATATAAGTATATGTGTTTTATTTTTGGGGTAAGCTTTTAAGGGTAGATTACTGTTTTGGGATGGCTAAAACATGGTATAGTTCAGATTTTAGGGTTCAAGGTCGATAGCGTATGGGGTTGTAAGGGATTTTTAGTGTTCTGGGATGGGTAGTGTATAGGGTTAGTAAGGGATTCTTATGGCTCAGTGATCTGTAGTGTGTAGGAGTAGTAAAGAACGGTGTAAGCATGGGTAGTTAAAGAGGTAGTAAAGATTTTTTTAGTGGTCAGGGGATTGTATTTAAAGAAAAAAACATATACGTGTAGTTCGAACTAATGTCATCCGAACTAATCTGATCCGATGACCTAAACCTGTCACATCATACTTTTCATCCCAAGAAAGTTGAAATATATCAGGAATTAGGAGACGTCTGGTAAAATAATATTTGAATTTAAATCAAATCATTCTATCTTGAGGCAAAACCATGGTTGTGTCCTGTGAGCATCCATCATCTCTCCTATTTACAATTTGACGATGCAGCAGCACGAGCTTTCATATCAATCACAACAGGTGCATCCGCAGTGCAAGCCTCCTTCAGAGACCAGATACAAACATCGGAAAGTTATACAATTCTAACCTGTGTTTGAACGATTGTTGTTTGAAAAAGGTGCATGGGAGCAAAAAGGTCTCCAAATGCTTAAACTACTACTTTTTTTTTATGGGCAAGAATAGTTTTTCTGCCCTTCAAAAGTTAAATCATTATGGGCTTTTTAAAAGGCTAAAAGAGGCAAGCCACGTTCTCTAGCTCTTCATGCCAGCAATGTGGACGCTGACGGATTGCAGAATATCCTATGTTTGAAGCTGTGCCAGGCTCTAGCAGATGAACAGCCTGCCTGCAAGGCGGCGGCCGGATGGAGAGGGGCTGGTTATTCTCTTTATACTAAAAAAGGGGAGGCCAGACATGGAATTGAATCATGCCTCTCTTTGGTAAGGGGGTTAGAAATGAGAAGACAAAAAATATTGCTGTCGTAAGTGTATGTGACTGACGTGTGTTCTAAATTATCTTTTGTAGAGTGAAGAGGAAGCGCTGAAGAGAGTCCTGGAGTTATCACTTGCAGAAGCCACACAGAATGATTCACAGACACCCAGGTACAGACCTGAAAAATATAGCTGCTTCCCTAAATCCCACTTCCTCCAGATTAAAAATCACAGCATTAATGAGTCTGTTTCTCATGCACTTGGGACATGTCTAATCTTAGTATCCAGGCATCATAATTAACCGAGTATCCAGGTCTAATTGCAATCTGAATTCTTTAACTCCAAAAAAAAAAGCTTTTCTTGGGCTTATAACCTTTATGGACTTATATCGACTCACTGACCCTCTTAAAAGAAACTTGCTTCTCTGCCTCACGCTCTCTAAACTGCCAACATCCACGAGGCGAGATTAACTATTGCACTATACACCCCCAGGCTCAGCTCTCAGAAGCCACCTTTAAATTTTTCGAAATCTCCATTCTGACAGATTAGCACAAACACCACATTACCTGTTAGCCCAAATCCAACCACAAACACTGCTAAACAAAACTAATCATTACACCAATGATGACTGCCATGGACCAAATCACGACTACCAAACTGTGGTGTTCAATACTCCAGATGAACGACAATAAAATAAAAAAATAAAAACTCCAGCAGCACTGGCACAAACTCCCACACCTTGTGCAAGCACCATATTTAATATTGATGTCTGTGTCAGTACCACTACCCAGTTGCACAGTGGGATCAAGGAGCTCAAAGACTTAACCAGTACACTACCCTCCCACACTTCCTATCCTTTTATCAATTCAGACTTGGTAGCAAAGCTAACTTTCAGCAGGCAACCTTAATATACAAACTGAACACTATCCCCCATACCCTTCTGCACATACAACCCGTGTGCACTGTCTTGCATCCACCATGCACCCCTTGCCACTATCAAGTCTAGAATGTTATTTATTTCATGATCTCCCATTGATAACTCCTCAGAAGCCCTTTCTATCCTAGTCTTCAGTATCAACTTCCTTCTCACTTGTCCTCTCTAAAAACGGTCTGGTAATCCACTGCTGAAAAATCCCAACCTCTCCCTCGTCGACAGATGAATTATTCACCTCTCACTGCATCGCTCACAATCGATTATGGTAAAAATTCCAGAGAATGCTATAACCATCCAATTACAGAGCCACATTCATTCTTAAGACACACCAAGCAGGATTCAAGCCTTGCTTGAGCATGGGATCTAACAATCCAGGCACCTGACAGTGCCCTCAAGGATCACTTAGACCTCCTGATTCTTCGCTGCTAAGCAAAAACGATCTCTTACGAGGCCAAACACACAAAGTAATGCTGTTTGTGAATAATGAGTGTTAGACCAGTTTCATGCTGACCCTTAAGCCATAATATCCAGGATTGCAGGGAAAGCTTCCACTGTGCGGCACTATTGCCACCCCACTATCCGTAATGGATGGAAAGAAGCTGCCTGGAATTAGTTATTCCAAAACTCTTCATTGTAATTTGTGTTGTACATTGCAGCTCCCTTTTGTGTTGTACATTGCACCTCCAGCTTGTGGCAGGGGGTAATATATTGACCATCTAAATTTGAAATTAAGTATTTTAACTTGGGCGATTTCTTTCTCCTCAGCTTGCAGCAGGAAGATGCAACACCCCAAGTTTCTTCAACCAGTCTGGATGAAAGCATACAGTTACAAAGCAGGAAGAAAACGGTGGCGGGAAAATAAATCTGTCTAGCGATCCGCAAGCGACAGAACTCTGTAAATATTGTTTGAAGACATGGCTGGGACTTTTCACAAGAGCATTAATTGACAGGTGGAATAGGCTGCTAGAGTGAAGAATTCTAGCATTCTCCTTTGAAAGAGGCAATTCACAAAATTGGTTGGCCTTTGGGTTCAAAGAAGCTGGCCTACTATCAAGCTAAAAGGATGAGATGATGCTGCTGCCCTTAAAAACTAATTTGGCATCTGTTTTATTTGTACATGAGCATTTTGGAAGCCCACGCGATGACCATGAACATTTGTATCCTCTAATGCATTCCGTTTTCAAGTCGATGATTGCATTAGACGTCTCCGTTTGGATACACATTTTTATATATAATTATTTTTAATAGTTCTATTTAAAACCAAGTGGGTTTCGGGGCTTTGTACTACGCACATAATGTACCATGGTGAACATTCTCTGAAGTGCGTTGTATATGAAAGTTTGTGTGTATATTTAAGTTTTAGAAAGAGCATGCGATTTCATAATATGTAAAAGTATATAATAATATAAAGGTGATAAACAAAGTCACTGTACCTGTGTACTATTTAACAGCTCGAAAAAAATCGATAGAAAATGATGTATAATTTAAAATGCTTGTTTTAGCCATTCAAATACTGGCGCCTGAGGCTGAATAGAAACTAGTTTTAAACTTGCTTTGGGTGTAAGTGCAAACAACCTGACAGTAATTTGAATGGGATGGTTGTTCTCTCACTAGGTATGGCGCTGATAATACATTTTAAACTGCTGGGTCAAAGCTGAGAGTCACTGATTTGTGTTCCTAACAAAGATTATTTTTAATCAGCCGGTCCAAACATGCACACTTTTATGGATACTCGAGGGAACTTTTTCTAAAATTCCATCAAGCATAATTATGACAAACAGCGTTTGAAACCGAAAAGTATAATTACCGCTTCAGAATAAAATGGACCAATCCAATGTTTTTCCTGTTTTGTACAATCTGTAAATAAAAATGTTTTGGTAATATGAAACCGTTCTATGGTCATAAACTAAAGGGTAGAGATTAGATCTATTGCGGCGGAGATGAGTAAAGGGGGGAGGGTGGCTTAACGGCCGGGGGTCCGACTTTGAAGCTGGGGAACCAGATTCGATTCTCGCGGGAGGCTCAAACATCCTGTGATTCTAGGCAATCACATAATCTCCCCATGCCTAGAAATGAATGTGTCCTTCTGTAATGCAACTGGTGCTCATCTAAAGCGCTCTGTTACCTTCAGGTCGAGTTCACGCTATATAAAACTTGGAGGGGGGGGGGGGAGTGCCTGACAGTTCGTTGCATATATGCTAGCCAAACAGCTAGAAGGAAGAGGGCTCCCCATATAAACTTACCTGAATACCGTATGTTTACATTCAATGGTGGAGATTTACTAAGATTTGGTGCAAAATCTTTGTTTTCCAATTTAGTTTTCAGCTCTAAACTAGTTTAGCGCTGCTTTGCGCCATGGGGACGTACCAAGGGTGCAGCATGGGCGTTCCCATGCAACCACCCAATGTTTCTCACACTAAACCCAATTTACTAAGTAAAGTACTTTTCAAGTAGGCGCAAGGAAGGAGATGCTTTAATTTCTCCTTCCTTTTCCGACTTGCATGTGTGCTGCACTGTACAGCACTCATACATAGAGGGAAAAGGTTTGAAGTGAGTCTCCGCATAATATTCTGTACAGGAAGGATATCCTTCCAGTGCAAAACCTATGCTAGACTCACAAAGACACCCTTGCACCATGGCGCAAAGGGTGTCTGTGGTGCACAGCAGGTGATTTCAGCGCCGGTGCTTGGGAGAGGGGAGGATATTGCCTTATTTTAGTAAATAGGGCGCTCTCCTTTTCACACAGCGCACTGCAGCAGCGCAAATGCTGCGATATGTGGAAAAGTAGGTAAATCTCCTCCTTTCTGTTGGAAAGGGCCAATGAATGCACCGTGCCTGTGTGCCTCGCAATATCCGCTTCGTGCACAAGCAGGTTTTTGCTTCTTTTCCAAATGCTCCCTTTATTGCTGTTCTATCCCAGTCTCAGGGGAGGAGTTTCTTCAGTGTCTGCTTCTTTATAGGTCCGTAGTCACAGAACAATGGGGTAACCCAAAGGACCTGAGTAACTTATGATACAGACAAACAATGGTCTGTTCTGAAATAGCAACAAGAGGCATAGAACTGAATATAGCAAAAGATCTCCTATCACTATATGGAAAAGAAGAACAATCTCGTTTAAATCCACAGTTATGAGGTTATGGCAGCAGACAAGATTTCAAAAACAGAAGATTAAGACACTCACATAACTGCATTTCTGAAAGTTTTTTTACAACACTTATAAGTCAGTCTCAAACAACATACTACACATTGTATCGAAAACTCTTAGCTTCACAAATGAATAAAAATGAGCGCTCAGAGAAGGGGCTCATGTTGATAAGGAGTAGAAAAAGGGGTGGGGGGGTCCTTTAGGGTAGTGTATTGGAAAGAGAAGTAGAAAGAGGTTTGAGATGAGTCGGAGTGGCAGTAGAAGATATATTGTGAGAGATATAGGGTAGTGCAATGGATATGCTGAATTAGAAACAAAGTAATAAATATAAAGATACATAAGTACATGGAAGGTAATATGTGTAGATTAAAGTTGCATTTAATAAACTCAGTCTTTCAAGTGTTGATGTATTTTAAATTAATGTATTTGTTTTTATTCTATTTTTTTGTAATTCAGTAGTGAAGCAATTGTAGATACATTATGATAAAAAATATACTTATGCAGTCACTTATATACATGTTAAACATAGAATAATGTAACTAGAAATGTTTTACTTAAGTTTTATATAGCACACACTTGACCTGAAGGCAATGTATCTAACCCTCATAACGGATGTTGTATAGCAGGATATAATTATGGCATACAGTGTTCTTTTGTTCATATTTCTTCCCTTGTAAAGCGTTCTGATACCTGCAAGGGTCATGTTCGTGCTATATAAAACATCCAAAATAAATAAATTACAGTACTTTACATGTGCACCAGTTACGTTACACAAGGATACGTTTATTTTTGAGGCACAGGGATATATACAAATGATTTGCTCAAAATCACAGGATGTTGCGCTGAGACTCGAGCCTGGTTCCACAGTTCCAAAAGTCGGTAGCTCTGGCCATCCGGTTTCGACTCGCACGTAAGAATATCGCCAGTACAGAGTATTTCCATTTTGGAATTGTTGACTCTGTCAAGATTCCCCAGTAAGCGACCGAATAGGTGAAAAATTTGAAATAGATTCAAGCGTACGGTCATAAGTTGCACTGCAGTAATTTAATATGCATACTACGTGTTCCGCCATAACATGCGCAAGTATTCAGTTTTTGCACCCTGAAAAATATATTTACCTACAAGATGTATTTTATAAATGAAACCATTTTTTATTACTGTGAATATCTTTTGTTAATGATCGTCATTTTAGAAAACAACGAATACAGATCCCTTCCAAGAACAGGTGCCTGGATTCCACCAGCAGGTAGAGGCATATATACTGAATCCTGGAGAACATTTGTTCAATCAAGCTCAGCACTTTGCATTCTTTAAATCCGACTGTCAATGGGGGATGGAAAGGACAGGATTAAAAATGTAATTTCTGTGTTCCGGGCAAGACAAAATCATTAGTTGTTGGTAAATACATTTTTGAATCGTAAATACGAATTACATTTTCATTCACTTATTCAAGAAAGCTATCATTTCTATACCACCGGAATCCCATTTGCATTGCGTGTCAAAAAAGCCAGGAAATAATGCCACTGAATGTGCCTCCTAGTTTGCCTTTATTTATATGATATGGCTTTCCATGCTGCATAATTTAGTCCGCAGCATGACAAAAATGTATTATCCTGAAACTGTGGTGCGCTCTCTCTCTCCTTGGTTATCTTATCTCGCTGTCATTTGATTCACCTTTTGGTTAGGTAACAACAATTTTGCCTATCTATTTAGTAAGGGGTATCAGAAAACAAAAATGGGAGAATAAAACAAGTGTTCCCACATGATTTAAGGGATTGGGGACCCCCACATATCATATGTATCTGTTTACCACAAACTAACATAAGAAATGTCACATTTGTACCACCGGATATGCACAGCCCCAGTCACACTAGACTAGAGGATGGGTACATGGCTCGACCGGGCAGGGACTTTTGCTTAGGTTTTTCACCCCAGGGCCTCTTCTGCCAGATGACTTATTTAAGATGCTCCAGCCTCAATGAAGGTGGTCCTTAGTGCTTCAACATGGGCCCTTCTGGCAGCACATCAGTTGTACAAGCTACCAAACACACATCAAGAGGGAGTCTATTTTTCAAAGCAAACCATATAGAAGCTAAATTTAGCAATTTAGTTACTTGAAGCTTTCGAATGAGTGTATGGACGTTTTTAGAGAAGCACCATACCAAATCGCCAGTAGTGATTGGTCACGTGCAGGAAGGTGACCCTTCGTGCACATAAACAATCATTAAATAATGACAAGTTGCAACTTTTATATGTTCTGCATTCTGCAGCGCACATAGAAGTTACAAAGCGCCATTAGTGATTGTTCATGTGCAGGAAGGTACACCTTCCTGCACATGAACAATCATTCCCCGCAACACAGGCACCCTTGAAGTATGGTGCAAGAGTGCCTGCGTTGGTGCTAGGCAGCTACATTTAGTGGCAGAGCTAGGGAAAATGCAGGGATGCATTGCATTCTTGTAAATATGGCACTTCCATGTGTTTGGAAACTGTCAGAGCACAGCATTAGTAATCTTGGGTTAATGCCGCGCTCCGACATTTTTCTTGTAAATATGCCCCGAGTACAAAACAGCAGGTGGGACAGTGATGCATACTTACGAAAACCTTTTGCTGCAAAGTTGTCATCTATGGAACAACCATGTTGGTTTCAGGTGACGTGATCACCAGTCATTGGACACATGCCCAAAACTGAAACAAAAATATTCAGAGAAAAAGTCTTAATATTCCGAATTCCACACTAGATGGGAGGACAGTGCATAGCATTTGAATTTACAACAATGCATACATCACATCCATTTTTACACGTAGTGGTTTTCTTTTTTGAGTCAAACCGTTATTTTTCATGCACGTATACAATTTTCCATTTGTGGTCAAACCTGTTTACATATAAACATTTTTTTTTAATATGTGGCTTTTTATTCTGCAACATCCCAGCTGTTTCACAAATTTGTCTTCAGTTTAGAGTTCACTCTGTGCCCACAATCTAGGGCTTCTATAATCACTCCCTTTCACAAAACACATCCCTATAGAAAAATATTTTACATTTCATATTTATTACTAAGTGTCTCACTAAGCCTTCCTTTGAGATTCAAGACATCCAACGGTAAAAAAAGGCAAAAAGTTTGCGATATTTCTAAACTCGTGTGCCCATTTCAAATAACTTACTATTTTGAACGTTGTGATATAAGAATAAATAAACAAAGCAATATCCAGCATTTCTTTCTGTTTACTTCCATGTAAATTTGTAGGGTTTCAAGTTCTGCATACGAAAGGCTTTCACCAGGTCATATGGGCTGTGCATCCATCATGAGATAAATTCCCACTGCTTCAATACCCGAGCACACCCTTAACAATTTAAAGATGACCAGTTAATATTTACAAAGTTTTTGTGAACTGCAAGATATTTGCATAAACATTTTATTAGTTTGAACATACAACCACCACAGGTACTGTGCAGTATTCCATAGCTTTTATGAACCACACATGTTTTCCTAAGAAACAAGTTAGTTATAGTGTAAGGTCCATCAGATGGGGCGAAAAATGAACGCTTGCGCTCTAAATTGCTCATAGTTTACACCCTGCGACTAGTCCCACAATCTTCCCCAAATTCTAGTGTGTTTTTTCTTTTCACTTTACTTCGGGCTCAATATATCTTTTTTCCCCCCAGTTATGGCACAGTTATCCCTCTGCTCACTTGCAAGATATTATTAACAACTTTTGATTTATATCAGTTCGAAACAATTTTCTACGCTGAAATATGCAAATGTATGCATCAGATTGTGGACAATTTGGCAGATTCTTATACAGAAAGATCTGCGCAATCATCCAATTCCTTCAGGCAAAATTATAATGCATTACAAAACAGTTTTTCTTGAATTGTTTGGTTGTCCTGTAAATCTGATGGTAACGTCAAAGGAGATGTTCTGCAAGTCTGATGAGGGTAATTGAAACTGCAAGATGTTAGCTTCCGAAAAGTGGACGAATGGGCGTTTTGCCTACATTTCTTCACCTGTTTGAAGACACTAACTTGCTGTATTTGGCCTGGGACTTTAAACAACATTGAATTCTGCATGGAAGCCAGCCATTATTTCACCAGAATATTAATATTTATGATACAATAGCAGAACATTTCCTACACTCACTCTCTTTCTTGCCTCCTCAGTGCATCTGCCCAATCATCGGCTATTAACAGAAGTGTTGCAACACTACAAATGAAAAGTTAAAACCAGCCACAACCAACCCCTGCCCCCACAATACACTCACTCAACATCATTACATGGTTTAGTGTAGAACTCCCCTTATGAGGTCCCTCAGTGTACAGCTTATGCCACTTTTTCAATAAAACAGTTGTAAGGCTCAAAGACACGCGGGTTAGTGCCTTACGTTTTCGAGGTCAGATAAATGCTGAGTCAGGGTAATCCGAGATTTGGCAAAAACAGTCACTTGTTTGTGTTCGGACGAACAAATAAGCAAACACCTATGCTTATATGGATGCAGAAGTGCATTTGCTTCAACTTAGCTTTATGAAAATGTGCTCCTCTCCACTGGACTCTGATTTGCATGCTGTCTTTTGTCTTTTCTATCCCCTTCATCAATTAAGTTCATGTGGGCCATCCTCTGCTGCTTGGTCCTTCATAAGGACTCTTTGAATCCAATCGCTGTCCCAGCATCCAGCACGTTCAAGATGACTTTATCAGAGAGCGACCCTCTGGGGCTTGTGGATCTTTTATCTCTAGACTGTGCCTGTCCTTCCTGAAATCACCATCATATCACCTCAAGACTTCCCTACTACTCTAATGCAGTCTAGTCTGTTCCAGCATTGCTCATAAGCCTACCTCCTCCACACAGAAATCAAATCAGATCAGTTTCACTCTCATCCTCGGGCCACCTTGCATCTTTTGACCCTGCTTTCTACTCACTCCACCAAAACTCCCATCAAGTCCTCTGGAAGGCTCCAGTTACTCAGGGGCAGTCTCCTATATGAGGCTACCCTCGCCAGGTCCAAGCGCCTTTATTGGCAACAGCCATCGGGTGGGCACTATCTTAGCTTAGGGACCAGGTTAACAGGAACACAAACACCTCTGGGGCACCCGAAACAGCTGCCCAGAGAGATGATGACCACCAGCCACTAAAATAGGGGAGAACTGGCATGCTGGGTAGAAAATCTGATTCAAAAGTGAGTTCTCCATGTGAGCAGTAATAAGAATTCTTCACGTGGCAGTAAACACATCAAATTTATAATTTGAGACTGTAGCTGTATTTTTATATTGTTTGACTTTTTTTGCAAACCTAGTTATGACGCAACAAGGAATACGTAATCAAGGAATATGTTATCCAGCAATAGGCTGATCTCTGTTTGCCAAAGAAAGCAGATAGACCGAAACTTAAAATGTATTGCATTGTGAACTGTTAGAGGCTTGGAATACCCAGGCCACTACATGGTATTTTTAGGTCTGGCCTGGAGAAAGTTTTAATGGTCTTGCAAGTTTCATGCAACTATTTAAAAAAAAAAAAATGCTTAAATATACATAGAGGATTTTTGGATTAGCCATCTTCATCCATTGGTCTTTTCAATTAAACCCATATTTTGGATCTACCGAATAGCAATGGGTCAGTCCACTTTGGCCATCGTCCCTCCCGCACTGCAATTGAGGGCATCTTTCTTGATTCCATCTTCCTAATAGAAGTGTACTCCAGTACCAGGTCCCATGAGTCAATATTTTACTTTGCCAACGCTTTTTCTTTCAATTCTTTACCTTATTTTATTTTTTAGTCATCCATCGTTTTTTTTTAAAGATGTTTTTATTGAGTTTGGAACAACATAGAATCATAAAACAGTGCTCACAATATCATTGCATAGATGTCCATGCTTAGGTACGGTTCATGGTGAAACAGTATCATTCTCAAAAAGACAGTCAGCAGTGGTAGTTCACTTATGCCCACTCCTGAAGTTCCGACTGCCCACAAAACTCAATCCTTGGGAAGGCAACCTAATTTCTTTGTTCACATTGAACTTCCCAATTCGGATTGCATGTATCTGTAATCACTCTTTTGTTTTCAATTACTTTCTACTTCTCATTTTTCAGATAATTTCCAGACGTTGGTGTCTTTTTCCATGCAGTTCTTTTTATTAAGTATCCAATTCCAATCACATTTAAAACAGACCCAGCCAAAGCATTTCATCCCCTACCTCATCAGGGCAATTTAATTTATAATCCTTCTCCACTTTCTTTTCCCATTTATTCCCCATTTAAATGTCTGGGCTCCTTTCGAGCAGCCTTTTGGCATTTGTGTCCTACTCCTATATATCAGCTAGGACTAGGACACGCACGCGAAAAAGGTGCTCGAGAGGAGCCTAGACATTTAAACGGGGAATGAATGGAAAGAAGAATTATGAGAGGGAGGATTAAACAAATTGCCCTGATGAAGTCCCTATAACGGATAAAACGTGTTGGCTGGGTCTGTTTTAAGTGTGATGGAATTGAAACAGTATCTTGTCTGTCGCATCAGAATGTGAGAGAAAGGTGTGCATGGTGGACTGTACAATACATGAGGAGTGAAGTAGTCCCCTTCGAAGAGCAAATCAGTGCATACATTGTGATCAATACCAACTATCAAGACAACGATAAACAAAAAGAAGACCCAAAAGTCAAGCTACTTTCACTGTAGTAACATAGGGAGTCATAGAGCCCAAGAAGTCAGTGTAGTAGAGGAGCTCATATTGGCCAATATTCTAATCAGGAAGGGACAGGATAAGGAGATGGGAGGGTGAGGACATGCAGGAGGGATATGGAACAGCTAGTGCGTATGCATTCACTGCGGATAGCCGGGGCAGGCAGAAGTGATGAAGAGCAGGCTGATTGCTCACGGCAGGGGTTCTCTGGTGTGGGAATGTGGGAAACCTGGGACATCTCAGGAGATAAAAGCAAATAGCCGTGCAGTGATTGCCAGATGTCTTTCGGTCTGGAGGTTGGAGGCATAAAGCTCTCTGATGGTGTTGCGAAATATCATGCTGGTGAGCCAGTTATCAACCATGGGGGATTGGCGTTTACTCCGGAATAAAGCTATTTTGGCCATCAGCAGGACCCAGGCAATGAATCGTATGGATCTTTTCGGGAGGTCTAATACATATCCCCACAGGGAGGAGTGGGTCAGGGTCCAGATTAATTTCCACCATTTGAGTCAATCGGGAGTAAACTTCATCCCAGAAGTGTGCAATGTGCCTGCACACCCACGTCATGTGTAAGAAATCTGCACCAGAGATGTGGCATTTGGGACATTCGGAAGGTCGTGTGTGATCATACTTCTGTTGGTCCGTAGGTGTGAAGTAGGCTCCCCGCAACAATTTGAAGTGAATTCGTTTATGACTATGATTGGGCCAGATCAATCTGGTTTGTGCACAACAGGTGGCCCACATCTTGTCTGTTAGGGGCCCTTTCACCCTGATACAAGCCGAGGGGTGGGCACATATAAGAGATCAATCTATGAGGAAAATCTATGAGGGATGGCTAGTATGCTGAGCACTGCACGGAGAAATGGCCATATGAGGGAGTTGAATGCCTTCTCGGAATCTAGGAGGGCTATTGCTGTTGGAGTGTCTGGGGAGATTCTATTGTGAATGGAGAAGACAGCGTGCAGATTCAGAGCCATAGAGCGATGGGGGAGGAATCCAGATTGTGCTGGGGATATGATGTGCTAAATCAGTTGGGAAGGACCTTAGCTAATATTTTATTATCAAAATGTAGAAGCGATATATGCCTATAAGCCCCCACCCCTCAACCCCCCGCTCCTACATCAATTTGCCACAAGGGTGGTAAATGCAGGAAATCTCACCAGCACCCACCCTGCTCTTCCGTGAAGCCGCAGGGTGGCAATGACAGGACCGCTACGGGCGACCAAGTGCCTAACTATGCCACTGGTCTGGGCATTCACCCGCCCCATACCAACAAGCTCTGGCATATTGACCCAAGAAGAGGATCTCTCATTACATCAAATCACAGTATTCGGTCAGCAATAGTGCTTACTCAGGTTACAGAAATTCAAAGCCAAAGACAAGACCTCTATATTCCTTTTAACAAGCAGCTGTACTTTTCTATTAAAAATATGTACAATGGCTTTTTTTAATTTAGATTTTTTATTGCAAGCATATAGTGGCCACATTGAGACTGCAATGTTTCTTTTTATATCATAATATAACAAATGTACCCATTTTTCCAAGGCCAGACATATTAGGTTTTCCAAACATTGTTTGTTTTTAGAGTCTAATTTTGACATCGTTGGTCCCTTATCCGTAGTAACGATTTGTAAGCAGGACAATCAGATTTCAGATGTGTACCTTATCATGTTTACACATCTTTCCTATACATTTTCAATATGTTCAACTCGTTTCTTCTTAATAATCTAATTGCTCAGATCACAGCCACCTATCTTGCAGCACTCAAGTAGATTTCCATTTCAATACAATTTGTTGCATTGCTAGTATTTGTCCTTGTGTGCTTACCCTAGCAGTTTTTGAACCTTTTATTGTTTTAAAATGGCAAACTAGGAAGTCACAGAGTAAACAAGACTTTCCAAGCTATCTCAAGTTCTTTGTACTGGACCACTGAAATACATTGTTAGGGGTGAATATTCTTGAGCACATCAGCAACTTCCACTAAAAAGGACATTTCTTTATTCCTACTCCCTGCTTGTGGACATTCATGGGCTTGCATTAAGGGTACTAAAAGTTGAAATTCCAAAACAGGCTGCCACAGTCGACTTTCAAAATGCATAATAACATTTTTGCCACAATTCAGGAGCTGCATTTTGGTTTTTCCTCAGTGTGTATTCCATTTCTTTTAATACATACATATTGACATTTAGAAGAACTCTTGTACCAGAGGGGACCTGACATGTTGTATTGAAGGTGGAGGTTCCAAACGTGCTCTTTACAAGTCCCCTTTGACACGTCACCACTATAGACAGTTTGCGTCTCTAGAGCATTTCCATTGCAACAGAATGCATCTCTGACAGTATCAAACCTAGAATGATAAAGTTACTCTTTCACCATTTTTTAACAAAATAGGGACCAACACACAACAACTGCTTAATTTGAGCTGGTGGTTTCTGGTGCTCCGCACTGGCACTTAATTGTGAACACCAGCACTTATGACAGCCTGCCACATGGTGGCACTGTTTGTCTAATTTGGAGATGAGCATAACAACAGTTGTTTATCAGTTCAACATGCATTAACAATGACTAATACCTCACAGCCAAGCCATTCTTATAGCTGCAATATTTTGAATTGTCACACCTATAGGAGTGTAATGGTTAGTAGTTATGTTGGTACGAGCACTGACTGCGCTAGCAGAAGCAGTCGGTGGAGTAAGCTGCAGTGGCCTCATGATGAGGGCCCCGACACTTATTTATTTTTGTGTGTGTTTTTTTTACAAATTGAGCACTGCAAATGACACACTGTTCTACATATTGGACCAGTTAATCATAGAATTGTGTAAGCTCTCAGCACAGCCACGTCACATGCTGACGTCCCACTTCCAACTCAGTATCAATTTTAGATAATATTTTCAATGTACTGTATGATCTTTAGAGATATTTAAATTGTATAGGCTTGAAACAAATATTTCAATACATTTCCTTATCGTGCTGATAAACATGTGTCCATTCATCATCTTCAAATGTAAGCCCTATATTTTCCTTCATTTCCTCTAGTAGCAAATACAGATTATTCAGACCAGTTCTTTGTCAAAACTCCTGTTGTTAGCATCCACCCTAAACACTTGCTACACTGGAAAAAAACTGGAAATGTAATCCTAACAAGGGTGGAAATAAAGCTTGTTTGCAAGGTGGGCAAAAGGGAATGAGAATTTGCAATCACTCAGCAATTTGCACATCAGCAACTACATGGGTGTAGTCACAACGTTTTCTAGGAACATGGCATACAGGCCTACTTCTGTAACCTCTTGTGATTTGCAGATAGTTGCACATCTGCACCAGTGCAAGGACAACTTCAAATTTAATATTTTGTTACTTTCTTTAAGAATCAGGACCCGATTTATTTCATGCTGTCTATAATGGTTATACACACATTCTCCATTATCAATCTTTATTTTAAATATTGGTTTTCAACACACAAGCTTTGCTACATGATACCTTGGGTACACTAGGTTTTGTATCAGTATTATGATGGCTTGCCTCATAAAGGGTGGAAGCTTCCATCTCTGCATCGCTTCACTGTATATACTGTTAATTGCTGTTGAATTCACAGGCTGTTGAGCACATCATGGAATTGCACCAGTAGCTATCCCAACCCAGGGATTTCCCACACCCGGATTTTGTACGGCTCAAGAATCCCCTTTCTGCGATGGCCCTTCCAGTTGCTTCTGTTGTGGCGGCAACTGCAGAAATGCAGCCTCCCCTAGGGGGAAATTTAAATGTTTGCATACAAATTCTAGAAATATCTTAATATGATCTGATGACTTATCACAGTTGCATCATGTTGCCTAGCCAGTGGGCGCACTCTAATCATAATCTTTTGCGCTCAGCTAGGAGAAAGCCCACCATACCTCTTTATGTTGTTAACCCAATGAATTATCTAACAAAGAATTAGGTATGATATATTCAGTTTATTAGGTTTGAAAAAAGTCAGACTAATGTGAACAGACAAACCTTTGCAACAAACATACAAATGATAAAATAAATCGTGAAAACAGAAAACTCCATGTACCTTAAAATTACATCTGAAGAAATAATAACATACTTTAGAATCCTATATTTAGATACTTTGAATTTAATATAAATGATAAATTTGTTAGCACTTAATATCCCATTGCCAATGAATGTGTTAGCCAAAAAAAAGTCTGAAATTCTTTAAGGCAGAGCAGACAAATACGATGTCATTTTTTATACTACCTATCTATGTCTCAAAGGCCATAAGGGTGTTAAACAGCCTTCCATGCTCTTCCAACTGTATCTGTGTAGTGTCACATTAAATGCCCCATGCTTCCTAGCACATTGCTGGCGGAGTCACCATCTACCACTTTCTATAAAAGAAATCCACAATCTCATTACCTATAATCGCAACATTAACTGTATCCATAAAATGTTGTATCTGCAATTTCCCCACTTTATCATTGTTCTTACGTCTTCATCCAATTTCAGCTGGATAATTTAACATGTGCCATTCTCATAACTTGAGGGAAACTGAGCTTATTTACAAACATATAATCAGCCCTAGAGTAAGAACCAAAAACTGCTTATTCAGGTCCAAGACCTTCCAAGATGAAGCCAATAAACTTGGCTAAACAATCTGCTGCAACACTTTAGCAATGTTTTCAATGTCTCTCCAAGCATCTAGCAATGTGCTGAAATCCTAACCACAGTATACTGAAAGAATGAAATGACAAGGAACACAGCTCTCATGTGATGGAAGAATCTAGGCTAGTCAATGATGGGAACTTAGACATTAAAAGGGAAAACCTATATTTGTTACACACCCAGCAAATTGAAATATACCTCCCTACTTCATTGTTCAATACTTAACCTTGAATAAGACACCATTAGTAACAGAAATTAGCACCCCCACTGGGGAGGTGGAAAAATGCCAAGCCTTCTTCAAAATCCAGTTGAAGCTTTTATGCCCCCTCTTTCTTCAGGGTCTATCTTGCAACATAGGGACCTGCACATTTTCCCTCTGCATATACTACAACATCCTCTATCTTTTGATAATTAACCTGTCATTCAACGAATAACTGTAATTTATCCAGAAAAAATATCCTTTCGGAACACATCTACACCGTTCCCTACACTTGAATGGTTTCAGTTTTCAGTGTCTCTCCAGGGCCCATAAAACAGAGTTTTCCTTATTAACAATGTGGAATCTTCCAGGCGACAACACATATGGAAATAGTTTTTTTTATTTACCTTACTCTACTCCAACGAACGTTTGCAAAGGTTCTGGGTTTTTAACCTATAGTCAAATTATAGAAAGATCGTATTTCCTTTGTATAGTAACTCCCCTACTTGTGAGCTTCAGAATCATCCCTGCATCATAATTGCTGTTCTAGTCAAGGATCCTGGAGTTTGGGGTGAGATGGCATTCAATGTTCTGTCCACTTCGATTCCAGTCATAGCCATCCTGGTCAGTCCACAACTAGGGCAGGAATCGTCCTTTCCGAGGAGATCAACATTGTTCCTCTGTGTAGGTGGACAAGCTCAGCTGTTGATGCCTGGCAGATCACGAATGGAGGCTTCATCCGGAGGTCGAGCAGTGCGTCTTCCGTCAGTGGTGAGAATCCTGTCCGAATCATTTCACCACCGTCAAGAGTGCACCCTGTCAAAACTTCTGCACCTGAGAGTATCCAAGAAAACTTTATCAACGTGGCCTCATGGTGCCCCCTAGCAGAGCACAGCACTACTGTTTAAGCTTCCGGATCCAGCATGGCACCTGGGGATCTTCTAAAGGGGTGGAATTTGAAGTTAAAACTATCCATCAAAAAGTCCCTTTTTATCCACGTGAGATGTTAACTGCACCAGTTATGTCAAATGGCGGCGAAGTGTCCTGGAGCACAACACAATGCAGTCAGTAGACTGTTCATTGTCACTAGAGCTCTAATATGGATCTATCCAAAACACTGGAGCTGATGGTGCCCTCTGATGTTCACTTCTACAGATGCAAACAACCTCTCCCCATCTGTATGGTAATAATGATGACACTATGTTACTGGCCACCTCAACCAAGTATTCTGTAGTTCCTCTAAAAGCTGTTTTCCACTCATGGCTGGTTTCTGACACCAGGATGTTCACCATTACGGATGTGTTAAACTACATACACTGGATACTGCTAGATACCAAAATTAAGATCGTACATTTCTGCTGAACCTTCAAAGCATATAAATACCCTCTCTACCACTAGAACTCATAAAAGCTATGCTAGCTTAATGATTCTGAGAAGCCAAACTGAACATTACCTGGAATAAAAATGAATTGCCAGACATCTGCCTGGAAAGCCTTCACAGGAGCTGCCCTTTCTTTATGGAACTCTTAACACTCATGTTAAGGCAGCAAGAACACCAGCTCTGGTTCTGAACACAGTTACAAATATTGCTCTTCAAAGCCTACCTGCACTCCCAACGTTTCTCTCCTTCACCCTTCTTATTTGTCAATGACACGATGATCTACTTTTACTAATTCTGAAATTCTAAAACGGATTTTTATATATTTGTTCTGCTTTCTTCCCCTATCTCAGAGTTTGTTTTAGAATTGTTCACTGGCTGCAATTTACTCCTGCTCTGTGTAATGATTTACTAAAGTCATGTTTATCTTGAGTTTGTTACCTTTATATAAATAAAGGCAGCCACTCCCTGCACTGCGCCCACAAAGCTACTCATTAGCGCTCCAGATTGGCTATTGCCGTCAATGAACCTCTCACAATTCTCTTCTGCTCTCAGAGCGCTTGATGCCAGGGTGATGCCTTCAGATTCAGCTAGCCCCATGAGCAAGCTGCTCCCATCCACAACCCACAAACCACTCGGCAAATACAGGACACGCTCTCTCTCTCTCCATGGTCACTGGAGACCACCTTTCTAAGCCTGTAGCTCCTGATTCTCCCACTTCCTCAAATCTCAGCTAAACTTTCCAATACACACGGAGTTGGTCCATCCACTAATACAGTGAAGTAGTCAAGCAGCTTTTGAACACATACAAGCAATCACTCTGGACCAGGGCAGGCCCAGCTCCCACTCTCCGCTCAAGATACTCTATCAAATCAACAGACGTAGAGGGAAGCAAAGCAAGCAAATGAGCTTCCCTTCTTCACCCGCTGTGTATCACGCTCTGAATCCCATGACTTTCTGCAGAGTTTAAGTTTAGCACTTATAAGGTGTGACTGAGCAGTGGAAAGCTAATATCTGTTGCCGCTGTGACCATGCTCAGTGAGGTTTGCACCGCCTCAAGACTATGGGTTGCAGAGGCCATTCTGACCACTCCTGTGTTTAAAGATGGGCCTGAAGATTGCTGGATTTGCAGTTTCAAACCTACTCATGAATGAAAAAGCACAATAGAACCTCTGAAGATATATGTAAAATGGCAAATAGGGCAGCTAGTTCATGTAGATGGGGTCTTTTATCCTTACACTGACATTCTGGAGAAGCAAGGTGTGCAGTTTCACAACTTCCAAGAGGATATATAATTTTATTTGTGGATTTAGGCCATGGGATTTTCCTATGCGTTGTAAGTTTATTGCACTTTCTTCACTACTAATGAATATCATAGAACACATCTGTATAAGAATTTGTTAGCCTCTTTAAGACTCTGAGCTTTGGTTAAGGGGGGACACCGACAGATTGCAAATTGCCTTGCAGCTTTTGATCCAACGTCACACGTTCAACTACATTTCAACACCTATTTTTGATTCATCAAGTACTGTGAGACATTTATTTAGTTGATGCCAGCTGATCAGATTCAGGCTTTTTAATCTCCTCCATTGTACTCCCTGTCTTTCTTGCTCTGCGTAGCCGTTTCCCTTGTGTGAGATTTTCAGCTCAATTTTCTCTGAGGAACAGGCTGCAGACATGGTGGCCCTTTTATTTTACTTAGCTTATTTTTTTCATGTTGAAACAATGTGTCTTGTTCTATAAATGTTCTCCAAGGAAAGAATCATTTGTAACTGCATGGCTTGTAGTGCTAGGACAGCAATTCCAGAAGCCTGCAGTCATTCCACAGTATTTCCGAAGAATGCAGAGTCCATCCACTGTAAGCAGTCCCTTGAGCCTAGGGTCCCTAAGAACATTAAGCAACCATCTCTATTAAAGTGTAGGACCACTGCAAGGTCCGTCTTTAAGCATCCTCACACAGTGCAACAGCTCAGACTCCTCAAAACCTAGCAGCTAATCCGCTCTACCGCAAGATTACTTTGCATGGGTCACCATCTACATACCCAACCACCACTTCTATATTGAGGAGGCACTTGGCTTCTAAGAGTCCCCTTCCAGGACAGATGATCAAGGGGAAACATTTAACACAATATAGAGCCATGTAGCGCGATAGGGCACAAGTTGAGAAACCGCTACACAAGTCTGTAGTGCTGCTGTCTGAATAACAGGCGAACCGAGATATCTAGTAAAAAGGCTGTGTGCCAGTATCCTACGATGAACATCAGCCACAAGTCTCTCCACAGCAAGATCTTTTATGAAATAACAGCAGTGGCAACTGAATTAACAAAGCAACTCAGAACACCTCACTGCCAACATTGTTTCTTCAGGAAACAAAAAAGAAGTCTTCTGTCCCAAAAAGCTTAATAGAAACATTTGATCTGGACACACCTGTTCTCCTGAGCAAATCCTCCATCAGGCAGTGCAAGGACCATTTACAGAAGATAAATAATGCTTGTCGGATTTAAGTCCATTCATTGGGCCTGATTTACAGACTAGATTTTGTAGTATGTAAGGAACTACTACTACTACACAAAATGTAGTTTACAAATCTTCAAGTGTAAATCTCCACTTCCACTATATGTTCTATGGGAAGATCATTACACATGTAAGTTTACTAATTAGTGGTAAATGTGGGAGGGAGCAGGAAAGTGGCTAGCAAAAGATGCATACTTACTACTGATTAGAGAGGTGCAGAGAGTAGCAAGGAGGGGTTGAGGGAGGGTCATGCACCCACCCACAAAAGAGTAAGACCACTGCTATTGTAAAACATTTTTAATTTATTAGAAAGGAATTCAGGCGCATTAGTTAGTATGACTAGGCTGCAATGTGCTGCATTGAAAATCATTCAGATTTACTGAAGGAGAAAGGGGTCCGTTTTGGTGTACGAACTTTCCTCTCTGTGTCTTTTTATTTCAGAAAATCTCGGTATGGTCTTCTAATCCACATATCATGTTTATTTCTCTCCGGCAGACGATGTTCCTTTTATTAAAAATTAAAGGCTGCTTAGCCGAAGCTCCACATGTAAAGCAAACTATTGCCCATAATGTGTGAGCTCACATCCTTTATTAGCTATGCACTGCCCTAACCAAAAGGCTGTAACAGGAAGTAGGTGTTGCAGGGACATCATAGAAACGAATAGTTTGATTGGCTACTGCGGCTGAAACATTGCTTCTACGTAAAATAATGCTATGAAATGTGTGAGCTTTCTGTACCAAAATTATTACAAAAGGTCCTGCTATTTGGCGATGAGCCAGACATTTTTAAAATGTTTTTCCCGTGGGATTCCTGCTCTGAGAATCTTTCATTACAGATTTGCTTTTAGACTCTACTAGAAGAGATATTTGCTCTGTCTGAACCTTTGACTTGAGCTTTATTATTTTGCTTGCTAATCTATTTGCTAAATTAACTAGTTTGCTTTCTGTCATGAAACTAAATATTTTTTAATGAACACATGAGGTGAAATCTTTAAGTATTTTGTAATGTACAGTTTCTTGTATGATTCTTTACGCACCCTCGGACACGGAGCACAAAACAAATATTGGTACCAGTGTGCAGGTCTACAATTTGGGACTTTTTTAAATGGTAAAAAAAAAAAAACACTTCACAGCACAGGGAAGTGAGAGCGCTGTGAGGGATCTGCGTTTAGATAATCATCAGAATTAGCGTTACAGAATGCAAGCAACTTGTTCTTCTGCTGGATATCTCTAGCCACAGATTCCTTACTTGTAGAATAGTATAAAGAAAAAACCTCCCAAGGTGGCGGGTCTGAGGAGTGGGTTCAGACCAAAAAAAACCTGCAGGACCAATGGGAGGGATTCCTTTCCTGACAGACCTGGGTGTGAAGACAATAGAGTTTCAAGTTGATGTGAACCAACGCCCACTGATGGATTGCCAAACTTGTAAAGGATGCCATAACGTTTGGCAGAAAGGCCGCGAGAATCCTCAGCACCAATTTGTCCAGAATAGGTGTGTACAGCTGTTGTACCGAAAGAGCCCGCAGTCACTCATACAATAAGCGATAAGAAGTGATTACAATGAGGAAGAGAGTCTTTACTTTTAGAAGATGCAACAAGCGACTGTGCAGAAGCTCGAAGGGATTACACATGAGAAACGTCAACACCAGGTTACGATGCACTGTGCCATCTCAACGGGTCTGGGAGGTAACATGTGTTAAATATTTAATAAACCGCCTTGCAATCGGTAATTTAAACAAGGATGGGTACTTTGGCAAACACAAAAAAGGCCAAAACAGCTGACAAACAACCTTTAATAGTGCCCAGTGCAAGACCTTGCTGGGCCGAAGACAACACAAACAAGAAAACATTTTGACTTGCAAAGGTTCTGTGTTGCAGAAATCACCCCAGCCACACATTTGTCCCAGTGCCTGGCATCAAGGATAGCATCCACAAACCCTGCGAATTGCACTTAGCAATTTATATGAAGAACAGGAACATGGAGGATTAGCTCTCCCGAATCTTAGGGATTATTACTTCGCATATTTTGCACAATATATATCCAGATTTCAGACGCAACAACAATCAAATCTTTTTATTAACTATTTTATGAATTTAATTTGCACGGCAAATCAATCACACAAATTGGTCCAATATAAGTGTCTACAGTGGTTCTTCCAAAAGCAGCAGGCTCTCCATAGAAGATATTCCATCCCCGTAATCAATTCCTCAACTCCGATATCCGGCCATATCTGAATTGTCTGGGATCAGAGAATCTTTGGCAATGCCGGATTCCGGAAAATCTCAGATTTTTAGAGGAATGATAGGTGGTTGAGCATAGCTGAAATGTCTCATTTAATCGTTAATTAATTCCTTCTTCTTGGGTCAAATAATATATTTCGTAAATTCAACAGTAAACTTGATTTGGCTCAGATATCTGAACAGAAATACGTAGTAGATGAATTATTAGGTGACACTGCATTTAAGAAACCTGGGGAATGGGAAAAGTGTTTAGCCTCAACCAAGGGTATTGATCTCGAGCAGAAGGCTATTTTGAAATGGGCTAAACACGATGAGTTGGACATTTCAGCGAGTATGTGGTCAGCAGTTAATCTTAATTTTAGTACATGAAGGGGAGCCAATTGGCGAAGGATGTTGTTTTTTAGTAAATGGCAACTCTATAGAACTCCCCGTTTCTTATCTACAATTTATACCAACCATGCAGCGCAATGCTTCCGCTGCTTTAACCATCCGTCAGCCAATTGGGCACACATTATACAACAATGCCCCTTGATTCAGAGGTTTTGGAAGGATATTTTCTATCATTTGGATCGTGAATGCAGTATTTCAATAGGATTGAGCACTTGGCTAATAATACTGGGCTTTGACCCAGACCTTCTTCTTCCAGACAAGCTTGTTAAATTATTATACATTGCAATGGCTGTAGCTAGATCATTTCTGCTTCAGAGACGGCGATTAGATCTTATACCATCTTTCCATGAATGGGTCCGGAAAATGAAACTAGTTTAAACAAAAAGCGAACAAGCCTATGCTTTACGAATTGGTGGAAATAAGAAGTTTGAGAGAATCTGGGCAGCCTATTTTGATTAAGATCTTTAAATTAAATGTAAAATATTTTGAGGGGGTACCTCCATTATCCTCGATATTTAGGTCTGGTAACCTTATGATTTTGATTTATTATGTAAACATCGGACAGGTTTTCTCCGAATCAGTTACATCATTGAATGTTGGAGGATTTATTATGCTCCACATACTCGCTGAGTTTTATTTATATGTTAAGATATCCAAGGTTTAGTCCATTTTTCGGCTTTTAGTTCTTATTTTTGATTGGAAGCAGATACTGTGTTCTTTGTCCTTCATATAATAATTTAAATGTTTATGCTGCTTATCTTTTTAGATTTTAAGATTAATTACCTCTTGGTAATTTTGTGCTATTTATTAACTCTGTGTTTATATTATCACATTTAATGAACTACTATGGATACTAAAATGTTTGTTATATTGACTTTAATAAAATAGAAGAAAAAAAAGGATAGCATCCACAATCTCAGGCAGGAGATCAAATGTAGATTGTGCTAGCTCAGGTGCAGACGAAACCTGTTTCGTTGCTGCAATAGAAATCCTCCTTTAATGGAATTCTGACTGGAGGATCAATGCTCATGCCTAGAAGTTCCAGGCAGCACACACTTCTGCCACAATGGTGACTTGGGCCTAGCCCTTCCTGATTTTCAGAACTCAGAACAGGAAAGGCGTACAGGAGGCCCATGCTCCACTCTAGCTGGCATGCATCTCCTAGCAAGACTGTGTTGCAAGATCTCTAATACACAGAAGTTCCCAACTCTCCTTTTTACTGATAGTAGAAAAGATCAGATAAGAATATAAAATATAAATGACAACACAGATGCAAGGTCACATGCAACTATATCATGCATTAAAAAAAAACATATCCTTCATATAGTAAAGAAAAAAAACTAACAAACATACTGGCATAAAGAAATTGCTCATGCAGAACCAAAATTGCCCCACGTACAATTATACTTCAACTGATTGATTCTTTTTGCACAGACATATTCCAAAAATTCAACTCTGTTAATGTTATTGTGCCAGAGAATCAAAAAAGGTGCCAAGGTGGATCAATTGAATTCCATCAAATAGCAGGCAACTGACATTGCAATAAAAATGAGGCTTTCCTCAAATAATGAAAAACAATGTGGCCCAGAATCATAACTAATTAGATTCTAAAAAAATGGCAAAGGGTTCCATCATAAGAGACTTAATAACAAACTCAAAATGACCTCCAACAGGTTCCAGAACTCGTGAAGAGCGAGGCACAATTCAACAACATGGAGCCAGTCTCCTTCTTCCACTGATGGCATCTAAAGCAATGACTACGAACTAAAGGGTAGAAGCTGCTCAAGCGATTGGAGGAATAATAAAGAAGCCAGCGAGAGAAAAGCTCCATGCGTTTGAAATTGGCACCTCTGAACGACATAGCTGAATTGACACAATTTCTGTCACTCATTGGAGTCAATCTGAACTCAGTTTCTTTATTAATTTTCGATATATGTTTGGCAATCAGATCAACATGACCTCCCTGTTGAATCGGTTTGTACCAGCTGGCCATACCTCACAAACTATATTTAAACAACCTTTATAAAATACCTCTAACAGATTTTTGATTTTCAAAATAACAAAACCATTGATTCTTTCTTCACATGTCATCTGACTGGCCTAATTGGTCCCACGCCTTTCATGTATTGTTATATTTAAAATGAATAACCTCAGGAAAGTCAAGGTTATCCCACCGAGACAATTACTCAGCAGAAAGGACAAAGCCAGTACAATCTTTGAGAGAGAGCGAACATTTAATGACAATCTGGACTTTTAAATTCTCTATAAAGTTAATTCTTACGCCATAATAAATCGTGGATCACCTTATACCTAGTATTTTTCGGTAAGGATTTTTTTCATGAATACTGGGAAAGCAACAACAGTATCCTTCAACATGACACAGACAAAGCAGTTATCAAAAGTCGGGGAAGAAAGCGCATCACCAAACGAGATAGGGTGTCTGAAAGAGCTGCCAGATAATATGATCATGGGTGGGCAGCACAAAGACACCATGCTCTTTATCCAATTGAAGATTTTAAAGACTCGGCCTAGGATGATGATTATTCCAGATAAACCTATGTAGAATAGTGTTGATCTACGAGAAGTACTTCCTTGAAATTTTAATTGGGACGGTTGAAAATAAAAAATTGGAGAGTCAAAAAAAACCATTTTAAATAAAGCTGCTTTACCGATGATTGAAATAGGGAGCAAAGACCAATTAAGGAAAAGATTACAAACTTTGATAACTGTGGACACAAGTATGTTTAAACAAATCTACATAATTAGATGTGGCACAAATAGCTAAATAACGAACTGGGTGTAAGGGTTTGTACAGGTTACATAAGTCTTTGGAATGTGTACGATGGAAGTGATAAATAAATGAATTTCTGTCTTTCCATGATTTATTGTATACCCTCAATTGAGGTAAACTCTAATCTTGTCAAGTAAATTCTAAATATTCTTCTTCTCGGCTTTCAAATAAACCACTATATCATCTGCATAGATCTTCAGTTTAGAGATACCAGGCCCAGGCAGAGGGGGATACAGGTTATCATCCCTGTCGATAGCAATGGCCAGGAGTACAAGAAACGAAGCGAACAAGACCAGGGATAACGGGCACCCCTGCCTGGTTTCCCTAGTATTCGCCTCTATACGATGTATAATTATTGATGCTGAAGCGTTTTTGCATAGTGGTCCTTCAACATTGTCAAAAACCAAAGGGGAAATGAAAAAGCCCCCAAAATTCGAAAAAGAGCTTCCCAGCTAACTAAATCAAGGGCTTTTTCTGTGTCAAACAGTAATATAGCAGCATTAAGCTCACTCCAAGTAAAGAAGTTAATACCCTGTATCAAATACTGAGTGTTAACCAACATTGATGTATTCAGTAAAAACCCATTCTGATCAGGGGGGAGTCAGTGAACCAGTTAACAACATGACCCTGATTGCTATGATTTTCATGAAAAGCTTAGGGCTCAAAAGACATTAAACAAAACGAACCCGGATACACTGCTGGCTTATCTTTTAAAAAAATACTAACAATCGCCTCTGAAAAAGAAGAGGGCGCGAGACCCCACTCAAAGTGGCACATTCAACATTCTCATGAAGTGAGGAGAGCAGACTTTCTATTTCTTTTACCATTACAGCAAAACAAGTGATTGCCTTGTATCTGAAAGCCACCTTGAAGGTTTTCCAAACAATATGGAGAGAGACTGAGTCCAAATTAATTAGAAAAAAGTCAATCACAAACCCCCGCATTGATGTTACCCAATCAAGTTCCGATAGCAATACTCTATCATACCATCTTTTTTGAGGTAGGTACTCCGCTCAAAATCCATAGCTATAGGGTCAGAAAAACAATTCATAAAAATTTGCATCGGCAATCCTTCGAAAAAACTTGAGAAACCAGAAAAAGTCAATTCTAGATGCTGCCCTATGTTTAGCGGTATAACAAGTAAATTGCTTAAGTGACAGAGGTTGGAATGGCCATGGATCTATAAGACCATAATCTGCCTTAAAAGTGGCAATGAAGCTTGCAGGTTTAGGTTTCGACTGCCTAGTATTCTTCCTTAGGCTATCGAAATTTGGATCTTGAAAAAAATTTATATTGCCCCCCCCCCCCCCCCCCCCCCCAATAATAGCGCCTTCAAAAGGGACTGCTAGGGAATAAAAATGCTCTATGGCCTCAATCTGGTCAGACATAGGGCCGTAAAAGTTCACCAAATTACAAACATCAGCACCCGCCCGAGCTCAAAGCCATCTTCCTAAAGTTTTTTTTTTTATTTTACGGAGTTTTACATAGAGCAAACTTGACCCGAAAGTATCGGGTATCAGAGCGATTTACATAGCACCCGTTGCGTTACATGAGGACACATTCATTTTTATTAGGCATGGGGAGATTAAGTGATTTGCCCAGAACCACAGGATGCTCCGCGTCTTTGCTGAGACTCTAACCCAGTTCCCCAGATTTGAGGTTGACCGCCCTAGTCGTTAGGCGAACTCCTCTCCCCAACTGTTCTCAACTGACTTAATATTCTCCCCCTTTAATAGGCAACTAAAGAAAATAACCACCCACGCAACATTTTCAGAAGCAAACAGGGACTGTGATACCCAATTTGGCACTGAAATCCTTGGATTGTTGGGTTTAAAATGAGCTTCTTGAAGGAATATGATATTTGGGGAAAAGGTGACGAACCAACTCATAACAGTGCACAATTTACACTTATTATTAGCCCTATTAATGTTACAAGATACAACACGATTTCCCCCCATGACAAACTTTTCTGCCTCCAATGATGCCGCTGTACAAGTTAAACAATGACATTTGCCAGAACCAACAATCTACTCCCATTTTCTTTTTTACACCACCCATGTTCCACCAACACCTCACCCCACACCTTGTCCACTCCAACTAACCTCCCTTCCCTCTCTACCCCCAGAACCTCCCCCTAGTGGAGCCTGCCCCCACCCAAGGAAAGTAGGAGCTCCACCATGCAACAAAAGGTACCATGGAGTTGCACCCATCAGTTCGCCTTGGGGGGTTGGGGGGAATGAGTAGGCACAGAAAATAGCACTGAGAGAGAAAAAAGATAGACTGAGGATAGCCAAGTAAGCAAACACAGACAGTCATTCAGCAATACGCAAACCAAGCCAGCATCATGACTTAGTCACAGAGAAAGGAACAGCAAAAAAATACATGCATGAACGACGCAATCATCTAGCTAGTTTGGTCATCCTGTAGGGTCTTTAGAATTATCTGTGAACCTTCAAATAAGATGAAAATATGAAAGTGACCCTTATGGAGTACTCTCAACTTAGAATGCTGAAACAAAGTAGGCTGATCCCAAACAGCCTTAAAGGCATCAAACATACTCATAAAATCCTCTTTTCTGCCGGCCGCAGTAAAGGACATGTCGGAAAAGACCTTAAAAGAAAAATCCTGAGAGGAACCAAATGATTTCTGCTGGATTGCTTCTGCAAAGCTTAGTTCCTTAATGCGAAAATCTGAAAAGTTCATCAACACCGTCAGAAGATTCTTAGCAGTAGGGTTTCGAATGAGGGGAGGGGCTTGATGCGCTCTCATCATAGTAAGGTCTGTGGTGTTGGTGGGCGTAATGTATTTTTGAATGAAACCTTCCACACAGGTAACCCAACAACAATCCTTCTCACAGTTCTCCGGGATCTCTACAAAGCTATGGTTTAAGAGCAGAGAGTGACTTTCTAGCTCTTCTTGACGAACTTTTAAACGCTTTTAATTCTTCTTCGAACTCACTCTAATGACACTGAGTAACTCCATGCTGATATTCCAAATTATGAACCCTCTGTTCCAACTCAACGAGGCTGCTGGCGATACAAGACACCTTCTGATCATTACAATCTAGCTTACTCTCTTAATGATTCATAACCTGGCCATGAGAGGTTTTAAGCGAAGAGAGCAGTGATTGGACCTGGTCTTGGTGAGACCACGTAGTGGCAAAATGAGGAGCTTTGCTGATCGCAATATCTTGGGACAATGATGAAGGCAATGGGACTAAACAAGGCGCACACACCAGGAGCTGGCTGTGGAGAACCCTGGGCTGTGCTCACCATATTAACAGAGTTAACAATACTCTCCCAATTGCTCCATACGCATACATCATTATCAGCAATTTTCTGAGAGGTACAAGAGTCGTAGCAACAACCGGCTGGTGAGAACATACTGCCCCGCTCAGTCAGTAGATTATGCAGCTGGAAATTGAAGGTTTTTATGGGGCCCTTTTATCAATGCAGACTTGGATGAAGGCAGTTCAACTTGGCCCAATGCAACAGAAGAGCATTTGGAACATGCAGAGTCTGAAAGAAAGCTTTCCCTTTCTCAGGAAATTCCTTGACCTGCAGTGCTTTCTTTCAGTGAAAACTATGTTCACACAGGAGGCTAACATGCCCGGCCAACACACAGTCACCGGAATAGCTTTTTACCTTCTGTATTCCTTGTATCCTCCCACGCAGCAGTATCTTGTAGTGTTACAAACTCACTTATTGCTTATATCTTAGCAGCTGAAGTACTTTAGTGCAGACCACTACCTCCCTCCCAACTCCTTGAGAATGGCGAAGTGAAACTCACCAGTGACTGGAGCTACAAAGCTGGAGAGATGTAAGGAGGAATACTGGTTTAACCCCCGAAGCAAGCTGCGGCCAAGGTTAAAGCTGCAAGGAAGAACTCCTCAGGGCAGCCAAGCGGCTTAAAATCTTCCTGAAGACCACCAACAATCACCCTGCCCAGGCTCTGTTATGAATTCCATCATAGACTGACTGCCACCGACCCTCTCCTGTTTGTATCAACGCTCAATAGAGCAAAGGAGTGCACAAGGAACCAAAGCCATGGAAATAGAGTTGCCAAATCCCCGGGCCATCATACCAATGGGTCTTCTTTAACTCCCCGCTCTCTGCTGAAGTGCTGCAGTATCCGGTACCTGCTTTGCGCTACTACACCCGCGTTCGGAAAGGAGCTACGCTAGGATGCTGCCTCATTGCCACTGTTGCTGCAAGCCGTCACCAGGAGCGCCGACATTGGCTCCGCCCCCATTGGATTCCTGAGACGCTAGTGAAAATGAAATGAAAATAAAATTTATAAAGCACGACAATCACCTGGAGGTTTCTAGGCACGAAGCAGAAACTGACAGGCTGAGAAGATCCAGAAAATGGTAGAATTATTTGGAAAAAAGCCAAGTTTTTAGATCTTTCCTAAACTCCAGTAAGTTTGTTTTGAATTTTAGTTCATTTGGAAGAGAATTCCATAGTCTTGATGTGCAAGCCTCTCCCATCCCACTTGGCTTTCTTAAATCTGGGGATTACAAGATTTCCACTTGTGGATGAGCGCAGTGAGCGTGCGGGGCTAGATCGATGAAAATGCTGTATAAAGTAGTCTGGGACAACAGCATGTTGTGCCTTGAAGGCAAAACAGAGTGCCTTGAACTGTATACGTTTATCAACGGGGAGCCAGTGTAGTTGAATGAGTGCTTGATAAACAGATGTATGTTTTGGAATGCTCAGCAGTAGCCTAGCTGCGGCATTCTGTAGTGTTTGTTGCTTATGTAGAAAGCGTTTTTCAAAGTTGATAAAAAGTGTATTGCCATAGTCTATTTTGGTCAAAATCAGAGTTGTGACTATCGTCTTTTGCTGGCTAGGTAGAAAGAAAGGTAATACTTTCCTTAAGGTTTCAAAATAAGGAAACACGAAGAACAATCTGGAGGGTCCAGCTGTCAGCTGTGATGGATTGCAACCCTGGATGAAAATACTGGATTCTGCCTACCACAGGGTGGTTGTGCACTGCTAATGCAAAACTAATGTGGCTGGGAAATTTAAGTCACAGGGGAGGGGAGACTGGTTGGTGCCCATGGTGACTTGCGAGATACCAGCCAGTTCCCTGGGGATGAAATGACTGGGGTGACTGCGTTGATAAGTGGGGAAGGATTAGATGTCTATCCTCTGAAGTTGCCTCAGAGAGTCTGAAATTGATGAGCAAAAGTTCTGCCAAGGGTCAAGAGGCCCAATGCCTGTTGCCTGACTTTTAAGGGTCATTTTTTACACCGAAAAGGTCAGAGCCATCAAAAGGCATATCCATAAGGGATACCTGCACATTACCTAAAAAACCTGTGGATCACTCTCATGCGTGGAGACAGAGCACTACACTTGTGGCGACTGCTCAACCCAAGCAATCTGTAGTATTCAGCAGGCATTAATCAGATTTTGCCGCAACCTGACCACCTTGGTTTTGGAGCCAAGGAGTGCTTAAATTCACTCGGGAGGACCGGCAAAATCTTACTGCCCTGTTCCAGTGGGTGTGCATATACTGGCCTACAAAGCCAACTGCACTGAATGACCTTAAAGCTAGGCTGGCTGAAGAGAACATTCTTTTCTTGAATGCCTCAATTATTTTGACTCCCCGTCTGGAGGATTGTAGGGGATGTTGTCTCTGTCATGAGGAATGTATTAGGGTTAGACTTGCTCGTGGAAGCTCAGACCATCAAATTCTCATGAGGACAATGATGCGTAGGAAAATCAGAGTCACCGTGTGCCAGTATATGGCATCTTGCCACCTGCCTGTTCACCGGTGTGCAAGAACAAGGCTTAAACCAAGTGCCCATCAGAGTGTCATGATGTTAAATAAGAGCAATGGCTAAGATGAAGCAGGCCTAGGTTGCGGGATTTCAGTGAGGATGTCTTTCTTAACACCAACAGAAGGCCGTTGTAGTTCCAGGACTTCAGCCACATGTCTAATTAACCCAGCAAAATATGTACTCTCTAGAAATCAGCCCTATATCAGGGGAGGTATCAAGCCTACTGTAAATTCTTGTACAAACTGATCATCACAGTGTGGGGCCAAGTCATACCAACATGTTATTGGAGCCTCCGATGGCGCTCAGCAGTAGTGGAGGTATTTTGTCAGAATTAGACTGTACTGTATAGAAGTGCAGTTAGAATTAAATCTTGGGTGGGGTTGAGATGGATTTAGCTCGGGGTCGGACAACAGTACTGGCGACCTCGGTACCAGCGTCGACAAAAGAGGACCCAACAGAGGTTTTGGGATCGGGGTGGAAGTCGGCACCAGAGTTGGTGCAGAAGCAGAGATAGGTTTTGGGAGCTCAGAAGGCACGAAGGACAGATCCAATGACAGTAGCTGGACTGGAGGCCCCCACGGATGCTTGAGGCCCGAAGGAGTGCCACAGTGAGCCAGACGAGTCTAAAAAATATGCAGCATGGCCTCCTTAAAGGCTGCAGAGTTATGAATGGCGCAGGACACAAGGGGCGCATTTGGATCAATTGCAAAAGTGCCTCCTCAATTGGGGATCGGGAGCAAGTTAGAGTGCTACTTGGATGCTCTCGAGACTTCTTTAAATGGACAGTGGCGGAATGAGGTTGAGTCCCACTTCTCCCTTTTAGGTTTCCTCTTTGATTTAGACTTCGACTTACCAGATGACTTGACTGAAGAGGACCTGTTGCAGGGTCAGTCTTGGGAGAGGGAGCCAGTCCTTGCGCTTGACTACAAGGGAGTACAAAAGGGGGTGGTGATGGACGGAGCATCTGAGCTCATCAAACACTCACACCCAGTCAACAGATCTGGGTTTAATCCATCACCGTTCTTTAGCCCACTCTGCCACCCCAGTTCAGACATGGCCATATGCAAATCAGTCTGACCCTGTGCCTCATGGGAACAGTCCAGCCCGAACTGCCAAGCCATGCCTTCCCTGGACCGGAAACAAGCTTCCGAGGACCGGTTTCTGGCATTTCAGCCGTCTTCAGCCAGGCTTGCTTAAATCCAGTGACAAAGTGAGCAAGGGACTCGCGTCTGAGCATACCCTGCCAACTTATGGCGAACAAAGCGGTACAAGGGAGAGCAGGACTTACGAGAGGTTCCTCATTTCTTCCTATGTTTGACGATATACAGCTTCACTTTACAGTCCTGAACCGCCTTTGAATGAATGAGGGTGCATTATTTGCACAACTGCTAGTCACGCCCAAAGCTCAAGCACCAAAGGCACACATCATGGGGGTCTGTTACTGACATCTGTTTTTAGCAGTCACGACGTGGTTTGAAGTCTGTACTTTTAAGAGGTGGCATCGTTCCGGTGCACACCGGATTTCGTTTTGGAAGTTCACTGAACACTGGTGAGAGGGAGCGGAGCGTCCAAAGGCGCACACAGAAAGAAAAAACAACATTGGCACACCTGGTGACTCTTAAATGCAAGTCTACTCTATCAATACCGTGATGGAGCGAAGTCAAAGCGGAGCTTTACTGTGCCACCCAGTGATGAGAGCACAGCTTCCGGATCCAGTCTGGCACCTAAGGAATATTCTAAAGGTGAGAAATCTGTGATTAGAAGTATCCATCATCATTTAATTGTATCAATTTGGCAAATGTGCAACATCCAAAGTCCCCTTCCAATTTACACGAACTAGACCCACACCTGCACTAGACCCATGAACCAACCAGACAGACTCAACCTTATCTAATGGAAACTGTATGTTGAACAATAAGAGACAAAGTGAAACCTTTATTATCTGCTGGAAATATCCTTGCATAAGTAAGGGACAAAATTAACGCCTGAGATAGATCCTTTCAAATGTTGTGCAAAATCCTCGACCATACTTTTTTATGGAACCTTTTTTCATCAAAGAAAAAAATATATTTGGCCTAATGTTCAAAACAAGCAGCCAAGTCATTAAATATTGTAGTCTCAAAAGATATAGAGCAAAAAAGTTGATAGAACGGAGGACATATTTTAAATGAGTTCTTAAAAACTTCTCTTTATGTGACAAAATGCATTTTCATCAGTGTTACGACTAGCACATTGTATGTTGGAAACAGGTATTTAAAAAACATTTAGCTAAAAAACATTTGGTTTAAATCGAACTGTAAAGTACATAAACCGTTAACAATTTTGACCCAAAAGTTCTTACTAAAATATTCAAACTACATTATTCTTAAAGTAAAAATGTATAATAGTCAACCTACAGTGTGCAAAATATCGGTTTGCGTGTTCAGTTTTGCTAGGAAGTTTGGCAGTAACATCTCAGTTCTGCAGTAACCCATTCACCTGCAACAAATGTGCATCAGAGCACAAATAAAACTTAATTTGATCAGGCGCAGATAACTTTTTGTATTTTAAACTTTATTTTTACCAATTTTAGCATACAGGAATAAAATTATCAATACATTGCAGAGTATAAAATCAGCAGCACCAAGAAGAGCATGCACATCAAATCAATCGAAAACAACAGCAGTATGTGATGTAAATGTGTTATGCCTTACGGGCACATTTCAATGACAAGGCAAATGTGAGCAAAACAGAGGTATGCAATATTAAAAGACTGCGATTCCCAAAGAACCGGGAACGTCCTATGTAACACCACAATATTGGTGGCAGCATGGAGAGAGTTCAGCATTAATATAAGCATCTGTAAGCAAATTCTCATTTAGCCGACCCCCTCGGGAACAATTCCGGTTGTAGTCTGTGACTGTTGATCGGATCTTTTCTTGGCAATATATTCCCTGTATGGGCCCCAAATGTCCACTGGTCGGGACGCGCTAGGGATCAGAGTGGAGTATTCTTCGCTGGTAATGTTACAGAATGCCAAGCTACCAAGCCACGCCTTCAGCGTTGGGGATCTTCTGCTACCCCACAACAGAGCAACCTCCCTTTTGGCCAACAGAAAGCCCATCGCGGCAAGTTTTCTGACTGTCCAAGGGAAATTGGCCACATAGCCCAGCAATGCGATCTCAGGGGTGGGAACTAGTTGCATGGAGAGTAGATCGCCTAGTGTAGCGTGTATCAAGGACCAGTATTGGTGTATTTTAGGACATGTCCAAGAGAGGTGAGCAAAATCAGCAAAAGGAGCCCTACATTTCGGACAGTGGTGTGGCCTATTGGGGTCAATTCTATGTGAGCGTGACGGTGTATGGTACAGTCTGCGAAGAAACTTAAAATAAAGGAGTTTGTGCCTGCTGTTTGCAGAAATTTCCTTTGTTGCCCTACAGCACTGTTCCCACTGGTCGTAAGTGATGGGCTTACGCAGGTCCACTTGCCATGCAGTGCGCAGCTTGGTGTCGGAGATAGGCATGGATTCACAACATTGCTTGTATAGTTTAGAGACCAAATGTGTACCCGTAGGATGTTGGATAAGCAGCGTTAACGAAGGGGTCGGTTCAGGGGCCATCGGAAAGGTAGGGAACGTGGCCCGAAGCATGGATTGTATACGTGTTAATACAAATGTGTCCATAAAAGAGCGCTCTGAGAATCGGGTATCCTCCAACACAGAAAAGGCGTGGCCCTCAGGGAAGAGGTCGCCCACAGTGCGAAGGTGGAATTTTCTCAGCGTGCGTTGAACCAGTATCTCCCCCGTTATTGGGAACAGAGAGGAATTAGGCAAGGGCAGTGCCGGAGAATACAACTGGACGAGGCCCAGTAGTCTGTGCAGTCTGTCCCATGCCCAGCACGTGGTCGAAACCGTTTGAATATCATGGGGGTCGCTAGGGAATCCAGTGGGCAAAATAGTAGAAAGGTGGCGTGGGAGCACTAGATCGGCCTCTGGCTTCAAATATGGGATGCGGGTGTCTGGATGGAACCAGACATGTACGTAACAACAATGTGCTGTCAGGTAATATAAATAAAAGCCTGGGACCCCAAAGCCCCCCCCCCCCCCCCCGGCATACGGCAGGGTCAGAATCCGCCAGCTAACCAGAGGAGTCTTATCCCCCCAGACAAGGCGCAATAATAAAGAAAGCAACTGCGAAAAGAATGTTTTGGTAAGCGGGACTGGGAAGTTAATTAAAAACATACAAGAACCGCGGTAGGACTACCATTTTAATTATGGCAACTCTCCCAGCCATAGACAATGGAAGACGCAGACACCTCACTATCTGAGACTCAAGCAAACTTATCGCCATGCCATAGTTCAGCCTAATCATGGTGGCGGTATCAAGGTGGGCATGGATACCAAGGTATTTGACCGCATCCTGGCACAATTCAAGAGGAAATGAGCAAGTCCAGGTAGTTGTGCTGGGTGTAAGTGGAAAGATAACCGACTTGTGCCAGTTGATGTTGAGACCGGAAAATTTACCGAAGTGAGTTATTTCTAAAATGAGGGGTTCGAGATTGAGTTGGGGCATCCTAACATATAATATTGTGTCATCTGCATAGAGCGAGATTTAAAGGGGGCCAGTGCGGAATTGTAGGCCACGATGCAGGTGTTTCTCTTGGAAATGGCAAACCAGGGGATCCATTGCCAGAATAAAAAGCAGTGGGGAGAGGGGGCAGCCCTGTCACGTGCCCTGAGACAAGGTGAAAGGGGCAGAAATAGTGCCGTTCAGACGCAATCTAGCGGTTGGCTCAGCCACTGTGGAGACAAAGCACTCAGGCATATCCATACGTCTTATGATGGACAGGAAAAAGGGCCACTCAAGGGAATTGAATGCCTTCTCAGCATCGAGGAGGATGGCGGCAGCAGGGGTGACAGGGTCGATCCTATGTAAAACAGTAAAAAAGGCCCTCAGATTGTGGGAAGTGGACCGATGTGGCACAAAGCCCGACTGCACTGGTGAGATGATGGATTCCATTAATGAGGACAGACGAATCGCAATATACCTTGGCTAGTATTTTATAATCGAGGTTCAATAAAGACAAAGGCCTGTAAGAGCTACACAGTTTAGGGTCACTACCGGGCTTAGGAAGAAGAATAATGACCTGAATGTTGGAGGCAGGCGGCCTACCTCTAGAGCCTCAGCATAAACCTCCAACAGCCGCGGGACCAAGACATCGTTGTATGCTTGATAAAACTCGGCGGAAAAGCTGTCAAGGCCGGGAGCAGAAGAGCCTCGCAATGCATCTAGCATCTAGTATGCTGTCCTGAGTGATGGGAACAGCCAAAAAGTCCTGCATGTATCTTTCTAAATAGACCATAGCAATCTCTGCCAGGTATTCACCTTGATCCCGCAAATCCCCAGAGATCCTGGACGTTAAGAGCGCCTTGTAATATGGAAGAAAGGAATCACAAATGTCAGGGGTAGAATGCAGCAAAGTGTTGTGTGGGCCAATGATTTCTGTGATGTAAGACGAGTCTCGAGGGGGGTTTAGAGTCTGAGCCAATAATCTACCAGGGCGTTCGCCTTCACCATAATGACGCGCGGCAGATTGTTTATTTAGGAACAACAACTTACGGTTCGCCGTTTCTCTAAATTCGAGCATCAGTGCCAGGCGCCTGGCCTCTCCCGTACTGGATGTGGTGACCACTAACTCTCGATCCAGAGCGGCGATGTCGGCTTCAATGCGAGTCAAAGTGGAGCGTAAATCTCTTAACACTCCTGCATGTTTTGCAATACAGATGCCTCTGATATAGGCCTTGAACCCCTCCCAGAGAACCGCCCAGGTGTTTACCGACCCGGTATTAAGTTCAAAATAGTTCTCAATGGATTGTCTGACTTCCTCGTTAAAAACCGGATCTAATAATGCCTTCCCAGGAAAGCGCCATTGTCTTTCATAGCCACCCGGTCTGGGAATATTAAGTTTGAGAACGATCGGAGAGTGGTCCGAAAGTGTACGGGGAGAGTAATTAACCCACCCACACACCCTGCAATTCCCGGAGAGACTAACCAATAGTCTATTCTGGTCCATGTATTGTGAAACCCTGAGTAGTGGGTAAAGTCCAGGAGATGTGGACGTGATTTGTTTTCAATGTCTATCAAGGAAAACTGAGTGCATAAGTCGAGAAGGGTTTGCCGGGAGCGAGGTTTAGTATCAGGAGAAGTGGAAGTGCTGTCTCTGGCCGGATCTAACAACAAGTTAAAACCGCCCTCCATTATCAATAGTCCAGGATCAAGTGTGAGGAGTTGCACCTGTAGTTCGTTGAAAAAATACAGGGAGTCTACGTTAGGACCATAAACCCCGACAAATGTGATCTTGTGCCCCAAAAGGGTACCAGTAACAATCAAGATGCGACCCTCAACATCAGTCAATGTCTTGTGAGTGCAAAGGGGACACGTTTATGTAGGAATATGGCAACCCCCCTAGCATACCAATGTAATTGGAAAAAAATCTGTGGGAACCCCAGCTCTTGGCAATGGGAGAAAGGTCGGAATTGGACAGGGGAGTCTCCTGCATAAATACAACATCAATAGTATGTCTGACAATATTGTTGAGGACTGGTCTCTGTTTTTTGGTGTTATTTAGACCTCTAGCATTCCATGACATTAGGGAGAGCCCGGATGGGCCGGGCTGGTGCCCTAGCTTAACCATTGGAAAAACCTAATCAGATTCGAGTCGTAATGCACGCAAATCCACTGCCACAAAAGGACAAACTGAACAATGATTCTCAAAGAAGCAATGAAATTGAACAAACACCCCACCCACCACCCAGCCTCTTGTGGACCCCAAAGTGGCAAACCCCAATTTTCTTGGTCAAATAGGAGTGCAGTGTGAACATTACCATTACAATAGAAAACGAGTAAGCACTACGCAAAAAAAATCATACCAAATCAGAGAAATTTTGGTATTCACCATAGGGCGCGGCCACGCCGGTCGGGCATAGAATAATAATATGTCATCACGCAAATAGGAAATAAATGAAAGCGTTAAACACAGCAGAGCACAATGATAAATGCAATAACTAGTCAACCAGTCACAGGTTCAGAGAAAAGATCAACGCTGGTTTTCGAACCCCCCTGAGACGGGGAGCCCATTCTCGGCACGGCAGCTGCCCCGAGTTGCTCCTCCTGTATTCCTGGCAAAATTCCTGCGCCTCTGTGGGGTATCAAAGATGCAAAACTTGCCATCCACAGCGACCTTCAACCTCGCAGGACAGAGCATGCCGTATTGAAGGCCCAGGTTCTTCAGGGTAGCCTTGACACCATTGAATTTGATTCTTGCCTCCTGGACCATGATGGTGAAGTCCGGGAAAAAAGCCAATTTGCTCCCCTGCCACTGGATATCACCCAAGTCCCGAGCCGAACGGAGAGCAGCATCTCTATCTCAAAAGTTCATAAGTCTAGCAATGATAGGTCGTGGGGGGGGGACCAGGCCGAGGACCCAACGATCTGTGGGCGCGCTCCACCACAAAGCCCTGAGTGCCAAACAGCTCGTGAGCAATTTTTCTTCAAAGACGTCTCTACGCCCAGTGGAGGTCGTCTCCGCAACTCCAAGGATACAAATATTGTTCCGGCGCCTGCGAGCCTCTAAGTCCTCATTCTTGATGGCGACGTCTTTGAGGATTTTCTCTGCCCTGTCCAGCTGCTTCAGCGAGGTCGATGCGCCATCTTCAATGTCCGATACTCTTGCCTCAACCACATCCAGCCTTTGATCGTGCGCTTGAACCTTAGACCCCATCTCAGCCAGTTTCTTGTCAAGGTCATAAATTCGGCTATCGAGCGATTTGAAACCGGCCCTCATTTCGTTCAGCATGGCCGTCAAGAGTGAGGCGGCGTTCTCAGAGTCATTTGAGCCCATGGCCCCGTTAGATGAACCCGGGGGGGGGGCTTCTGAGGTGGGGCCGGGAGCCTTATCGAAGTGCAACTTGCATTGGTTGGGGTCCTTTTTCCCCATACCGCAGATAGAGGAAGGAGACTTGCCGTTGGATTGACAGGGCCGCAGTCGAGGGGAAACCAGAGGGCGGAGTGGCGCAGGGTGCGCGTGGGAGGAGGACTCCGCCACGGTGGAATGCAGCAGAATGGACACTCGGCGGATGGCGGCAAAGGGGCAGCCATGGTGATGCTGGGTGACCGAGGAAAGGCAGGCCTGAACACAGGAGGAATCACCGGTGTGGAGCAACCGGACCAATGGCAGGGCCAAAAAACAAAGCGCAGAGGAGAATGGTGATGCTGCAAAGTGTCCACTACCCACTTCGAGACAAGCGATCTGGAAAGTGCAGGAAGAGCTGGTCAGTTATGCCTCGGTCTAACCCCCAAAACGCAGAGGAGTTGGTGGGGCCCACCCGCACAAACAGGCAGGCCCTCAGCGTGTGTCAGCTAGTGGGGAAGATCGCGGCATTACAGGGCGGCAGGCGGCCATAAAAAGCGCATCTCCAAGGCAGATCGGAAGCGCCGCAGACTGCGTGGTCTGCAGGATAGGTAGCTGCCTTTCGCGGCGGGCAGTTGGCCCGCGGGGGAGGGGGGGCGGGGGGGTTGGGGTGAGTTTGCAAGCCCGGTAGGGCCCAGCGCCACCACTGCCTCCAATCAGGGCGTGGGGGCCTCCACACCAGCCCGCCTCGCGCCGCAACGCGTAATCGAGGCCCCGGCGCGGAGACGCACACTAGGCCGCGAAGGACCCGAGAGCTACCCGCAAGAGCGGGGACCAAGCAGGGAGCCGCAGCGGGAGGGACGGGGGAACGGGGGAGGGGGGAGAGCCCGAAGGAGCAGCAGGGAATGGGCGCAGGGCAGCGCCGGACCCCCACCAAGGCTGCACTCACTGCAATGTCGAGCTGCCGGATCTTCACGGGAGAAAGGCCGCAAGGCCGAGCCGGCCCCCAGCGCCAGATCTATCCACGCCAGGTCTGCGCGCTGCCGTCACCGTCCCGTTTAGGTCTCACGCTGGTTCATCGGGAAACAGGAGCAGATGGCTGGTGTCCGCTGCAGTTAGGATGTCACGGCATTGTGGAAATTCGATGTTTGTAAAGCCCGACCGGCGGAGCTTCAGGCTAAGGCGTCCATCTTGATCGCCTCCGTGGCCACGCCCCAGGCGCAGAGAATCTTAGCCTGTGATCCTCTTTTTTCTTTCTTCATCATTTATGCAAATCCCTATAATAAAAAATATCGTAGAATTTGTTTGGATCCAATTCTGGCTTCTATGGCTCTAAAACAGAAGTAGGTTTACTTAATGATTTGGGGAGAGGCCCCTTAAGTGACATAATTACCTATAGTTTGTATAATGCGATCCAACAGGACAATACAATTCTTGACCACAACTACCAGATTTGGGTTGAAGAGAACCGAGAAGGAAGCACATCTGTTTCCATGATGGAAATCCCTCCTCAGCCTTCTTAGTAATAGTATTTCTGGTGGCAGGCTTGACACTGGTGAAGCAAAAAGGGTCACACCTTTTTTCACCTCTGACAAGATACGCAATGAGATCTACAATTGAGACTGTGATATTGTACAACTGTTTGATATGTCATAATCAGATCAGAAAACATTGTAATAACTTTGAAAAGGTCTGCAGATAATGTTGGCAAAATAGTTTTTATTTTCAGCAAAATCTTATAAACCAAAATAATCTCTCTCCGCCACCACCTTATACCAAATCTCACAAGCAGCATATGATGGATTCATTCGGATCGGATGCAACTGCAGCAAATCAGTATGTTTCCATGGGGCGAGTGGCGCTAAGGAAAGCCGAAGTCCAAACAACACATTTCTTTCAAAGATTTACAAACCTATTTAAAGTTTGAGTGGAAACTTCCACATGCAATAAGTCCCAAGGAAAATCTTGTTTTCAGCGTCGGCTTGACCTCCTTCCCGAAGATGAGGGGGCTGAACCCCTCTTTTCTCTTTGAGATGTGGGCGTATCTTTCTGTGATGTGGATGGCTCCTCTGATGGTTGCTGTGGAGGATTCTGGGAATCAGAACGAGCAATGTCTGCAATAAGATACAAAGAATGAGTTGGTTATTCTTTGGGCCGAGTTGGGATTTTAATTCTAAAAACTAAAGAGTAGGCGTGGTAAGAAAACACCTAAAACTATTTCAGGGACAGAACAAGATTATTTCAATTCCATATATTTAAACCTCATGTCCACCTTGCTGTCTGGATAAATGACTAACTTTTTCCCGGTCTCTTATTTGAGAAGACTGGCTCATTTTTTATGCCTTTTATCTTCTTTATCAAAACACACTAATAAACGTATTCCCCCTTCCGGAAGGCCAGCTCTACAGGGCCTGTGCAACTCAAAGGCTGTTAAGTAATCCTTGTGACAAGGATTACCACTGTTCTTGGGAACACAAGAGCCAGGGAATACTGCAAGCTCATAGAACTGCCAAGAAAATGATCTTTTAGCGCTTATTTCAGGAGGCAGCACAGTACAACGAATCTATGTCTTTATCCCGCAGTGAGTTACAACAACCGCGTTGTCATTCCGCATACCATTACTCCGCAAGTCGGAACAACGACTTGCGGAGGGGGAGGGTGGAGGGGGGGGGGAGCGCTGGATGTTGGAATAGTATAATTTACTATTCCAACTCCAGTCTGTGGGGACACTAGGGAAGGTGATAGATTTTAAATCCAACACCCCCCCCCTCCGCAAGTCGATGTTCCGACTTGCGGAGTAATGGTATGCAGAATCACAACGCACACAAGGCACTCCACAACACCGGACCAACGTACCTCTACAGACGACTCAGCTTCTACACCTCCACCCGCCAGCTCCGCTCCGCTGACCTCGCCCTGGCCACAGTCCCCCGCTTCCGAAGAGCGACCTCTGGCGGCAGATCGTTCTCCCACCTCGCCGCCAACACCTTGAACACCCTCCCCATCCACCTACGGCAGACCCACGACCTGCTGACCTTCAGAAAACTCCTCAAGACCTGGCTTTTCGAGCAGTGGCAGCATTCCCCACCCCAGCGCCTTGAGACCCTCACGGGTGAGTAGTGCGCTTTACAAATGATATGATTAATTGATTGAACGCGGTCGTTGTAACAACCGCGTTGTGATTCTCTGCGGGAATTTATTTTGTGGTAAAGGTTATTTACCCAGTAAAACAGTTAGAGCGATTTCTTGAAGGGTGGGGTGTGGTAAGGTAGGCAGCATATACCTCACTCATAATAAAAATATCAAGCACTGGAACTCTTATTTAAAAAAAGAAATAAAACACTTTATTTTCATCAAGATAATGTGGTCAGTAACTTCAGTAAGTTTTATGGTATTAACAATTCTCTCTGAATGCGGTTAACATAATCCTATTTCACTATCCTTGGTCAAGGGATACACCATTTAGGCTAATCCGACCTCTAAAGCCAAGCAGTGTCTACTTGTAAGCATTTTTGGATTGTCACAGTATGATAAATTACTCAGGCTTAATGATGGCTTTTCAAACAGCTTCACATGAGACACACAAGCACCAACACTGCTTATCAGCAGTCACACATTTCAGTGTGTGTTGCAGAACCTGCAGTCGGGGGCCGCACAATAAGAAGAATAACAGAAACAAGCATTGGCAAAGCCAATAGGTCTCACCTATGCAAGAGCCTTTGGCTTTGCCAATATTTAGCAATGTTGTACACCAGAGTGGCTGCTGTTCAGCATGGGTAAAAGTTAGGGTGAAAGAGTGGCGTGGAGTGTCATATTGTGGAGTAGAGTGGAGTGTTATGGAGTGGCGTACAGTAGAGTTGAAGTGGTGTAGAGAGGAGTGGAGTGCCATGGAGTAGTATACAGTGTTGTGGAGTGTCGAGGAGGGAGTAATATTTCAGAGTGGAAGGAAGTAGGGTTGAGTGGTGTAAAGCAGAGTGGAGTGGCGTAGAGGGTGTTGCGTAGAGTGTTGCAACGTTGAGAGGCAGACAGCGGAGTAGATTATCAGAGTGGAGTGGCATAGAGTAGAGTGGAGTGGCATAGAGTGGAACAGTGTGTCATAGAATACAGTGGAGTTAAGTGGCATGGCGTGGCATAAAGGGAGTTGCATAGAAGGTCGTAGAATGGAGTAGCGCCGTAGAATGGCAGAGAGGAGTAGAGTACTGTAGACTGGAGTGGCACAGAGTGGAGTAGAGTGTCATTGGTGCAGAGTTTAATGGAGTGGAGCATCGTGGAGTGGAGCATCGGGGAGTGAAGCATCGTGGAGTGGCCTAGAGTGAAAAAGGGTAAAGTACAGTGGTGCAGAGTATACTAGCATAATGTGCAGTGACGTAGTGTGTATTGGTTTTGGGTAAAGTGGGTACAGCGAAGCAGAGTGAAGAGAAGTGTCAAGAGTAGAGCGGTGCAAAGTAGATTACAGTGGCGTAGAGTGCAATGGGGTGGAGTGGCGCAGAGTAGAGTGAATTGGCATAGAGTAGTGCAGAGGCAGATTAGAGTGGTGCAGGGTAGAGTGCAGTGGCTTAAGAGTTGAGTGGAGTGTTATGGAGTGGCATACAGTAGAGTTGAGTGGCGTGGAGAGGAATGAAGTAGTATACAGTGTTGTGGAGTGTCCAGGAGGGAGTAGTATGTCAGAGTGGAAAAGCGTAGGGTTGAGTGGTGTAGAGCACAGTGGAGTGGCGTAGAGGGTAATGCGTAGAGTGTTGCAAAGTAGAGAGGCAGACAACAGAGCAGATTATCAGAGTGGAGTGGCATAGAGTGGAGTAGTGTGTCATAGAATCCAGTGGAGCATGGCATGGCACAGAGGGAGTTGCACAGAGGGTCGTAGAATGGAGTAGTGCAATAGAATGGCTGAGTGGAGTAGAGTACTGTAGACTGGAGTGGCACAGAGTGGAGTGTCATTGGTGCAGAGTTTAATGGAGTGGAGTACCGTAGAGTGGAGTACCGTAGAGGGAAGTACCGTAGAGGGGAGTACCGTAGAGGGGAGTACCGCAGAGGGGAGTACCGTAGAGTGAAATGGGGTAAAGTACAGTGGTGCTGAGTAGACTGGCATAGAGTGCAGTGACTGTAGTGTTTATAGGTTTTGGGTAAAGTGGTGTACAGTGCAGTGAAGCAGATTATAGTAAAGAGCGGTGCAGAGTATATTGCAGTGGCGTAGAGTGCAATGGGGTGGAATGGCGCACAGTACAAAGAATTGGCATAGAGTAGAGTGGTGCAGGATAGAGTGCAGAGGCAGAGTTGATTGGTGCAGAGTTGATTGGTGCAGGGTAGAGTGCAGTGGCTTAGAGTGGAGTGGTGCAGGGTATAGTTATGCAGAGTGTCAAAGTGCAGGGTCGTAAAGTGGTGCAGAGAGCAGTGACGTAGAGTATAGTGGGTTCAGAGTAGAATAGAGTGGCATACAATGAGTGATGTAGAGGGCAATGGTGTAGAGTGACGTAGCATGCAGTGTCAGAGTGCAGTGGCACAGAGTAGAATGTTGTAGAGTATAGTGACATATGCAAAATAAACAATTGATGGACGGAATGCTGGACAATGCAAACATTCACCCCCAGTCACAAGTATCTGGGTTTAATCCATTATTCTTTTGCTCACCACACCACCCCAGTTTGGACCCAGCTATATGCAAATCAGTCTTGACCCTGTCCCTTTTGGGAACAGTTAAGCCCGAACTGCCAAGCCAGGTCCTCCCAGGACCACAAACAAGCATCCTGGGAATGGTTTCAGGGCATCACCCTTCATCAGCCAGGCTGGCTTGAATCCAGTAGTGTAGTGAGCACGGGACCCACGTCTGGGCATACCCTTCCCACTTAGGGTGACATATACAAAAGAAAGAATTGATGGACGGAATACTGGACAATGCAAACATGGACCCCTAGTAACAAGGATCTGGGTTTAATCATTCTTTTGCTCAATGAGGGACGAAAGCTTGAAACCGGTCCTAGGATGCTTGTTTCCAGTCCAGGGAGGACCTGGCCTGGCAGTTCGGGCTGGACTGTTAACATTGGGTGGAGGGTCAAGACTGATTTGCATATGGCTGGGCCCAAACTGGAATGACACGGTGAGCTAAAAAACGCTGGATTTAGGCCCAGATCTCTGTACTGGGGTGAATGTATGACATTGTTCTGCATTCTGTCCATCAATTGTTCTTTTTGCATTTGTCATCCTAAGTGGGACGGGTATGCCCAGACGTGGGTCCTGTGCTTTCCATGCCACTGGAGTCAAGCTATCCTGGTCCTAGGATGCTTGTTTCCAGTCCAGGGAGGACTTGGCATGGCAGTTCGGGCTGGGCTGTTCCCATTGGGCACAGGGTCAAGACTGATTAGCATATGGCTGGGTCCAAACTGAATAGCATGGTGAGCAAAATTGATCGATTTAGTCCCAGATCTCTGTACTGGGGTGAATGTACGACATTGTTCTGTATTCTGTCCATCAATTGTTCTTTTTGTAGAGTATAGTGGCATAAAGTGTAGTGGTGCAAAATAGTTGAGGACGGTACAGTGGCATAGGGTGGGAGTAAAGTGATGTAGAGTGCCAAGGTTTAGAGTAGAGTGAAGTAGCATAGAGTGCTGTTGTGTAGAGTGGTGTAGCGTGGAATGCAGTGGTGCAGAGTGGGGTAGAGTGCAGTGGCGTAGAGTAGATTGTTTTAGAGGAGAGTGAAGTGGAGTGGTGCAGCACAGAGTACACTGGTGCAGGGTAGAGTGCAGTGCAATAGAGTAGTGGCGTAGTGTAGTGGAGTGGTGCAGCACAGAGTACACTGGTGCAGGGTAGAGTGCAGTGCAATAGAGTAGTGGCGTAGTGTAGTGGTGCAGCTTTGACTGAAGTGGTGTGGAGTGGCGCAGAGTAGAGTGGTGTAAAGTGCAGTGGCACAGAATGCAGTGGCGTAGAGTAGATTGTTTCAGAGTTGAGTGAAGAGGCGCAGAGCAGAGTGGTGCAGGGTAGAGTGGGGTAGTAGAGTGCAGTGGTACAAAGTAGATTAGACTGGCAGAGTGCAGAAGAGTGGCGTAGAATGGTAGAGTGCAGTGGCACAGAGTAAAGTGGTGCAGAGTAGAGTGGTATAGAGTTCAGTGGCAGTGAGTGCACTGGCAAAGAGTGCAGGGGCCTACAGTGGTGTAGAGTGAAGTGATGTAGAGTGCAATGGTGTAGAGGGGTGTACAGTGCAGTGTTGCAAAGTAGATTGGCATATAGTGTAGTGGCGTAAAGTGTATTGGTTTTGAGTTAAGTAGTGCAAAGTCTGTTGTGTAGAGTGCAGTGGCGTGGAGTGCAATAGCGTGGCATAGACTGCAGTGGCAGAGTAGATTGATTCAGAGTAAAGTGAAGTGGCGTAGAGTGCATGGTATAGAGTCGAGTGCTGTAGAGTGAAGTGGTGCAGGATAGATTGGAGTGGATTAGAGTGGATTGGCATAGAGTTCAGTGGCATAAAATAGAGTGGCAGAGAATATAATGTTGCAAAGTATACTGTTGTAGAGTGCTGTAGCGCAGAGTAGAGTGGCACAGAGTGGAGTGATGCAAAGGGCAGTGGTAGAGTAGAGTGGTGTGGCGAGCAGTGGTGCAAAGCAGAGTGGTGTCGAGTGCAGTGGCACAGAGTTTAGTGGCATAGAGAGCAGTGGTGCAGAGTAGAATAGTGTGGGGTAGGGTGTATTGGCGTAGAGTGGAGTTGTGTTGAATAGCGAGGCGTGGAGTGGTGTAGAGAAGAGTGCAGTGACGCAGTGTGGAGTGAAGTGGCATAGTGTGGTGTAGAGTGCAGTGGAGTGGAGTCGGGGTAACGGAGTATTTGAGCGTACTGCCATAACAGACAACACATCTTCAATTGAAATGCCCATTACATTTGCACTCACGTACAGTTTTACTGGTTAAAGTATACAGCTCACAAGCAAGAAGTGTGGAATTGTTATCACCCAATGTATTGATTTGATCGTCAACAAAGTTAATTTACAGACATTTACATTTTGTTGTGTGGTAAAAGAAAAAGAGAACATCTGTACAGCCTTACTCAAGCAGACCCCCCCCCCCCCTAGCCGGTATGATTGTCACACAAATCCTCTCAGTTTAGAGAAAGAAAAATGAACGCCAAGCTCCCTGGAAAACATAACCTGACATTTGACCTCGGTCTTTGAATGCACAGCAAGTATGACAAGATCAGAACAAGATTTAAAGGCCTATTTACAGAAACAAAGTTTGTTGAAGAATACAGTAAACACTGTTTGGCCAATGGAAGGGACAGAATCGAGCTGGACAGCCTAAAGCAAATAAAGACAGCAAATAGAAAGCAAGAAAATGTGAGTGACAAACCACAAAGCCAATGGAAAGCAATGGGCGGAATGCATTCCTAGGTCAACTTTCTGAATGTCCCCAAGATATCTTTTACAAACTAGAACGTTGTACTATCTGGTATGCTGCGACCTAAAAAAGAGGAGTGGCAACAGGTACAAGGTATAGCCTGCAAGTCTACTGCGTGGTTGAAGTTCTTGAGTAGGACATGTTTTTGCTTCATCTCAGTTGCACAAGTAAGAGTAATAATGCAGGACGCAGCACATGGATTTGTATGGACATCGGTCGCAGAAGGTCTGGCATGAATGCATGGTGTAGGCTTGGGGGGCCTCACACAATCTTCATTTTCATGAGAAGGAGCTCTCATGCAGCAGTAGCAGGCTAAAGCAGGCAGCCTTCAGGAGCCGCTCAGAGGTGGAGGTTGCAGCTGCAGGTTATTGGTCTGGAGAGGGTCAAGATTTCATCCCTTTCTAAGGCAATATACACATTGTGAATTTGGGCTGTGGCTAAAAATGAAGATCCTCTACATACAAGTTTTCCACCTCTTTGTCTTTTTCAGCAGCAACAGCAAAGTCCTGAGGATATAGTCAATAACAGTGGCAGCTGGCGGAATATGAATGTGGTGAGGGTTAAGTCCGAGTAAGCTGCATAGGGGAGTATTTTCCAGTACAATTTCTGTCATAAACGTTCCGCGAGTAACAAGCAGACTTGGTTAATGCAGAGGGCAGCAGCCTACTTCAACGCTGTAATATCTCGTAATGGCGGATGCTGGCAAATCATGTTTGAAGAGAGAGGAGTGTACCTTGAAAAACATGAGCTCAGGATGTGCTCTTTGTGTACAGCACACATCCTGAGCACACGTGTATCAACGTGCTTTCTTATGAAAGAAATTGGAGTATTAATTGAGGGTGGTGAGAACCCTTGTCAAGTACTCATCACAATCCCTGTCAGGGTGAACCTTAAAAGTCAATTAATAAACCTGCGCTCAACCCTCTGTTAGGTTGGCACAAAGGCAGTCAGGCTTAACCTAGAAGCAATGTGTAAAGTATTAACCGCTTCGCTGCTGCCGGAATTCCCCCGCAGTGCTGAGGAATTCCACATGTGCGTGGTTCGGACCGCCCCTGCCGTCCTCCGCACACGCCCATCGTGACGTCAGACAGCCGGGGGCCGTCCGACACACGGTAGAGCATAATGAAGCACACAAACCATAATAAAGTGAAAACACAACAAAAGAAACATCCAAAACCTATTTAGAAAAGAGTTAATTTCAATGAATAAAAGGGCACCAGAATGACAAAAAATAAAATCAGTAGAACCAGAGTTATGACTTTTCTAAAGCTTATGAATCAATATAGCATCAAAAGTTATGAACCGCCAACTGCGGATATCTGGTCGTGCTGGACAAGGATAAAGCACAAGTTTAGGCCAATCACAAGGGAGTGCAGGCCGGATACTTGACCAGATTCCTTCCGCTGGAAGTTTTACTTTCTACTTCGATGAGAGGTCCACGCAGCCCTGCATTGTTCACTGTAGGATCCAGTGAGGCTTTCAGGAGGGGGCTGAGTGGGTCTGCAATACTATGCACTGGTTCCGGTGAAGCCGTAAGTGAGGAGCTGTGTGGTGCAGCTGTGCTGGGTTCTGCATCGCTCTGAGTCATATCCCTTGAGGCTTCCACGCAGGAACTACGCCGATCTGCATTGCATCATGGCAACACCTTTAGTGAGGAGCTACAGGCTCTATGTCGCTCTGCGTCAGATCCAATGTAACCTCCAGTTAGGCCAGGAGGAAAGCACTCTGACTCCAGCCAAGTGTCCAGGACCCTTGAGAACTCACTCTCACAGAAGCCAGCAGAGAGGACCGGGTCGGGTCCAGTTGGATCTGGTTAGCTGGGGAAAAGGAAAGGCCTCTGGATATTGTTGAATTCCTTAGAGCCACTTCTGGGGCCCTGGGTTTAAGTCTTCCTTCAGGCTTCAGACCGCAGGCTAATCTTTTTTCTGAGTCTTCAGAGGTCGAGAAGACTTCTGATTTCAGGTCTAAGGTGCGACTTTTATGACCAGTGCCAGCCTATGGGGCAGGTTACACAGTCCTTGTCCAACTCTAAAACTGGTTCTACTGAATTCCTTCCTTTCCTCTGCCTTGGTTTCACTAGTCAAGCCCAAAGTCAGGCCTGGTGTCAGGTTCTTCTGTATGGGCAAGGACATACCCCTTTGAAGAATAATCAGGGCAGGGGCAAAGCTCCTCTACAGCCATCCTATCATGAAGAACCTCAACTCCTCACATCCAGGTCTTTGTCCACTGTCTGGGAGAAATACACATCTCACTCCAGGGAGCCAGCTGGGGTCAGGAAACACCTGGACACTGGCAGAAAGGCAGTATTAGGTTTAGGCAGAAAAATGCCACTTTCTGTAAACTTCGGGTTAGCAGGACGGTGGATTATGAACATTACCGGGATCTACTTGAACTGACAGCAAGGCACTTTGGCTTTGAATATCGGAATCTTTAAATGTACAGCAGCAATGGAGCATTTCCAAAACCTTTTTAGAATGCTCGACATAAAGGTCCAGTGGTATTGTCACACTGACCATACAATATAGCAAGCGATAAAATAGTAGAAACATCGGTATTTTGGTATCGGTGTCTGGGAAAGGGGTCAGCGCTCTCGCCGGTCAGGCAGTGCCCTCATCTAGTGAATGAACATCTTCTAGGGATCCTTATCGGGGTGATTTGCATAACCTGCTCCACAGTTGGTTTAGACAACGACAATGGGCGTGGAGATTCCCCTGAAGAAGGGTGTATACAGCACCCGAAATGAATTGAGACTGAGTGCTTCATGCCCATTATATATGTTTATTCTTTGAAAGGAAGTTCAGGGAAAAAAATTCTTTGTAAATAAGCCAAGATTCATGAAACAATGAATTGCAGAAAATACGTATAATTGTTTGATTATTGTGTTTATATCCGTCATGTACACATTGTGCTGAATGCGTGAACAGATTTTTTTTTTTCAAATAGATTGACATTGGTGTGACGCTCATGTGAGCGCTTAAGTAGTGCACGCTCTGTCAAAGACTTGTCGTCCTAGTTGTCCTATAAACTTTCTGTAAGTGCCATTTTCAAAACAGCAATTTAAAATCTGAGTTACCATTAGGTTGGATTCCAAATTCCTATAACAAGGAGTCCTTGAATCATTTTTCTAGCTTGTCCAAAACCGAAGTTATGCATTATAAGGAGTTATCATGTAACCCAGTGCTTTTCGATGGGACAGCTAGCCTTGCTGCAATGGAAACAAAACAGTGAAAATTCTGTCAGGGCATGTAAAATTTAAGAATACATCCCTAATTTTTCAATACAAAGCTCTTGCCCTGTGGGCGTTAAGGGCCCACTTTAGGGTTAACTTGTAAGTATTAAAACAGAAGGTTTAAGCATAGCAAAAGGTGAAGTTTGCAACGTAGAAGTGGCAGTTTAAAACTGCACACAGGCTGCAAGGCCAGGTCTGCAGACATATTTTACAGGGCTATCTTGCTGGGTGACAAGACAGCTACATCCTACTTGAAGCATTTAATTGACAGGCCCCAGGTGCATGAGTACCATATAATAGGGACTTATAAGTAAATTAGATGTATGCCAATTGTATCAAGTTGAAAAGGGAGAGCATGTTCAGTCTACAGCTGGTTAGCATGAGTAAAGTGTGCAGGGTCCTGTGGCAAACAAAAACAATGTCAGCTGAACAAGGCAAAAATCTAGGGGAATACAATGCAAACTGTGGTAATTCCCAACAGAAAGCATTCTTTTTTTGTACCGTGCACACCCTGAGCATATGAATTTCAAGGCACTCTTATTGTGCAGCACAAATCCTGATAGGTTTGTGTCACTTTGCACTATTGAGTTTTACAGGTGGGCGAGCCACTGACGGCTCAAATCAGATGCCCGACTAGCTCAGCTTGAGGTCCTCTTGGCTATTGAGCACAAAATGAGCCGAAGTTTCATGAAGCTTGTGCCCGCCACCACACTATAATGTACACCTTCAAATGCATGCGTTTAGGAGGTGCGCTGTACAAAAACCTCTCGTGTTCGATTTAATGGATTATAATGTTGATCTATGTATATGATAAGAATCATGGCCGCATATAGGGTACCCATGACAACAGACTTTTCCTTTTCGCTCACATTGCTGTCAGGTAGGGTGGGAATGTTTCCAAGTGCCTCTGTAAAAACTGATCACTTATAATAAATGTCTTTCAATGTAGTTATATTTTCTGATACACTAAGGTGAAAAGCTCTGGCATATTAAATCGATACACCTTTTCAATTATGAAGAGACTTCCATAGGATTGCCGGCTATTTGTGGCACTCTTTACATGGTAATCATTTTCGGGGCTAGATTCATGCACAGGCTCCCTGGAGCCAATCCAAAGCTCAGAATGTCCGCTCTACAAAAAAGAATAATTTTCATTCGCAAATATGAGAGTGCCTTGAAATACGTGCGCTCAAAAAGTGCGATGTACAAAATGGCATCCGTTTTGTACCGCGCACATCCTGAGATTGCGTATTTCAAGGAGAAACCTGTTCAAGGGATTCTCTGATTTGCTTAGCAATGCATGCTGGCATGTGACAGGCAAGAGGGCTCCGCCATCTTCAGTGCTTGATGGTGCTGGTGTCACAGATCGATGTACTGCACCCAACACTAGTTCGACTCAGAAGCCCTCTCTCCAACAACTGAAATGCAGCAAACACATACAGGTGCAGCATCAAAAACATGCACTGTGTATATGTATAGAGCACACATGTAACCCAACATCTCAGAGGCAGGATGTGAGAGTCTCATGACGGATGTGAGGGCACATGCTCACGGACTGGCCCAGCCTTGCACACAGGTAACCCCACCCATTCCCACCTCATCTTGTGTGGCGGGAAAAGGGATGCTTGCTGGCAACCAGAAAAAGGGTGCTGGTGGTGAGGCAGCATCACAGCCAACAATGACTGGCATGCAGCCCAGGGAAGAACGCGGCTGATGCCATAAGTGTTTGGCCTGCTTGAAAATATGACATTGAAGCACATCATCAGTGAGTGGTCCCCGAGGACACCAGATAATTGTAGGACCAGGCAAGCATAAGGTCAATCCATGGTTGCTTAAGATAATCCCACAACATAAAATAAAGGCGACTCTGAAAACTGCCTGGCTTGTAAGCAAGAGTGGCAGTCAGGGAGGCGCAGGCACTACTTTAATAGAAATGCAGATGGTAAATCCTATTCGCAATTACTATCCACATGACGCAAAAAATTATAAGAATGCCTCCCAGACGACTATGAACAAACAGGAGGAAAGAGGTTCAATCTAGGTGTCCAATTCTGGCACCTACATAATGAGAAGTGAATCCTGTTGTGATCATACCTGTTTCACAGTCAAAGGGCCTCCAGTATGCCTTACAGTGCAAGATTTGTTAGATTGGCCATACCACTTGCTGTGCTCACTGATACCACCTTCTATTGCGCCCTCCAAGTTTTGTTCATGCGACAGCAGAGTCCAAGGCACTTCCCAGACACCATCCCGACACACATCTGGGGCTGAAATGAATATCCTTCTTGAGATGCCTCTGAAACTGGAAAGGCATCCAAAATGCTAAAACTGAAATTCTCGAGCCTGGCCTGCTTCTGCCCTAGGACTAGCATATCCACACTACAATTACTTCAACGTCCAGCATCAAGCAGGAGCTCATTCTAACCCTTCACTGTCATCAGTACACTTGTGAATTCCCATTCACAGCCCTAGTGGCCCAACTCCAGTACCCCAAGGAATTTCCTCACCCCACTACGACAACCATGATAGAAGTCCCTCCTTCAAAAGTATACTCAGCTCATGCAGTAATCTGTACTGCACTCATCTTTCGTTCTCCGCAGCCTGACATAAATCCTTCATAACCTTCCTTCAAACTACATGGCTCCTTTTCATCCAACTGCCCTTAGTGCAAAACCTAACAGGTGTGTATGTGCACTGTTTCTCCTTACAGCATTTCCCTTTGCCAAAGCTCAGTTCTGCTCAGCTCTGTAACAGTTGTGTCCCCCAACCCCAGCTTCCAATCCCCACGATTTCTCCATTCCCAAATTGTTGGTGCCACTGCCCGAGCAAAAGGCCCCCCCACCTGGAGGTGGGGGACCTTAAATTTGTGCTACAATGGCAGTCTCCAGGTTTGCCATCAGCTGGACTGAGGCAGCCCACCACCGGACAGATTCCCATGGGAAGCATCCCATTTGTGAGCCTCCCTGGTTCCCGGGTAGCACCCATGGTCTGCCATTAAGCTGCTCTCTTTTTGTTTATTTTCAATCCCTTGTAGAATAAACAAGTTTGCAGCACAACTTAGAGTCATGCAAGTTTAGGCAGCCAAAACTTTAAATATTTACACGTGGCCTCAAGATCAGCAGGCCTTTTATATAAGGTTGTGAATTTCAAGACCAATTTTTTGATAACTCAACAACGTAACAGTTCTAATATTATATACAAAACAAAAACAGTGGTTCTGCCGGGAGTCACGTATACTTAGTTTCTAATGTACTTAATACAGGTCATGAAAATTCCATTAATCAATAATGAAGGAAACACACAAACACATAACGTTACACTGAGTTCAGGGAATGAGTTCCTTTTTACTCTTTAGATAAATCAGTCAAATTATATACGGCTGTCCAACACAATAAAGCACGTGGGACTGTGAAGCATTAAGTGACTGATCGCGTTTAGTAACAAGGTGCTGTACAAAAATAACAACATATATAACACATATTTACACAAGTGGACGGAATTTTACACAGATGTCCAACATTAGATGCATAGACCACAGCAGGATAATGTGTTCCTTATTCTAGTTGTGGGGTTGCATGGACAAGTTGAACTAAGGTCGTCGACGTTTCAACCCTAAGATGTGGTGCTGATTCTTAAGCATCTTTAGCGGGTCTTCATCAGGACAGGAAAGGATAAGACAGCCTGTAAGTTCAAGAATTGAATCACAACTGTGTGTTTAAGAAAAGAAAAATATTAAAAACCAAGTGGTGGGAGACTGCTCACCTAGTAGCAAGGAAATGTAGTGATTTGCTTCCTTGTATCCTACTCGTAGAGGTGTCAGCCGACACCATTCAGGATCGTCTGTTCTGCAACAGATGTAAGAAGAACAGGGCGCTGGTTAGGTCTCTATCACTAGGGACCTGTATGGTAATAATGGAGGAGAAGTTCACGATATGCACGTACCTATGCAGATGAAATTCTCAAGTCATCATCAGAAGATGGAATGGGGTTGAGTGCCGCCGTAGCGATCACCAAGTACTGTGGAGGCAATGGGGGCATGGAGTTATCCACTCAGAGATGCTTGCAGTAGTGCATTTAAACCATTTGAGGATCTAGAATGACAATGGGACATGCAGGGAGCCATAAATATGGTGTGCAAGCTATCGCGGGTGAATGGAAATGAAACAGCTAAGGGCATCTCAAGAACACGCGAGTTGTGATTGGCGTAGCGTGGTTGGTGTGAAGCGCAGACGTATTACCAATCAGAAGAGGTAGCAAGCGCACACCTGGAGAGTTACCAGGTTAACATAGTACACGCATAGTACCCCGGGTGTGTTGCCATTATTAGGGATATAAATGGGTGAGGCCGTAAACGGGGATGATTTAGATGAAGCATGCAGTTGCGGGAAACTTCTAACCTGCGTGTCCGTGACAGCTCGTACTTTACCATAGAAGTACTGGTAAATAGCGGTCAGCGCTATTTCGTAGCCATAAATATTACTAGGACGTGGTGCCTCGAAATTAGGAAAGTGATGCAAGCGTTTACGGAAAAACAATATCGCGGTAAAAGATCGCACTGAAATATTAGGCATGAAAACGATTCTCTTGTAAAATAAAATGAAATGCGGTCCGCGCTACTTCACGGTGATCAGTGTAATGAAAACGTTATGCTTCAAAAGTGATGTGTGATGAAAGCTGTTACGGTTAAAACTAGACACAGGCATGCCAAAGGGGTTGTCGCATTAACCTGTTAACCCAGAGCGTGAGTCTTTTGTAAACGAAAAGAAAAGAAAAAGTGAACTGTAGTACTTTAGCGAGGTGCCTCGGAGGGGAAGTGATTTCCAATTAATCGCATGCAGTGAAATATAACCAGTCTGGAGGCAGGGGAGAGCCCGTACCACTTACTAGAGTAGATCTGGAGGTAGACGTCCTCGTCTGTCTTGTCTTTGCAATGAATGACAGCGAGTGAACGTGAACAGTTCCTATTTAACGTGTCATGGGGGCATGTACGTGTGAATGGGCACATGTCGATTAGCGAAAGGGAACTGACTTTCCTTGTAAAACGTGGTAGAGGATCCAGGTGAAGGACTAGAAGGTGCTTGGAACAAGGGTTTGGTCATAGGAAGTACTCGAGGGAACTAAAAACAGGGGCTTATGTACATGACATATATGGAGGTGTAAAAAGGAAAATGTGCATTAATACACCAGACTTAACGCACATGTGGGGGTGCGATATTTACACAAATGTGTACTTGTGGTTAACAAGGAGAGAATGATGTACAGGTGTGCGTGAATATATCAGATTTAACACATACATAGGGATGTGAAATTGACAGTGAAATGTACTTGTTGGATGAGTATAGACATTACAAAAATAGTCGAAACATGTGATGTCATACTGCTTGAAGCGACAAGGTCATTTATAGCGAATGTTTAAATATTACACCATATCCAGCAAATACATATTACAATGTACATCTGTATTAGGATATAGACAATGGTTCTCACAATTAGGATATCTGTATTAGGATATAGACAATGGTTCTCACAAAATTAAGAACAATGAGTAATGCAAAGTATTCTACATAAATCAGGCATATAGAATGTATAGAGAAGCGAAGCATCAAATGGAGGACACTCATAGTCTGCTAATTTGTATACATGTCTCTTCATGCTCATTCAGACCATGGCTAACAGCCTCAAGTGTATGTATCCAATGACACTCTTTGTAATTAAGGGAGATGGCGATGTTACCCCCCCTTGGGTGTAGGGTGATTTTTTCGAGTACCCACCATTCCAACTGCTCATGGGTGTGTCCTGCGCTTGTGTAGGGGTCTGAAATTTACATGACAGAGGCACCTATAGTCTCATTCAAGTGTTCTAAAAATATAAAGGACTTCGTTGTATCCTCATACCTAGAATCACCACAAGTACCGGATATCAGATCACAACTCAGTCTGCCACCCATAAGAGGGCACCACAGATGTGGCCAGTGTAAGGCTTGCCGGTACACTGTCGTGGGAACTATGTTTACACACCGTGTAAAAACACATGCCCTTGCCCAATTTACTAACTGTAACAGTCAGAACGTGATTTACGCTATCAGATGCCCATGCCAAATGATCTATGTGGGCCAGACTACAGAGAAAGTGAAGAACAGGATTCTGCAACACCAGCGTAGAGTGTAATGCAAGACCCACGGAGCACCCCTAGTAGAACCCTACACAAGCGCAGGACACACCCATAAGCAGTTGGAATGGTGGGTCTGCGAAAAAAATCACCCTACACCCGAGGGGGGCGGGCTAACATCGCCACCTCCCTTAATTACAAAGAGTGTCGTTGGATACATACACTTGAGGCTGTTAGCCATGGTCTGAATGAGCATGAAGAGACATGTATACAAATGAGCAGACTAGGAGTGTCCTCCATTTGATGCGTTGCTTCTCTTTACATTCTATATGCCTGATTATGTAGAATATTTTGCATTACCCATTGTTCTTAATTTTGTGAGAACCATTGTCTATATCCTAATACAGAGGTACATTGTAATATGTATTAGCTGGATATGGTGTAATTTTTACACATTTGCTATGAATGACCTTATCGCTTCAAGCAGTATGACATCACATGTGTTTCGACCTTCCAGTCCTTCACGTAGATCCTCTACCACGTTTTACAAGGAAAGTCAGTTCCCTATCGCTCATCGACATGTGCCCAATCACACGTACATGCCGTCCCGTGACACGTCAAATAGGAACTGTTCACGTTCACTCGCTGTCATTCATTGCAAAGACAAGACAGACAAGGACATCTCCCTCCAGATCTACTCTAATAAGTGGTACGGGCTCTCCCCCGCCTCCAGCCCGGTTATATTTCACCGCATGCGATTAATTGGAAATCACTTCCCCTCCGAGGCACCTCGCTAAAGTAGCACGGTTCACTTTTTCTTTTCGTTTACAAAAGACTCGCGCTCTGGGTTAACAGGTTAATGCGACCCCCCTTTGGCATGCCTGTGTCTAGTTTTAACCGCAACGGTTTTCATCACACATCACTTTTGATGCATAACGTTTTCATTATACCGATGACCGCGAAGTAGCGCGGACCGCATTTCCTTTTATTTTACAAGAGAATAACTTTCATGCCTAATGTTTCAGTGCAACCTTTTACCGCGTTATTGTTTTTCCGTAAAAGCTTGCATCACTCTCCTAATTTCGAGGCACCACGGGGTGCAAAAGGGAGGAGAAAGATGGGAGTGTGTAAATAAAATGTTAAAGTACACATGTCACGGGGCAAATAAGGGGGTCTAACAAAAACAGAGCATAGCGACAGTTAACTTACTGTATAGCCGGTGATATTTCCAACCCGGCATGAACGGGTCAATTGGGCAGTGTTATCGAGGAAAAAGTACAAAGAAAATGGACGACGGACGGGCTATACAGTAAGCTAACTGTTGCTATGCTCGGTTTTTGTTAGACCCCCTTATTTGCCCCGTGACATGTGTACTTTAACATTTTATTTACACACTCCCATCTTTCTCCCCCACAGAACTGTTACACTCTATACCACCAACAGGTATTTACGCGCTTTTACACGAGTGCGACGCTTCTTGTATTCTTGTTCTCTCACGATCTTTTTCTGCCTAACTTGCACTCCTGCTGTCCTTCCAAATTAATTTCGCCATTTAATGCATTGAATAACTATGGGCATTACTCGCTAGTCATAGCATTTATTTCTGCCTGATTGGATGAGAATCTAATGACTTGTTCCACCGATCTTGAAATATTTTCTGTACGGAGGAGCATTGATTTTGCTTGTGATGGCACAGTGCACTTGATTTTCCCACGGATTACCTGCTATTTGCTTATTCGTACCCCTATTACATATTGTCCCAAGATGCATGGAGAGCGCTTGTATTTGTACGACTCATTGTTTTTTCCATTTTATTTTCTCAAGCATGTCGAACTAATGCTAATCATCGAAGGATGTCGCTTGACTTATATTTTTTTCTCCCACTCACGCGTCACGTCACAATCAATATTTCATTCATTTATTGTCCTACACTAGTTCCGTGCCTCATTTTCTCTGCTGCTGTAAAGAGATAGTTTTGTTTTGCTCTAGATTAGGACCTTCTCTCGTCGCAATTATTGTTATTAAAACAATGAATTCACACTGGGGTTCTATCTAAGACTTGTGTGATGTCACTATTATTATGTACTGATGATGCCTTTTTTTTACTTACATAAGGGTTTTCACTCACATGAGGTGTTTTCTGCGCTTTTTCACCCTCAAGCCAAATAGCGTTTCATGTGTATATTTTCCATACTGTACCGTGTCTTTTTACTCTTTCCCCCAGCCCTGAAGAGTCACGAGCCAACTTCTCGCTTGACGAAACACGTGTCGGCTGGTTGTTTTTTGTTTTGATGTTACCCTTCCAGAATGGAAGGCCTAATACATTACGTTTGAAAGAAACCATCTATATGAGTCCACCTTGTTTCATTGATTATTATTTTGCCTGCTTTACCTTTGAAAACCTTCAGTATTGACTGATCATAACGTGTGCACAGGACTTGTGTTGTATCTATTCAGGTGCTGTATCTATTTGGGTGCTGCCCCCTACAGAGGTTTTGGGTCTCCTCTGAACGTGTTGCACCGTTCTTATCCTATTATTCTGTTTACACTTACCGCTACTAGCTTAGGCGACATTTTTTCTTGTACACGCCAAAACCCTACATAGAACCCACAGCTTGAACATCATATTTATGGTTCCCTGCATGTCCCATTGTCATTCTAGAACCTCAAATGGTTTATATGCATTACTGCGAGCATCTCTGAGTGGCTAACTCCATGCCCCCCTTGCCGCCATGGTACTTGGTGATCGCTACAGCAGCACTCAACCCCATTCCATCCTCTGATAACTTGAAAATTATATCTGCATAGGTACGTGCATATCATGAACTACTCCTCCATTATTACTATACAGGTCCCTAGTGATAGAGACCTAACCCGCGCCCTGTTCTTCTTACATCTGTTGCAGAACAGACTATCCTGAATGGTGTCGGCTGACACCTCTATGAGTAGGATACAAGGAAGTAAATCACTACACTTCTTTGCCACTAGGTGAGCAGTCTTCCGCCACTTGGTTTTTAATATTTTTCTTTACTTAAACACACACCGTTGTGATTCAATTCTTGAACTTACAGGCTGTCTTATCCTTTCCTGTCCTGATGAAGAACCGCTAAAGATGCTTACGAATCAGCACCACATCTTAGGGTCGAAACGTCGACGTTGTTAGTTCAACTTGTCCACACAACCCCACAACTAGAATAAGGAACACATTATCCTGCTGTGGTCTATGCATCTAATGTTGGACATCTGTGTAAAAATCCGTCCACTAGTGTAAATATGTGTTATATATGTTATTATTTTTGTACAGCACCTTGTCACTAAACACGATCAGTCACTAATTGCTTCACAGCCCCACGTGCTTTATTGTGTTGGACAGCCGTATATAATTTGACTGATTTATCTAAAGAGTAAAAAGGAACTCATTCTCTGAACTCAGTGTAATGTTATGTGTGTTTCCTTCATTAATGAATAATGGAATTTTCATGACATGTATTAAGTACATTAGAAACTAAGTATACGTGACTCCCGACAGAACCACTATTTTTTTGTTTTGCATACATATCCAGGTTCTGAGTGTTACAGGGTTACCCCATTATCCTTAATGGCTAATATAAACGACAACTAAAAGAGAAGATCCTCAATTTATGTAGTTCTTTAAACGTTACTCCAAAATTAACATTATGCACATTGTAAACTGGTACGTCTACTAACCAGTATTGTTCCAGGTAATAGTGGACCTCAACATGGCTAAAACAGCATTGCTCTCCTTTCTCATTATTTATTATCCTTTTCTGATCCCACTGCTACCAAATTAAGATACATTTCCATTATCTGTGTTTCGGATAACAGGCAGAGCCGATTCATATTCCCTGCAGCTAGAACTATTCTCACCACTAAAGTAAATAGCATATTAAGCAGGCTCTATGTTACAATTTTGCAGCCAGTGTATTGCCATTAGGACCAAAACATGCACTACCAAAACAAAGCCAATGTAGGTGTAAATTTACTAGAATGATCTCTGTCATGACCATGTTTTGTAGTAGATCTTATTCGCACAATATATCTGAAGGTCAAATCGTGATATTGCGGCACTATCCCACCCAACAGGCTCAGCAGAACAGAGAACCCGAAGGGTATCGTTGCTCACTCAATTGAGCATGAAATGTTAGATTAAATAATTTCATTTCTTTTAAGTGATTGAAAAGCTACAAAGTAGACACTGCATCATTATTCACCATGTATCATGATGAACATGTATCTTGGCAAAACTAGAACTCGATTTCCCTAATAATTGGAGAGTAGAAAACTGAAATTTCAGAACCCAATTTTACCAAACTATGTTATGCGAATCTTTCAGTAACCATGTATAACCCTGTGGTGACAGGGTAAAGAAATCGAATGGCATTAACGTTTGTCACTACAACAAGACACAAAAATGTTTCACGGTAACAGAAATGTTATCAAGGAATCTTTAGGCCACAAAATGTAGGTCAGATGGGAATTTTGGTATTGATATTCTGACAGAGAACCAAATAAATCCTGCAGCAAACAGCTCACTCACGTGGATCACTATGCCACTCATTACCACATTATCTTCCAATACCCCAAAATAGGATAGAAACAAGAAATAATATGACTGGTCATCATTTGGGCTTACTTCATAGACTCGGTTGAAAGTAGGTTAAGTGGTGTGAAACGGCATAGCATTGTTGGCATTTTGGGTCCGTGGTAAAATCAACAAATGTTCAAACCTTGTAACTTACCTGGAATCTCATGTGGCCAGAACTCATTGCAGCTCGGACAATGGGGTTCAGTTTGACCTTTGAAGTATTTGGCAACACAGGGCAAATGCATTTGAATGCCACAGGTCTCACAGGTCTGCCTCTGGAAATAAAGAACTTTCACAATGTAATTATGATTCCATACAAATCTCATTAAAATACTTTAATCTTACAACCAAAATAACCCACCTCCATGGAATTCTGAGATATTCATTTAACAGGCAGTTACACAGAACACTCCCTGTAAAAGGTAATAATCAAAAAGCATGTATAAATGGAATATCGTCCTTTAATGAAATTACAACAAATTCTTACTTTGTCCATTAAACACTTCAATCCCTATACAAGGCAGCTACCCTACAGCAGACCCTTACCAGCCACCCATACACTCGCCAGTTATTGAACCACACACACACACACATACACACCCAAAACACCTACACGTTATCTCATTTTTTAAATTTGTAACATGCACTGCTACCCTCGAAAGGGCATCCTGGTGCTAGAGATTCAGCTGAATAAGGGGCAGAAAGGAGATTAGTGCAGTTTGAAAAACTAAGTTTAAGCATTTTTTGAAATATGTGAAATTGGAGATTCACTGAATATGATTAGTGAGCGGATTTCAGTATTTAAACGCTAGGTACGAAAAAGGCCTGCTGCCGATGCCGCATCAGTGGATGCAGAAGATAAAAGATCAGCAGAACATAACATCTGTGAAGGTATATGGACGTTCAGCTTTTACAGTAGATAGAGCCAGTATTATATAAAGCATTGGATTCTGAATTAAGCAAGCCCAATTCATCTTTATTACGGTTCTTTAAACTTGGTTTAATTCCATTCTTCTAGCAGTTCTCTAGCAATTTCTGTACTTGAAGATGGGTCCAGCGGAGTAGTTTTGAATTCTCTGAAGACAGTGCTAAAGAAAATAAGAAATACGGAGATACAATGAAATGTCATGATGCAGCTAAAATTGATAAAAAATAGAGGAGATAATTTGAGTGTCATTTGCATATGGAAGAATGTAATAGCCAAATGAGCTGACAAGGCTGGGAAGAATGGGGATGTAAATGGCGTGGGGCTGAGCAAAGAGCCACAGGAGACTACCTCCATTCTAGGGGTGGATGGTGAGATATAAGGAGGTACAGAAATTGCTAGAGATCTGCTAGAAAGAAAGGAATTAACCCAAGTTACAGCTTGCATGTATATTTTTGAAAGGTCGCTTTAGTAATGTGTAATTCGACACGCAGCGGAATGCTTCAGAGAGATTTAGAGGGACCAGGGCAGTCAAGAACACTCTGATCCAATAACTAGCAGAGATTATCTGTGGTAACTACAGGTGCACATTCTGTGCTGGGTGAGACCAGGTAACCTGACTGAGACGCATACAAAAGAGGGACAGTTACACAAAGAAATACTGTAGTACTGAATAGGCAAAATGCTCAGAGTCCAAACAATAGTACTTAGCTAAGGTGAGGAGGGAAATCCACAATGTTGCTTTAAATGCCCACCACTTGCACTCCTCTAAATAGGGGTGCTTTGGCAGATTTTGCTCTGGCAGAATGAGCTTGTTTTCCCTCAGATGGCTACATCATAGCAAACCTTTGTGCAAAGAAGAATTCAATGAGATAGTGAACAGCCTTTCCCTTCCTTTTGTAGGTGTAACCTATAAAGACCTCATACCTCATCTGATCTCTTTAGTGCAATCAATAAAAAGCGGAACTCACATTTAGGGTCCAGCCTGTGCAGCCTCTCTTCATCCTTTGTTGCGGAGGTGGGGAATAAAAAGTGGTTAGGGTGCTAAACTGACTGAGATGGAAGGGAGACGCTACCTTAGTCCAGAGAACCAACTTGTCTGAGAAAACCATGAAAAAAGGTGGACGAACACTCAAGGCCTTCAGCTCTGCGAGGCAACAGCAACTAAACACATAATTTTGATGGTTAAGAATCATAAGTTGGGACTCTGTATAAGCTCAAACAGAGCCCCCATTAAGAAAGTTAAACCTAAATTCAAGTCCCATTGAGGAACAATGAAAGGGACAGGTGGAAATAAACCTGTCAGGGCCTTTGAAAGGCGCATGACCAATGATGACTTGAATAAGGACAGCTGATATATCAAGCACAAAAAGTCTGACAAGGCTGCAAAGTACCCATTGACTTAGAATGGCACACCCATGTTGAGCGAAAGATAATGCAAACTGCAGGATATACAGCAATCTTGCCTTCAGAGGGCCAATACTTTTATTGTAATACTAGGAAAAAATGTTATCAATCTGCCAGAACAAATTCAATTGATGGCCAGCAAGCTGATAAGATGAGTCAACAACATCCGGTGGGAGACAGAAAGCACTCAAATGACACCAGTCAATCTCCAGGCATGAAGGTGAAGAGTCTGGAGATTGCGGTGCAGAATATGCCCTCCAGACTGGGAGAGTATGTGCACTCTGAATGGAAGTTGAAGTGGAGCAAATAGGGAGAGATGCAGAAGGTCGGTGTACCATACCTTTTTCAGCCAATCTAGGGCAATGAAAATGCCTTGAGCCCAGTCTTGCTGAATTTTTCTCAGAACCCAAGGATTACATTGTGAGGCAGAAACTCCAACTTCAACAAATCCCCCATGCCTCTTTGCAATGGATACTGAAGGGCACAGAACAATCAATAGTGCGAATAGGAGCACCCGGTTGAAACATGGAAATCATGTTCAAAACATTATGAATCCTCTGTGGAGGGCAGTAGTATTAAATACTGCCTCTAAGAACACGAGGTGCTTCGAGGGCTCCAGGTGAGACTTGTGTACATTGACTGAAAATCTCAAGTTGAACAGAGATGTTGTCCTTTGCAAGTGGAGAAACACCATTTGCTGTCAAAAGCCAGTCACCCTGGTGGCAAATCACAGAGCAGATATTAGGCTGAGTGGAAGGAATGCAAACTGGTAGTGAGTGGACCCCACTATGAATAGCAGTTACTTCTTGTACGACTGCAGGACTGGGATGTGAAAATAGGCATCCTGCAACTTGACATATACCATACAATCAAATACCTGAAGGACCGGAGCTCGAGATAGTATCTCGAATTTCTCTGTGGATAAGAAGAGATTCAAGAGCCTGAGGTCTAGGGTCGGAGGAAGACCCCTGTCTTTTTTGGAGATTGTTATACCTGTCCTCCTTGGTGTGGTTTCCCCTGACTTTTTGCCTTTTGAACTCCTGTTTTGCAGACTTCATTTTTTGCTGGCTTTAGGATTCTGAGCACTTTACCACTACTAACTAGTGCCGACGCATCAAGTCATCGAAGCCAACACTAGCTCCATCCAAGGTACTTTTTAAGTGGGCCATGTGTGGGTCTTGAAGCTGACCTGCCCTCCATCGCAGTCAGCCTGAACTTTGGATTTACCCCAATCAAGCGTGACTACAAGTAACCCCTATGCGCTATTGGCTTCTAAGCACTATATTGCAGTTTAATATTTTTAAATTAATATCTTGAGTTCTACTTAGGGGATTTTTGTCGTTTTGGTTCTTGTGTTACTCATAAAAATATTCTTAATTTTTCTCAACTGGTGCGGAGTCTTTTGTGGTGTTTTCACTGTGTTACTGTAATTAAAGTGTTGCACAAATAGTTTACACATTAACTCTTATGTTAAGCCCGACTAGACTGTGCCAAGCTACCAAAGGGTGAGCACAGGTTAATTTCGGTTGTGAGTCTGACTTACCCTGACTAGGAATGTGGTCACTACTTTGACAGGGTGCAAACCTCTGCCAACTAGAGATCCAATTTCTAACAGAGATCAAGAAGTACCAAGAGTAGCACCCCTGCTCCTTTTACTGCTCTTGCTCCAGCACCATCTCTCCCTTCTGCAGCAGGGCTGCCACTTGCTGCAACACAATGCTCAGATTTGGTAGCACAAGGGGAGGGTATACACATTTTCTACAAGGCCATAGGTCTGCAGTAACTGCCCCATGGTGCAGAAAAACGAGGTAACCTGTCCTTCCACTGGCTGTACATGTTCCTTCACAACCAAACAACTGTGCATTCCCTCCTGGTGCAGGAGAGGAGGACTAAAGCTCTTTCGCACAGCCTTTTCCTCTTCGGCTATATTGGCACATAAGAAGATTAAGTTGTTGTTTCTGCTGGCAGGTCAATGAAAGCTGGTGCGGTTTGTTGACAAAGCCTTAGAAAATAGTCTTTGTTTGCAAAAGGTATCTCTCATTAAGGATTGGATACCTAATGATCTAGCTTGAACTCTCCCCTCCTTGAATCTCTACAAAGCAGTATCCGCTTTCGGGCCAAAACGTCTCCATCAAAAGGAAGGTCTATTTTAGTGTTTTGGGTGATCCCAGAAAAATCTGAGGAATGGAGCCAACCATGTCTATGTAGGGATATCGAGGAGCTCACATACCCATCGATGAAATCTACCATGTCCAATCCAGATTTTGTTATACAATGGGTGGCATCCTGTGCATTGTGAACTACTTCAACAATTGTTTGAGGTGGTTTGGTAGGCTTGGAACACCGTATCCCATAGGTCATGAGTGTAGCAGCCAAGAAGACAAACGTCATTCAAGGATTTAAGCCCTAGACTCCTAATTATTTGGATCAAAATAGGTCATGAATGTGGTCGCAGTAAAAACTGTAAGTATCCTCTCTGTACTATTCCTCCTCAAGGAGTCTTGGCAACTCCCTTCTTTTTTGACTAGGGGTGTAGAGATGGTAGGACCCTGGTGCTGAGGTTGAATTATGCATTAGGGCCCGAGCTGGGATAGCAGCCAGGAGGGAATGTAGCACTGGAATAACACCCAAATGAAGGATAACGTAGCAATGGAACATTTGTCATCTGAAGAGAGCCAAATGGATCAATGGGGTCAGGTGGTGCACCAGAGGGTATTGCTGCTTTTTGAAATATTTCTATTGTTGCTTGGAGGAGTGATGCTGGATTCGTAGCCAGCGTTGTTTGAGGCATGAGGAGGCAGTGGGGTATATATGTCAGCGCAGGCAGAGTCAGAAAATGCGGTTCAGTGCACTAATTGTGGCTCTGGCAAAGACTGGGCCTGATGAAGTCCTTGGAGGACTACTAGCCTTGGATCTGGCCGTCCTGGGAGAACAGTGAACCTGGTGTATGACCTTCTGGGAGAGGAGTGTCCTTTCTTCTTTTTGTGCAGTATCCTCAGCCTTGCCACCTGCATAGTACCCACGTTTGCAGTGCCCATGGACAGCCAAAGGTAATTTTTATGAAGCACTATCGCCTTTAATGTACAACACAAATAAGCCAAGTATAAACAAGGCAGACAGAAGAAAGCCAGACACCTCTAGCTATTATGACCCCCAAACAGATCAGGTAATGGGGAAGAAAGTTTGCCACAGAAATAGACAGTGGCAGCATTCAATGTGTGTAAGGTTAGTCTATGCTAAAGTTTAATAAACCATACTCTAATGAAGCACGTACAAAGCATTATACACTGAACACTTGTGGCATGGTGAAGTGAGCCATCCTTTCTCCTTCTAGCCGAGTCCTAGACTCTGCTGCGCTGTAAATACTCCCTTGCTTATAGCAACAGCAGGCTAATGAACCTTGCCAGGTTGTGGGGAGGCTTAATTTTGGAGGAAACTGGCAATCGAGGAGTTTCTATCTGCGCGTCTTGGAGGAGACACAGTACGCTGTGGCACCCATCTTCAGGCAGAGTTTACGGATTTATCCAGGTTTCTTTTTGATGGCAAATGTTCCCTAATAGAATTTGTGGAGGAAACACTTTCTGGGATGCCCCCACTATGAACTCCCAATCTGGATTATTATGTATGAAACTTTATGAGTTCAAACTTAGGGAGGTATATTTTTGGGGAAGGACGGGAGGTGAGCTGAGGGATCTTCTGCAAATTCGACATACAGGAAATAAAGCAAGATCGATCTCAGATTGGAGTGTGTTTTGCAATATACCATTTTAAGCATTTTGTCACACAAAAACGTGGATGCATATTCATAGTGCTAATACAATACGGAAACAAACATTTTTAAACATCAAACATTGCCAGTCATTTTACATGTACACACGCCTGAGGTAGACAGATGGTGTAAAAAAGGAAAATAGAAAGATATGTAAAATTCCTGTAAAATCAAAGATCTTCTCCCTGGTCACAGCCAAGAGAATAAAATACCACCCAGAAATAAAATAATAGCAGTATATGAAAAGAGGAAATAACATGAAATAAAACGACAACAGAGTTGCTAAAGATCAACTGAGCAAGTAGCTGAAAGAATGCCTGACTACACATATCTATTATAATAAATCGTTAAAATGACATCCAATCTGCTACAGTGGCGATGCTTTGGCTTGCCAGCCAGTTTATGGAAAATGGATGTTAAGCTGACAAATGTCACTTAAATAACTACACATAAGAATTGGACTTCACAAATGGACTTTCTGGCAAAAACGAACTGCAGACGTCTTTAAGGGGAAAGGGCATTGCTATCTCACGCGTTTTCTTCTCTTCTGCCTGCCAATGCACCCTCCTTAGCACTCACCATGAGGATGGATGTAGACTTTCTATTTTCATAATTAACTTTCCCCCTCCCCAATCACATTACGGACATGACACCAACCCCCCCCCCCCCAGCCAACACCGTCAGATCTCATGGACTCAACATCACCACCTATGCAGACGACACCCAGCTCATCCTCTCGCAGTCACAAGAAACATCCACCTTCAGAACTAACTTCCACAGATGTATGATGAACGTCGCCGACTGGATGAAGGACAACTGTCTCAAGCTCAACTTGGACAAGACAGAAGTCTTCATCTTTGGGCACATCACCTCACCATGGAAAAACACTTGGTGCCCTGCTGAACTCTGCCCTTCCCCCGCCCCAACAGACCATGCCCGCAACCTCGGCATCATCTTGGAATTAAGGTTATCTATGCAGAACAGGTAAACACAGTCTCGTCCACCTGCTTCCACACCATACGAAAGCTCTGCAAGATCTTCAGGTGGCTCCCAATAGACACCAAAAGGACCGCCACACAAGCCCTGTCACCAGCAGGCTGGACTATGATAACCCTCTTTACGTAGGTATCTCTTCATGCCTCCTGAAGAGACTACAAAATGCAACAGCAAGACTTATCCCTGACCTCGCAAGACTGACTCACAATACCCCACACCTCAAGAAGCTACTCAGGCTTCAGATCCATAAGAGATGCCAGTTCAAGATGCTGACCCCTGCATACAAAGCCATGCACGACAAAGGACCAGCATACATCAGCAAACGCATGACCTGCCACCAACCAACCAACAAGACACCTGCAAACCGTCTCCCTTTTTCTCACAGGCATCCCCTGGATCCATCAATCAAACAGTGAAGAACACTCCTTCTCTCACCTGGCCCCAGCTTGGAGCGACCTTCCCCTGCACATCAGGAACGCCGCATCGCTTCAGGAACTCAGAAAAAGACTCAAGACATGGTTGTTTGAATGAACAAATTATCACGAAGCAACTAGCAAGTTCAGCAACTTGAGACCCTCATGGGTTATTTGCCGTGCTTTATAAATCCTGATTGATTGATTGATTTGTTCATGTTATATTGTTAGGAACTTCTGCCAATCATTCCACGCCCCCCTCCTTTTTAGGTCTCGCTAGCATAGGCTGCGCACATGTGCAGTCTCGCTGGTGAGATTTTATGTTTTTTAGGAGCTTTGACTAGCGGGCTTTAAGCCCCGCCCCTCTTTCCCATTGGCCGGTGTCACCGTTTATGCTAAAAGGTGGCCGGCCATTGGGAAAGAGGTTAGTGTGACGTACACTTTTCTCTTTCACAGACGGCCCACTTAGAAGGGCTGGTCTGACTTCCTTCTGCAGTAAAAGGATTCTTATCTTTATGGGGCCATGTGTTTTAACACATGGCCCAATAAAGACAAGCTCCGCTGCGAGTTTATTTTTGCATCTGGCTTTCACTTTAAAGTGAAAGCGAGATGCAAAAAAAAAAAAAAAAAAAAAACGCTCCAGTCTCAGGTTACTTGTTTGTCTTCTCGTGCGACCTGCCAGAGCAGTCCCCGCTGCTATCGCGGTCTTCGGCTGTTGCTGCAGTAGCGCTAATGATGCCTTTCTGGGAAGCAGTCATTTAGCGTCCTTCCATCAAGTGGCCGTATTATTGTGGCCTAGCACGTAGCACTGATTTGGTCTTGACCTTTCCCTGTCCTTTAAAAAAAAATACAGTTGACTGAAACGCAGTGCCACAGAGCAACAAGGGTAAAATGGCACCAAAAGCACTCTATTGCTGTGCAGTGACCTGTATTATCTGGTGTTTAATCTGGACATCTCGAAAGGAACTGCAGCCTGCCCCGTGCAGCGGGACAACGTGCAGACATGTGCTGCCTTCGCTAAATAAATATGTAATATTTCCTACGCAGCTTAATAACACGTTATGTTGACATAGTTTGGCTTCTTTTCCTTTGTAGTTGGATATATGCATCAATTTAAATCGGCGTTTCCTCTTCTCACGTGCTTAAAGTAACAATTGCGTATTTTCGTGCAGAACTCCAGTGTTGCAAGTATAAGTAAGCATAACGCCTCGGTATCTGGCACTGAAAGGGTGCGCGCATTTCTTGATGGTAATGCCCTGTGGAGCGATGCTCTTGCGCAAAAAGCCTAGGGCCCTTAAAACTGTAGCGTACTTGTCTGTATTTGTTATTGGGGCACCTCCACACTTCTTGGCAGGTTTTTATATTGTTCCTTGTTTTTTTCGCTGTTCGTGCCTGCACTGGTCATGTTTGTTTTTCGAGCATGTGATTGGTAAACTGCACACTGACTATTTGACAGGCTGCTTGAGTAAGTCAGACAAGCCTTTGCAGATATGCCTCGGGCCCCCATCCAGCCCTGGTCCGAAGCCAAGAAGTTTTCTCATCTGCTGTTTTATTTGGTGCTCATAGTCATATTTGGAAATGAAGAGGTTCCACATTAAAAGATGTGTTTGAAGTACATGGTGTGAGTTAGATGAAGTTTAGGGGAATAAGAGCAGTTGAGCATAGAAACACGTTAACGTGTGCCAAGTAAAGGCAATTAGCGTGTTAGGCTGCACTGTAAGGTTAGCTGTGTGTGTGTGTGTGTCTGTGTGTGTGTGGGGCTCTGTGTATGTGTGTGGCTCTGTGTGTGTGGCTCTCTGTGTGTGTGTGTGTGTGGCTCTCTGTGTGTGTGTGGCTCTCTGTGTGTGTGTGTGGCTCTGTGTGTGTGTGGCTCTGTGTGTGTGTGTGGCTCTGTGTGTGTGTGTGGCTCTGTGTGTGTGTGTGGCTCTGTGTGTGTGTGTGGCTCTGTGTGTGTGTGTGGCTCTGTGTGTGTGTGTGGCTCTGTGTGTGTGTGTGGCTCTGTGTGTGTGGCTGTGTGTGGCTGTGTGTGGCTATGTGTGTGTGTGGCTGTGTGTGGCTGTGTGTGTGTGTGTGGCTGTGTGCGTGTGTGGCTGTGTGCGTGTGTGGCTGTGTGCGTGTGTGGCTGTGTGTGTGTGGCTGTGTGTGTGTGGCTGTGTGTGTGTGTGTGTGTGTGTGGCTGTGTGTGTGTGGCTGTGTGCGTGTGTGGCTGTGTGTGGCTGTGGCTGTGTGTGTGGCTGTGTGTGTGTGTGTGTGGCTCTGTGTGTGCGGCTCTGTGTGTGCGGCTCTGTGTGTGCGGCTCTGTGTGTGCGGCTCTGTGTGTGCGGCTCTGTGTGTGCGGCTCTGTGTGTGCGGCTCTGTGTGTGCGGCTCTGTGTGTGCGGCTCTGTGTGTGCGGCTCTGTGTGTGCGGCTCTGTGTGTGCGGCCAATTATTTTCTTTTTCTTAGCCGTAGTATGCAAATGTGAATCAGGTGCAAAATCTCTGTTTTTGCATGATCTGCTTTCTGCCTGAAGCAAACTAGAAAATTAATGAATTGTACGCTGCATTTTGCAGTGATCAATTGACTGCCACAAAATTACTGCCCAGGCATGCCAACTTGCAGATATATTTCACAATGGGGGGAGGGGGTTTGTGGGGTGGATCTTATAGGGGATGGGTCTATGAAGGGACAAAATCATAAGCCAATTAAGTTTATGAGGCATGAGGGCACAAGGTCATGAAGTGGGGTTGGGGCTTTGGGCTGAGATTTGACCCCCAACATCCCTCCCCCCAAAACAAAAGCTTCTGAAGCTACCGCTAATGCCCTGGGGAGTATGTAAAAAAAAACTAAATACCCATGAAACGCAGCAGAGCCCACCCTCCAGATATGAGCTGGAAACCCACATCCCACAACCCACACCTGCAGTGTGAGAGTCAGCAGTGTGTGTAAGAAAGACAGCAGTGTGTGAGAAACAGCAGTATCAGTGAGAGAGACAGCAGTGTGTGAGAGACAGCAGTGTGTGAGACACAGCAGTGTGTGAGAGACAGCAGTGTGTGAGAGACAGCAGTGTGTGAGAGACAGCAGTGTGTGAGACACAGCAGTGTGTGAGAGACAGCAGTGTGAGAGAGACAGCCGTGTGAGAGAGACAGCCGTGTGAGAGAGACAGCCGTGTGAGAGAGACAGCCGTGTGAGAGAGACAGCAGTATGAGAGAGACAGCAGTGTGAGAGAGACAGCAGTGTGTGAGAGAGACAGCAGTGCGAGAGAGACAGCAGTGCGAGAGAGACAGCAGTGCGAGAGAGACAGCAGTGCGAGAGAGACAGCAGTGCGAGAGACAGCAGTGCGAGAGAGACAGCAGTGCGAGAGAGACAGCAGTGCGAGAGAGACAGCAGTGCGAGAGAGACAGCAGTGCGAGAGAGACAGCAGTGCGAGAGAGACAGCAGTGCGAGAGAGACAGAAGTGCGAGAGAGACAGCAGTGCGAGAGACCTTTTATTTATGTTTTGAAACAAATAGCAGGCAGCTCAGATTTAGAGCTCCGGTCTCAGGAATTCAAGCATAGCGAACCGGTAAGTTTCTTAGAAGTTGCTAAAAAAAACCTTCCTGAAACTTTGGATTCCAGAGGCTGCAAGCAGTGTTTGTCTCGTTGACGCACGGTGATGCGTCTGCCAGTAAAAGCGATACCAGACCAAGTTATTGGCGGACGTGGCTATTACAAGTATAACATAACGGTGTTTGCAGCATTACACCGGGAAACCGCCCTATCACAGGCCGAGCCTTCCTCGCCACTCTTACGTGTTTGAGAATAAAAGTGCATTTCCCAAACTCTCCTGCTCTGTTTATTTCCAGACTTGCAGCTCCTCATCCCCAGAGAGCGCCGGTAGAATGAGTCTACCCCGCCATAGGGCAGTGCTTCTGATTATGTTATGTTTGGTTTTGTCTTACAGTGGACGGTATTTATGTTCCACACATTAGTAAAGCCATCTAAGGAGCGTACGGGGCCGCTGCCAGCGCTCTCTGCTCGAGGTAACCCAGATTCTTGAGGCCTTCATTGGTGACACATTAACCCTTTTCATAGCGTATAGACAACATTCTTGGAAAGAGGCCATTGCAGCTAGGCAGGCGTTGAGTGTCAAACCTTATCTCTGGTTTCTATCACAGTTAGTCCTTATTGGACAGCATAATCGGGTAGTATTGTCGCACCACTCGTGGCCTGAGGCTTGTGGATTTATTTCACTCCAAGTTATGTTCTCTGCGTGCTTGACTTTACAGGGTTATTGAGGAAGTGTAGTCAAGACTTGCACTCTGGGGATGTACAGTATTTGGAACTCTGATATGGTGTGACAGAAATAATTACACTCTATAGTCTCTATGTACAGCCAGGGCTGTATCTTTGAAAAAGGGTAGGGATTTTATTTACAGGTAGGAAAGTTCTGCAGTTAAAATAACTTCACAAAATCAACAGTTAGTAAAACACAATAATATCACTTATCTGGTACATTTTTCACCTGGGCACCATATCGAATGTCATCTAATGAGTGTGTCAGCTTTTCTTGGAAACGCAATTTTTTGCTGCAGTCTGTTTCTACAACTGTTCAAAGGGGGCATAGGTGGGCGATTCAATGTTTACTAGTTTGCTGTCCCAGAATATTACCTCGGCTTCTTAGACCAGTCTGAAGTTGGATCATCAGTTCTGGGTGGCAAGTACCCTGTGGGTTCTGAATGGCTCATTTATTTGTGACAATCTCATCCAGGCTGCAGTCCACAAGCCTTCCTTTCTAGATCTTGGCAGATAGGGCCCTCTGTTTTTTCACACTGGTCCATAGAGCTACCTCCTTCAAGGTTACTGTAGAGGCGATATAACCAGTATTTATGTCTGATCCTTGCAGATAAAATCCCTTTGAAACATCTCTCTGGGCACAGCTTTCTTCTAAGTCCAGATGAAGTACATCTATTGGCTGGATCGGGCTTGGGAGACTGGTTGGATCTTGGGGCCAGACAGAACCCAGGCAGTCTTTAAAATATGTACACTTTCCTTATCTGGGCCCAGTGCATGTTTCCGTACTTGCTTCCAAGACTCTCTGGAAGGCAGGTTGTGAGGCTGGTATTGATTCCTAAAGTTAGGTGAGTTAGATTGACCTAAACCGGATACCCTCAGCCATAGACTCTGGATGCTAGATTATGGCCAACACTAAACAAAGTGCACAGTTTGTTTGGTGCAGCAACATAGATGCTTCTGTGCAGGGTCTGGATTGTAGTTGCACTTAGCTCAACAAAGACTACAAGGTCCCAGAGCTCAGATTTTGTGGACTATTTGGTAAGCAATTTGTTATGTCAGCAAGATTAATAAAGATATCCTGAAAGGGAACAGGATTTGTGTGCTGCTTCATCCTGTTTTCCATATTACACTTATCATCTTGTATACACAGACTTCCTGCAGTATCACAACACTCGTATGAGATCACTAATTTTATTGTCACTGACATGAACAAAAATGAATGTTAGACCCATGTAACGTAACTGGTGCTATGTAAAGCGCTCTGATACCCGATTCGGATCAAGTTCGCGCTATATAAAACTCTGCAAAAAAAAGGAAAAACACCAGCATTCCGGCACCTCGGACCGGGAGGAGCACGTGAGTGTTTAATTAACATTGAAAAGTTAGTCGCCGAGATGCAACACCATCCTTCCCATTAAAATGTTTTTAATTTTGCATACTTTTCAAGATAAAATAATAAAAGCTTTAGTAATGCAAGTATTTGTTTGGTGTGTACTTGTTTGTGTATTTTTTGCGAATTACGGTTTTAATTTTTTGAAATTTAAATTGTAAAAATTACCTGGGGGTCCCCGGCTTCCAGTAGTGATTCAGTGGGGGTCCTCAGGAGTCAAAAGTTTGGGAACCACTGTTCTACAGCATTAAAAGCAAATCGCCGGTAAAATAGTGTGACCAGCCAAAGAAGCGTTAATTAACATATATTAAATAGTGTTGTAGAATTTGTTTTTTCTAAGTGTGCCAATCACTGTTGTCACTTCATTCCACTTTGAATTGTAGGATTCTATTATTTTAAAGCGCGACAATCGGGGTTGACAGAGGTTCCAATATATATGTTTTCAAAATAGATCAAGGGAATATCCAGTAGATGGCGCCGAGTGCTTAGAAATGGCCCATCAGCCCAAAAAGCGAAAGAAGAAAAGGACGTGGCAAGTTACCTGGAACAGTCAATGTGAACACAGTCAAGTTGATTAGACTGGTGTCTAATAATCTGCTCAAGTATAGCACAGTGTATGCAAGTATAATGCAAGGAATGTGTGAAATCAGCTGAAGCGCATGAGAATGTCACGAACAAGAAGCACAAGCCGGAGCACTGCTCTGAGCGCGTTGAGAGTAAGCTCAATTATGGCAAAACTGAAATAGCTGGAAATATTTGCCAAAAAGCATCCAGCCTTCTGGAACAGGACACGGAGAAGACTGCCGGTGTTTCCTTGTTCCAATGAAGAACAAGTGCCGATCACTGCCAAGTAAGGCAAATCATCGAAATCTTAAAAAAGAAAAAACAACAAAAAAACAATGTCTCTGCCTCCCATCTTCGTCGCCAGTGCGGAGTGGATTAAACGCAAAAGAAATACAAGGGCTCCAACAGGGACATCCAATCAGGACAACAACACTGGAGTAACTGACCAGGATCAGGCTTGAACCTTCTAAGCATAACATTCTGCAGCAGCGGCACCTTCGCTAAAGTGGAGGAGCGCCGTCCCACTGCATTTTGAGCAGTGGAGAAAGGAAAAATAATTAAATGGTAATAACACTACATTATTATTTTATTTTTCAGTGGTCAAGCAGGTTTACGGGGCCGGGCTCGGCTATCGTCACTGCCAGAAATAGGAGGAGCGGTGGGCACTTAAGTGCGCATGACGGTTTGGTGTTACATGCTCTGCATGTTACCCACCAGGGTGGAATACACAGCCAGGTAAGGAACATGCACAGGCTCCCACTGCCTGTCTGAGCACCGAACCACGACGCTCAGAACAATCACAAAGCTGCATTGCAGTGTTGAGAATGGTTTAGGGGAGCCTGGGTGTACTTCCTGCTTTAAGCAGGAACAGAAGAGGACGAGGCAGTAATCCAGCAGCAAGGTAAGTAACTTTTTAAAATTTATTTTTCTATTTTCCCATCTCACCCATGCTATTTGGTGGCAGCCACCACTGACATTCCTAACAATTATGATAGAAGAGAACAGGATACCACAAAACCCATTGTTCCAGTCCTCGTCCTGCCTCTTAGCCAGTGCCTTTCCCCACTCCAGCACCCTTTTCCTTCTTACATGGGTCGCTGGGCGCATTACTTCCTGTTCTCTGGCTGGTCTTCTCACCCGATTGTACTTTTTCACAAAAATCACAATAGGCATAGAAAACAGACTACCTGGAATTATATTTTTACCCAAACAGCTTTGATAAGTGACACAAAGATAATGCACCCCAATGTACCGCTCATGATGTCACCTGCAGTTGATGATAACATCACAAATTACACTGAATAAACGTTGCTGTAATATTACATTACCATTGCAATCACTGTCATAGTCCATTAAAATAGTTATTGTGTATTAATGTCAGAAATTAGAAATTCTTATAAAGAATAGTTAAGGAATAAAGGCTGGTTAAGATCTACTCACTTGTAGTACATATCCTAAAACACTTAATGGCAGCTGTAAACCTGCAGTACCACTGACAACGTACAGTTATCCCAGAAAAAGATAGACCGAAAGAAGGCTACATTTACACGGTTACCAAATGAATGTGAAAAACAAGCAATAATTTGTGGATTAATGGATGTCATCATGATGTTATTTTGGATGTCAAAAGTGATTTCTCTGGTGAAGTCATCAGCAAGTTGATTCGTAATGCCATCACGTTTGAGGGGGTCATTCTCCCCCCACCAAAAATGTGTGCATAAAAAATTCATAAATTGTCAACGTTTACATATCCTTTTTAAAAACATTTAATGCATTCAAACATTGCCATGTAAAACTTTAAAAAAGTAGTTCTAGCAGTGGTGGGATGGTGCACCTGTGTGATTATTGTGGCCAAGACCAAAAGTGCATCAACGGCAACAATTCAGCAAGTGTGAGCAGTAATTCTAGACTGGGGTCTCCAACCTTTTTCTGCAATAAGAGCGACTCAAGTGGAATGAAAGTCATCCTGAGCTACAGATAACATTAGTGACCACAGCAGACAAGAGAACAGTGGCCCTCTAGTAAGATTAGCAATATTGTCAGCAGTGATTACCTCCGAGCATCACGCAGGATTGCCATAAATAACGTAAAACAAAGGGCTAATCATATGGAAATGACATTACAGGGGTAATACATAACACAAACAGCTGCAATGCCCATGGAATTATTAGTAATAAGTCTCCACAAAGCCACCTGATTTATTACTCAAGTATTAGGTATACATTTATTCTGAAAAGTCAACCATTTTTCTCCAAACATCAGCTTATAGGTTCCGAAAATGCACACACTTCCTTCTCGAATGCAAGCTTTGAGTTTAAGTAGTCATATATTCATTCAATCGCGCAATAGTTTCTAATTCAGCGGGCTGCACACAGGAGAGCTACCAGTGGCTCACGAGCTACGCATCTAGACGATGTAATAAGAAACTAATAGTAACAGACTCCATTTATTACATGGGATCAGGGTGGAAGAGAAGAAAGTGTCTCTTTAGATGCCTGGAAGACTGATGGTGGAATGAACACTGTACACATACCTGGATTACTATGCTGTGGCAGATGTTACACGTGCCCACTACATCTTGATAGGCAGTGTGGATGTAGTGATCCATCTCCATTATGCAACGAGTACTTAAGGTGTAGTCTCCTTCCTTCTAAATGAGAAACAGAAGATATGTATTATTGAGTGTTATGTCCTTTTTCATTTATTACTCCTGAAAGTCTATACTCATAGCGCTGGGACGCCCACTGGTAGCCACGCGCTCTACAAATCCAATTCCATTCCATTCCAAAACAAGAACTTCACTGAAAATAAATTATACACAATACTGCTGCACTGGCTTTTCAGTCTGTTTTACAGAACGCATTTCGTGCCAGCACTGTGAGTACAACAACTGTACCTGTTAAACAGACACTTTTTGTAAATATAAAAAAAAAAAACAAGTGAAGAAAATAAAATTCTGCCCTTGATGGTCAAAAGGAAAATGTTTTTTGTTCTAACACAATGGAGTGTAGAGGTGTCCACACAGACTCTCCACCGTCTGGATCGAACAAAATGAACCCCACACATAAATGGACCTTTTATTCCCCCTTAGTTAAACCATGTACCTATGATGGCAAAGTAGTGGCCCACTTGGCGCTTTATAAAAACAAGGCAAATTCATGATACAAATCAACTGCCAAATAATATACAAGAAAACTTTTTTCCGTGGAAAGCCTTTCTAGAATTGAAATGCATTTTGGAGGTCAATCTGGGCTAAGTAAAATATTTTAAACTGGACAGCAGGACTACATTTTAGAATGCAGGCAAAGGCTAAAATCTGCCTGTAAGGTGGCTACAGAGACATTTGAAGCCCCTGCAGATGTGCCAGTATGAAAAAGTAAACAAGCATTGGCATAGCCAATAGGTCTCGCCTTTGGGGCCTTAGAAGTGTTTAGACAAAGTTATTGGCTTTGTTAACGTTTTTAGGTTTCGACTGGAGCACGGAGCTTTAGCTCCGCCTCCAGAGAAATCTGTAGTCTTCAGTAAGGGACACTTGAATACGCCCTCTGTTCCATTGGCTAGCTCCATAAATGGAGGCTAGCCATTGGAACAGAGATCTGTCCGTCATTCACGGACCAGATTCGGGGGTGTTCCCGAGATTTTTTCCCTGGGCGTTCCCTCTGTGTAGTCATCGGGCGGTGGGCGGGGTTTCTTTTTTTTTGTCGTCCGTGTTTGCTTTTGTCATTCCGAGGCCGACCGCCGCCGGAAGAAGTCTTCCTCTGGTAAGTGCTTGCTGCGTCTCATGTCGTCTGTGCTGTTCCGCCCCCTCCCCGTGTGTCCGTTCCGCCCCTCTCCCCGTGTGAAAGTGATTTGTTTCTGGAGCTCGGCTCGGGTCCATCCCCGCCCCCCTCCTGCTTCCCGCCCCCCCCCCTCCCGCTCGGAAGTGCATGTGCAGTTGCTCATCTTGCCTTCCCGCCCCCTCCTCCCCGTTTGTCCGTTCCGCCCTCCTCCCCGTGTGAAAGTGATTTGTTTCTGGAGCTCGGCTCGGGTCCATTCCCGCCCCCCTCCCGCTTCCCGCCCCCCCCCTCCCGCTCAGAAGTGCACGTGCAGTTGCTCGTTCGACTCGGGGGTGGTTCTGTGTATGTACTTGTTAGCGTTGCATTAGCATTCAGAAATGCACCCAGGGGCAGTCACCGGATCAGCTCCAGTTGCTCTGGTGTCCTTGGCAATAGCGCTACCTCGTCGTAGCCCTTTTAAGAACTGCCATCTCAGACAGACGATGTGGAGTGAACTACCAATAGAGGGTAACGAGGCGGGACATAAAATGTTAAAAGCTTGCAAGACGTGCCGCACAGACCTGTAGAACTGAAAGCAAAAAAAAGGGGGTGGGGGCGCAGGGAAACGATGAATGACAGGGCACAGCCAATTGGAGTGGAAGAGGCGGGACCAGGGCGTGATAGGGGCGCGGCCTATGTAGATAATGAGGCGGCTCTTGAACACCTGAGGAATGAAAGGGGGGAGCGGTCGCCAAAAATAGGTGGGCGGGGCAAGGGCGGCCAAAGACCGACCGCCAGTGCAGATTGACAAACTCTATCAGCTGTTAAGGTCTTGAGCCCAGCCAGTGACCCCCTGAGCGTTGGGAGGCAATCCGCGCAGAGAAGGAAGAACGCGTGTACTACCAGTCCAGCGAGGTTGCTGGCTTAGTACAGCGACAGAGGTGCCTAGACACGGAGAGGGAGGCGCTATACAGGCATTTCCTGCGTGAGGCCGGCAGCGTGGTTCATTGGTGTCATTTGGGCACAAAAACCGAAGCGACATCTTGACAGAGGTGCCTAGACACGGAGAGGGAGGCGCTATACAGGCATTTCCTGCGTGAGCCCGGCAGCGTGGTTCAGTGGTGTCATTTGGGCACAAAAACCGAAGGGACATCTTGACAGAGGTGCCTAGACACGGAGAGGGAGGCGCTATACAGGCATTTCCTGCGTGAGCCCGGCAGCGTGGTTCATTGGTGTCATTTGGGCACAAAAACCGAAGGGACATCTTGACAGAGGTGCCTAGACACGGAGAGGGAGGCGCTATACAGGCATTTCCTGCGTGAGCCCGGCAGCGTGGTTCATTGGTGTCATTTGTGCACAAAAACCGAAGTGACATCTTCGCTGTTCGGAGGAGTCCGCTGCCAGTGAAAGAAACGGTGCTTCCCAATTCCATGAGTGGAGGGGGTGTATCTGGGAGAGTGAGTGTGTGCTTCTAGGTGAAGAGGGAGGCCCCTAGATTACAGAGGTGGGCCAAGCTAATTTATTTATTTGTTACATATATTAATTGCATAAGAGGAAGGACGAATGCGTCTCCGTGTGTGGTGTTTTTTTTCTCAAGCGAGGTAAGCTGCTGTCGGTGTGTACTGAGGAAGGAAGCTGTTAATGCGTTTACTGATTAGAACGATGCTACATAGAGAAAGTGGAGGCTTAGGGGGGTAAAGTGCTTCTTGTGTGTAGAGTTGTGGATCTTTCAGCTAGGTAAGGGGCAACTCTGTTGAGAAGGGGATGCCTCTGAGACGTAAAGTCCTACAGCTGGTACAGCCACTGGTAAGTTGCTCTAATATGCGCTTCACCCCCTTGAATAGATCCTTTGCACATACCTACACACCACAATCTGACCTGCCAGTAGCATGCAGGGTCTGAAGCTTTGTTTCTTCTCACCTGTCCTGCACTGAGAAGGTCTGAGCATCTAAGCTGCACAAATTCACCTGCATTGGTCAGTGACCTACGACTCAAGTTAGAGCTATTGGCAATGTAAAGGACAATGCCATTTATTTATCTGTTTTCAAAACCAACACATAAATACAAATTTTGTCATTACCAAATGCCAATAGCTCAAACTTTTCCAAAGGAGAAACCGTTGCATTGTAAATGCTTGGTAATATGTGTTGTAGAGCACTGTGAATGTTGTGCAGCATGTTTAAAAGTTATGTTATAATAAAAAAGTGTTATAACCATTTTTGTCACCTTAAATATAACCTATAACACGTTATATACAACTGAAGTTCCCTAATAAAAACCAGAATTAACACCAAAAATGTGTTCTATTGGTTTTGTTTATGCAATGCTGTCACGCGCTGCTCTATGAGAGGGCCTCCTGGAATCACTCCAGAAACGTGTGCGTGTCCCACGGCCTCCAGCTTGCGGAAGCGAGCAGGGGCGCGCATGTTGCTTTCACTTTCATGGCCGCGCTTGTTTAAAAACACTTTTCCTGCCTGCCGTTACAGCTCGGCCAACAGCAGCAGCAAGTTTGTTTACTTTAAATGACCCTTCTCATTGATCATTAAACACAGCGCGGTCTCGCACAGGCTGGAACCAGACAACATGTTAACCACGTGTATATGAATTATCGTGGTTTGGTATGCCGTTATTGTCTCTTGGTTAGATTTTAGCGCTCACGTTTTTGGGGGTGGTGTATGTGCACGCATGCTTATTAACCTTTCTGCTTGTTTTAATTGTGAACAGACTAGATTTTTTTGTTCACAAGAAATTGGGACTCACAGCCATGCTGACATCTCTGAAAATCTTCATGGCAGTGGCAGAGTCATTCACGTTGCAGCGGCAGTGACCGACAACGCCCTAGTGCCTATTTTTGCTGCTGACCGCTTGATTTATTGCCCTGGCTTTTCAACGTACTTGCCTGCCTGCCAGCCTCCCGGCCACCAAATTGTAATTCTGGTGCTATTTTCCAATTAACTCTGCCTATTTTTCCCACCCCGTTCTTTGCAACTCTGACACTATTGTTAGAGTGCAAGCTTTGCTGTGTAAGTGTATCCTGTGGGCTGGCCGCCCTACTTTTATGGTCTCTTTGCTAGCTGAATGTAGACTATAGAGTGCATAGCGCCCCGAAACCCAGTTGGGTAGGGTCTACGCAATTCAAGAAACATTTTCTAGATAAGGAGCCCCGGTGCCTCCTAACAGCAACTGACTCTGCTCCTGCTCATCCGGACTTTCAAAGGCACCGGTTTGTCAAAAAAAGGCCTCACGCCGTTATTGCAGAAAGACACTCATTAACCTTAAAAGGACGAATGAGGAGAGATGTGGCCCACGCATGCGGCTGACCAGGCAGGAACCTGACCCTGTCCCGACTCCCAACCCTACCAGAACTCTCGGCTGCGAACCCGATGCCTTCTCCCTGCCCCAGCATCTCCAGAGAGCCCTTTGTTACATTGCCAGAGTTCAAGTCGAGTCTGCTGTGCATGCGGGTTTTCCGTTAAAAATTCATGACCTGTTCACGAAAGATGTAATCTTGAAGTGGACCTCTACCCCACCCCCACGATTGACGTTTATAATGTATTTTTCTGTGTTAGTATTTGAGGAAATGGCATGAATAGACGATTATGAATTTTAGACTCATTTGCTATGTTTTAAAGGGTGTGCATTTTAAGAGTGTTCTAAATGTAAGATTTTAATTAATCATACAATAAAATTTTACTTGCAGCCCCACGAGCCAGCAGCCCACCAGGGGTCCTCTCCTCTCGTATGAGGCAACCAGGAAGGCTCTTTCAGTTTCCGCCTTTACTCATCTAGACACGCCCAAACATTCTTAAACTTCTTCAACATCAAATTAGTTTATGCAAATTAAACATTACTAATCTGGACTATAATCTTAGTTTAGGTATTAACATGGTTATATGCTTTATTTTGTATTTTTTTTTTACAAAGGTTATTTGGACTGCGAGGCCATTCGAGAATTAATGAGGAAACGGACTTGAACTATGGCAAACATTTGCGAGGCAGTTGTACCATGGTATGTTAAAAAAAAATACCACTGACCAATCCATGTGTCTGCATTTGCCAAACAATTTTCGTTTTCTGCAGCACAATTCATCCAAAATGGTCTAAAAAATGCGGGGGAATAAAAAAACATTAAAAGGCGATTCCCACTTGTAAATGTTTCAAACAAAAGTATAATTCATATAGTTTTAGAACTGCATTTCATTTAATGAACAGTGAAACATGAATAGTTGATTACATTTTGAATAGATAAAAAAAAAGGCAAAGCAGTATGTTTTGAAACCCGAATAAACGTATGTATTTCAATACATAAATGCAGCTATGTATGGTATGGACTGATATTAAACTGCAGTGGTTTATAATTCCACAGCCATTGCATACGAGACTAGGCCTCTCACGCAAAAAAGGTCCCTGCACTGGCCTCCCCTGGGCAACGCCGAATGACCTTCAAGAGGGCCAGCCTCAAGGTCGGAAGTCTGCAAGGGGAGGTTCAGGCTACCAACCCGTTCACCCCCTCTCTCTGGGGGCAAAGGTCACTATAACTGGCTCCCCCGAGATGGAATGGAATGGAATGGGTATCTTATAATGCGCAAACCTTAACCCAGAAGGGCATCAAGGCGCAGACAACTAACAGACCGAGAACAACATAGGGGGATATCATAGAACTTAATAAGCCAGAGAGAAGACCCAGGTCTTCAAAAGTTTACGAAAAACCCCTAATGAGGGTTGACTGGAGAGTTCAGATGGAAGCGAGTTCCATAATTTAGGAGCCAAGCTGGAAAAAGCTCTTCCTCCCCATCTCACCCTGTTAAATCTGGGAACGATGAGCAGATTTCTGGAGGCCGAGCGAAGGGATCTGCTGGGAATATAGGGGCTAACCAGGGATCTAATCCCTTCGGATCCTGATCCAAAGACCGCCTTATGGGCCAGGCAAAGAATTTTAAAAGAGATCCTGGCATGAATCGGTAGCCAATGGAGATCTTTCCTTGCCGCGGTAGCAGAAGTGCGCCTAGGGAGGTTAAGGACCATCCTGGCAGCGGCATTATGGACAACCTGGAGTCGCTGAAGAGATTTCTTGTTAATACCCCCATATAGCGCATTGCAATAATCAAGCCTGGTTGAGACCATGGCGACTGTTGCCTTTTTGCGCGCATCAAGTGACAGATAAGGGGCAATCTTTTTTAAAGTCCGAATGATAGTGCAGCAGGTGGCCACTGTTCTGTTGACCTGGCGATCAAATGAAAGGGCGGGATCTATAAGTATGCTCAGATTCCTAGCCGAATGAGTAGGCTGGGGACAGTCCCCTAAGGAGGCCGGCCACCAGTCCCCCGTCCACAGCTCTTGACTCCTTCCAAAGATCAAGACTTCCGTCTTTTCTCCATTCAGCTTAAGATGGTTACGTATCATCCAGTGCGATACAGCCTCCATGCAAGCTCGAAATTTAAGGACAGAGTCATTTATCGGCAGGGTGGTTGAGACAATAATCGGAGTATCATCAGCGTATGACAATACCTGATACCCAAAAGATCTTACAATCTTAGCAAGAGGGGTCACGTAGATGTTAAACAGTACAGGGCTCAGAGCAGAGCCCTGTGGGACCCCACATTGCACCACCTGAGAGGGGGACAAAAATGTGCCCAATTTTACTCTCTGCCGTCTCTGATGAAGAAAAGAGGAGATTCAAGGCACTGCCCTCCACCCCTATCCCTTTTAGCCTGTCAACTAGGATTAAAGGGGACAGGGTGTCAAACGCTGCTGTCAGGTCCAGCAGAACCAACAGCGTGGTCTGTCCTCTGTCAACCTCTGATCTAATATTATTGACCAAAACTTTGAGGGCGGACTCCGTGCTGTGAGCAGCACGAAACCCGCGTTGGGAGACATCCAACAGATTCTCCCTCTCCAGATAGGAAGCCAAATGGCGATTGAGATGGGCTTCTAAAATTTTGGCGGGAGCAGGGGGATGGGTCGAATTTTTTTTTAAGCTTCCGGGTTCAGGGATGCCTTTTTTAGAAGAGGTTTCACAACTGCGGTTTTCCAAATGGCGGGAAAACTCCCTCCGGAGATGGCCATATTCATGACTTCCAACAAAGGGGGAAGGACAGCCTCTCTACATGCCTTAAACGTTTTTAAAGGGCAGGGGTCCAGAGGAGAGCAGGATTTAGTAGCATCTAAGAGACAGTTAAGCTCTTCAAGTGACAGCCTAGGAAAGTTCGTCAAACGGGGACAGGGTCCTGCTTCGGAGAGCCCAGCCGTGACAGAATGGTGAGGCTTGGAAGTGAGTGGTGTCCAAATCAAGATTTTGAGTTTCGAGGGCATTGTGTATGTCAGCGATTTTCGTATGAAAGAAATTCGCAATGTTGTCACATAGTTCTTGTGTCTCAACAACAGAATTTACAGATCTAGGTGTAGACAAGGTATTAATAATCTTAAAGAGCTCTCTTGAGGATGTAAAAGAGGCTGTGGCGTTACTGAAATAACCCGTTTTTTCCTCTATTATCGCTTTTTTGTATTCCTTTAAGGCCTGTTTATGTTGGCTCATCCCGGAAGGGGTGGGTTGAGCAAGCCACGATCTTTCCTTTTGCCTGCATTTCTGCCGTAGCAGCCTCAGGCGTTCAGAATACCAAGGAGGGGCTCTTCCTGGCTGAGTAATGTTTTTTAGGCGGCGCTAGACTGTCCATAGCCCTGCCTAGAGCATTGTGCAGGCTACATGCCGCAGCATTAGAGTCAGGCAGGAGGGAAGGATTGACCTCCACCAGAAATGGGGCTAAGGAACTATTACAGACCTCTTTATAGTTTCTTCTTGTGTCCCATACATTCATATTCTCATGTTTGGGGGCTAAGATGGAAATGTTTAGGAGGAAAGGGACTGCCCGATGGTCTGACCAAGATAGAGGAATTGGAGTCCCAATCACCACCCTGTTGTCGTTGGAAAAGATGCCATCTAGCGTATGCCCAGCCAGGTGCGTCGGGCCAGCTACCAGTTGGGTCAGCCCACAGGCAGTCAGGCCCTCAACCAGAGCCGACGTGTCTCTGTCCTCTGTTGCCTCCAGGTGAAAGTTAAAGTCACCCAAGAGGGTTAGATTAGGTCTATCAATAAAGGGCTCTAGCATTTCAAGTATCTCATCGGAGAAGGAGGCCCTAGGGCCAGGAGGCCTATAACAGAGAATACCAGAGAAGGAAGCCGTAGGAGCAAATAATATGGAGAAGTATAGAGCTTCATAATTATCCGAAGGTGACGAGAGGGGGTCAATACGACACGTAAAACTGTCCCTACAGAGAATTCTCAGCCCTCCACCTCTGCGCCGTTCTCGGTCCATTCTAACCAGGGCATAGCCTTCAGGAATAGCATCGACCAAATCAGGGCCAGCGGACTCCGAACCCCATGTGTCAGTTATAAAGACCCATGGGGGTGTCCTCCGAGATACAAATTCTTTAAGGGCTATGTTGTTTTTAACCATTGACCTGGCGTTAATAAGAAAGCCAGGCTCCATTTCAGGGTAGTCTGCCACCTGATCTGCCGACTCTCTTGTCCGATGTTTCCGGGGCTGTCGAGTTCCCGCAGATAGAGTGGGATTACAGCCACAGATAATATCATCAGGAGCTTTAGTATGGTGGCAGGGTAACAAGGGGGGGTCTAACAGAGTAGTGAGGAGAGGGAGTATAACTCACAGTCGGCAGGAAGAACAATGCGAGGTGTAGCCACCCTGGCTCCCTGTGCTTCCTTGGTGCGGATGGGCGCAGACGGGCTGGACTCAGGCGTGACTCCGGCGCAGGTCCGGCGCGTCCGCTGTTCGCGTCCGCTGCGCGGAGGCATGCTCTTCCCCTTTTATACTCAGCGCTAGACTGCGAGAAGCGCTTCCTCCCAAACCAAAATGGCCTCTCCTAAACTATCCCCGGGACCGGCCGACTCAGCACCTAACTCGGCTGAGAGCTGACCCAAAGTGCGGGAATTGTGGGGAAAACTATTTTCAGAGCACTCAGTAATCGAGGCAAAGTGCAAATGCAGGTAAGTAAAATTTTTAAAACAGGTTCCAAAATCCGTGGCACATCAGGGGAGGGGTACAGAAACACAAGCAGTACATTAGCAGAGTAACCTCCCGGCTTCCGCCTCAGGAGTAAAGAACACACACACAGCAAGGAAGATCAGACTAATTTCCTTAGGCCTTTACGCCATCCAAGCATCCTTTAGCAGGAACAAAGTCACTGCTAAGGTGGGTATCTTTCAAAAGTGCTCAACAATCACCAACACATCTCGTCCACTTCTAGGGTTGTCCGTGGGACGCACTTGGGCTGTTTTGAAGGACATTAACATCGCTGGCGATTAACTTCATATTTTCGTGCTCAGCGGATGTAGGAACCCACACTGCCCTGATGCGCCCTGAAGGGGGTTCCTTCAAGGAATGTGTTTCTAGGCACATCACAACGGAGGACGTTTTTGCTTGACTTTTCCAACTTAAGTAACGCATAAAAAGAACTCCAACCTCGGCCTTCCAGCTTCTTATTACCTTTGGGAGATGAAAGTATGGGTCGGCCCTACTGGGTTTAGATCTATCACTCACAGGTGCACTGACTCACAGAATTATCTTACTGGGCGCTATCCTAGGAGGGCAGGTCGCACGGCGCACAGCGGCTTCTAGGAGCATGACCACACCTACATATTGAAACACACTCCACCCCTCAGTTCCACTAATCTCTACCTGAGCCTTGTTGTGGACACACCTGCCTCCAAGGGCCTAGACTCACCCCAAAAGCAGACATCAACTCCCAAGCCTCCACTGAACCCCAAACACAAGCCGACCTGTTACAGGGGCTCAGGTAGGGACATCCAAAGCTGCCGCAGACAGAGCTTCTAATGCTTCAAGGCGCCTACAAGCTCTTTAGATTGCGGGTACCTTTAACTAACCAATCACCTTCCGTGCAGGCGAAACACACAGAGCAGGCTGGTTGTTATTCTCAAAGCAGCTGTGATATTTTTACATAAATCAAAGTCAGTAACTGTTCTAGGTTTGTCTTTTCAATTATGTTTTTTTAAAGCTATTTGATGTATAAAATGAATCTTACTATGTTGTATTTTTTTATACTTCTGCATGAATGTAAAATGTTTTGAGAATACTACAAGGTTCCAATGCTCGAGTCTGAGCAGGAGGTGGACTCTCCTGGACCCGCAGGCGATGGGCGGGGGTCATTCCGGACAAACCGGTGCTGTCCGAGTATGCCGAAGCCGATCCGAAGAGCCATGGACCGGACAAAAGCCACCCCTTGACCCTAACAGAGTAGGGAGGTTCACTTATACCACAACATGGATGCAAAACAAAACCCCGCCTGGAGCCACCACCTGACCGGAGCAATGAAAAGCAGCTGCGAAAGTGAAAGCGACCGAAAATATGATCCAGAACAGATGGCACCATGCGCGCCCCTGCTCGCTCCCGCAGGCTGGAGGCTGTGGGACACGCACGAGTTTCTGGAGTGATTCAAAGAGGCCCTCTCCTAGAGCAGTGCATGCGCTAGGCTCGACCTAAAAAGCACCATATACAGCTGAACAGCTAGAAAATAATGGTAGAACCAGACAAACTCCTGGGTCTCAGACAACTGGACCTTCTGTGCTGTGTGTGATTTCAGTCAATATATGCAGCTGACAGGAAACAATATCCTCCTCTTCTGCTTCCTGTGCCTTGACCCCCAGTTTGAGAATGAAGAGCTGCTGTTTGATAGTCTCAGCCTGACACCTTCCGCAAGCACCACAAGCATTGGCAAAGCCAATAGGTCTCGGTAATTCGAGAGATATTGGCATTGTAAATGACAATGTCTTTTAGCCATGTGTTCTGGAATGGAGTGAATGTATGTGGTGTAAAGTGGAATTATGTGGTTTGGAATGGAATTGTTTGTTGTGAAATTGTGTGGCGTGGAACTGTGTGGTGTTGAGTGGAGTAGCGAAGTGGAATTAAGTGGCATGGTGTGCAGTGCAAATATGTGGATAGTAATTCTGTGGCATTGAGTGTATTGGAATTATGTGGAGTGGTATTAGGTGTAATTGAGCATAATTATGTGTAGTGGTAGTGTGTGTTGTGGAACGGCATGTAGTGGAGTAGAATTATGTGGTGTAGTGTTGAATTTTGTGACAGGATGTGAAATTCTGTGGTGTCGATTGGATGTATATGGTGTGTACTGGAATCGAGTTGTGGAGTGGAATGAAGTGGTTTGTTGTGGAATTATGTGGTGTTGAATGGAGTTGTGTGGTGTTGAATGGAAATGTGTGAAGTTGAATTGTGTGGCATGGAATTGTGTGGCATGGAACTGTGTGGCACTGAGTGAAATTATGTTGAGGGGAATTATGTGGCATAGTGTGGAGTGTATTTATGTGGATTGTTGCTATGTGGCATAGAGTGTATTTATGTGGGGTGTATTTATGTGGTATTGAGTAGAGTTTAATTATGTGAAGTTAAAAACGATTTAAAGAGGCTATACGTCCCATAAAATTCACTATAGGTGTCCAAATCTTGTACGCTTGTTACTGTCTCTTTTCCCCAAAAATGTATTAGAGCATTTTTAAAAATTCCAATACACACTTTCATACCGTTTTGCAGAATAGCAAGGCCAGTTGTAGATGGTGTGCTGCACAATGACGGCGCCAGCCTCATTCAATCTACTGTGACACTGCTCTGAAAAAGGGGGAAGAGTGCTGAGCTGTACAGGTGCAGACTGATGTAAAGGCTTGTTGGGAAAAGCGTGGGAGTTTCTTTCTTGTTGAGGAGAGGCTCAGTGCCACTTGCTGCCGAAGAACCCTCAATGCCAGTCTTGTGATCGTAAGCTTGGCTTTACAGGGAATGCTGGACAACAATTATGGCCTCTTTTTGTTGACTGCATGCCCTCGCCTACAACCCATACCAAAAATGTGACAACAGGGAAGAGGCACATGTTCGGACGGAGGTAATGTCGAAATGTGTTTCACGGACGGAAGTACATGCGGTAGATTAGGACAACAAAACTGGTACTGCGTCACCAAAGTTGGCTGACAATTAGGGAAAAACATAACTGCAGGTTTAAACGAGATGAAGGGCAGCAAGAGGAAAGTAGCAAACGCCCCATGACGGTGGGAGAGGTATGGGGCAAGCGGGAGAGGTATGGGGCAAGCAGCAGAGGGGGCGCAGGAAGGAGCAAGACGACAATGGGAGGAGAGTCTCAACAGCAGCTCTCAAAGAACGGAGATAGGAGAAGATAGGATCCATACGTCTGCTTCTCATGGCTCATATTTTAGTGTTCCGAAGCTACCACAGCGCTTTACAAAAGCTCAAACAAAGCCCAAAACTTTAGAGTGTCAGGTTTCACAAAAACAGGCACAGGTATTGCTTGGCAACCCGTAGAGCAGCCCATCTAGGGAAGGTGGTGGCTTGGATTAACCAGCTCAGTGTCAACACTTTATACATCACGCAATCCAGCTGATTTGATATTCAAAAAAATTAAATAAATTAGACTTGTATCAAATGCCATCAGCCAAGACCAACCAGCGCATTCGCTGCCTGCTTATACTAAATATATCCAGATGGAAAAGTATTCCTCAAATTCTTGCATAGTAATGCTCTGTGTTGAAGTTAATGATGTTTGCCGAAACCCAATTCCTGGCTCCTGAGTAGATCCAGTGGCGAATATATCTTAGGCCCGCAGTCTTTTTTCCCCGCATGGATTCCAACTTGTGGAGTAATGGTATGCGGAATCACAACGCGGTCATAACGTTGTGATTCCATGCGTGAAAAAAGTTTCGTCATGAACGTTGTTTACCTCCAGGGGCTAATCCCTGCGGAGATAGGGGCTCTAAACAGCGGGAGTTGTAGATACCATGGTTTGAGATGGGCGAGCCAACAGCCCACGCACACCTCTGAAAGAGTTTGCAATGTAGACCATCCAACACACATCACGTAAAATAGGATAGGGTTTATAAAATACTCGAAGAACGTATTTTCTTTAACATATGGAAACTTTGTTATTAATACAGCATATTATAGCTCAACACTGAGAGGAACTCGTTCCAAGTGATTGTTTTTACACGTTTTTTAAAAAGTGCAAAGCGGTTCAGGACGGGAGGAGAGAATGCAGCGCTGGGCCAGAGCGGCTGACTATGGAGCTGGGAAACCGGCTTTGAGTCAAGGTGTTGCCACAATTTCCTGTGATCTTGAACAAATCACTTAATCTTCATGTTCCTACAAAAACAAATATGTCCTTATGTAAGATAACTGGCGGTCACATAAAGCGCTGTTTCAGAGTCAGCACAACATCCTGTGATTTGGGGCAAATCATTTCATATTTCTGTTCCCACAAAAACAAACGTGTTCTTATGTAAAGAACTTTAATAATAGATTTGGGAGGTGTTCGAGCTATATAAAACTTCATTTGAAAAAAAAGATAAGAGGACAGAGCGAGTGAACTGAAGACACGAGCACTGTATGGAGTGCTTCATGACAAAGAAAACAGTAGTTCCGAAAATGGGATCGGTGGATGTTTACATGTACTTGGTCCATGCTTTGGAGGGAGGGCTAAGCACAGGAGAGGAATGATACATTCATGCCATAGACAAATGGGGACAAAGGATTTGAGAGCGACGATCAAGCCAACCGAGAACACTATACGTCTCTTCGAAACAGCGCATGCGCTATCTAGCCAAGACCTAAAATCAAAACAAAAGGGAAGGTACTGCAATATGGCACTCACTTCAATGAGCCATTTATCTTGCACAAAGCTCTGGAGGACTTGCTCTGCTTCCTTTTTCTTCATTTTCTTTGTCTGCAGTTGGTCAGTTAAATTCAAAACGTTCGTAGAAGAAACCAAGCCGTTATCGGACATGATTATTAGGTCCATCTGAAAATACACAACATGAAAGCATAAGGTTTTTTGAAATACAAAAAAATCCTGGTATGATAGGTATTACAGGTAAGTACCATAGTCTTCACCAAGCCAGGTTTGGTGCGGTCACATATAACATTTGGCTTCTCAGTAAATCAGCAGACCGAAATACAATACAGCATGCATATTAAGACATAGATATGTGGAAAAAGTGGGAGATCATCTGTTAATATTTGAGGCACTTTCATTTGGAATTTATCCAAGTACTTTACATTGCACTTCTAATGCAGACCTAAACTGTGGAAAGGAATTGACTAAAACTATCTATTTGTGGCAAATGAAATGTACTGATAAACAAAGACTGTACCTACTCCTTAAGGTTGATAGATTTGTGTACGTAATTATGTGTGTAATGCCTTACATTTATATATTTGTTGACCTGTGGCACTCGCTGCGTGTGGAGGGTAGGTGAGCCTAGTTACGACTCGCTTCAGAGACAGGGCAGAGAAGAACAGGATGGCACCATCATGCTATGATAAGCTATGCAACTGGGAAGAAAGGTCCATGCCCATTCTCCACTCTAGCATATGACATCACTTTAGCTGCCCTGAGGGAAGAAATAGGAATCAAAATTCCTGACTCACAGAAGACATGCCGCACTTTAACCGCATGCTTGCGGCCGCGATTTTTGCGCTGTGGGGCTTTTTTTTTAAAAAACGCGTTACATGACGAGCTGAGCTCGTCATGAGCATGGAAGGGGTTAAACAGCAATGAAGTGAAAACACAGCACAAGAAAAAAAAAAAAAAAAAAAAATTTAGAAAAATAAGAGTACAATTTAATAAATTATTTAGGACCAAAATGACAATAAGTATAACCGGAGATATAATATTTTAAAGATTTAAGAGTAAATCGTGCAGAAAAGCACAAAGTGCGAACTGTGGTTATCTGGTCGTGCCTGACTGGGTCAAAGTTGCAAATTAAGGCCAACCGCCATGGATTGCGGGTCCGCGACAGGGACACAAGTTAAGCTCGCTGAACAAAGTACCTTAAATCTTGGTGCACGTGCTGCGCATCATTGCTTTGCGAGGCTTCTTGTTGTCCGGTGTTGGTTAAGATGAAGCTGTACGGCAGGGCTCTGTGTCGGTGAGTTGTGATGTGTAGTGTTGCAGGGGCTGTGCATCAGTTCCAATGAGGCTGGCAACTGTGCAGTTGCGGGGCTTTAAGTCGCTAGGCGTCTATTCCGATGAGGCTGGCGGCTTTGCAGTGAGGCTGTGCAGGGCTTCACATTGCTTTGGTTCAGATGGGGACAACAGCTGGGCTGGAAGAGCACATTCTGGCCCGCTTCCAAGGGTCCAGGACTGGGGTGGCACCATTTGGGGGGCACCACTCCGAGCCAGCAGAGTCCAGGTGCAGGATTTAATGTGGTTCCCTGAGGCTTCTGGTCAAGAGGCCAGACAACTAGCCCTTGGAGTAACTCTGGTTGTCCCGGGTTCAAGATACAGGTCCAGTCCTTCTCACTCAGGCAGCAGGTCAACAGGGTAACAGAGAACCAGTCCTTCTTGCACAGCAGTTCTTCGGTACTTCCACAGGTCCAGAGGTGTACTGAAGAGTTGGCTCTGAAGGTCCAATATTTATACCTGGTGCCCATTGTGAAGTAGGAGAAAGTCCTAGAGGGTTCCACCACCAGAGGCGCTTTGATTTTCCTGCCTTCCTGTCTGGCCTCAGATTGAATGGATTCACAACAGACTAGTGTCAACCCCTTTGTGAGGATGCTCAGGCAGAGCCTTTGTGATGTGCAAATGTGGTAGGTGACAGCTTCTTCCCCTCATCAAATCAGAGATGTCCCATTCTGCCAACAGTTAAAGCCCTTTGTTTCACTATCTGGGAGCAATATATAAAGACCAACTGCCAGCTACACCTAGTCAGGTTTCTAACTTTCTAAAGCTTACTAAAAGTGGCATTTTCAGACTTATGACTTGAAATACAGCTTTACCATTAAAATAGGCTTTAAATAACAATTTTTTGACATCAAACTCTACATTCTCGCCTGCTACAAATTGAAAGTTATCACTTATTAAATGTAATTAGTTAACTAACGGTATATTATGGGATTGGTAGGCCTTAAAGTAGTAGAATATTAATGTAAGAGTTTTTCACTACCAGGACATGTAAAAGTTAAAATTGCATGTCTAACTTTTTAAATACACCGCACCTTGCCCTGTGGGCTATTTAGGGCCTAACCTGCCTGACCACTTGGCCTGCAAACTGGCCTCTCAGTTTATTTACAAATTCTAACAGGGCATAGTACAATGTATAATACAGCTGGCACTGGACTGTGGCCTAGGGCGCTGGCTGTGTGATTTAAACAAGCGGAGATTCAGTCAATCTGGCCATGGCCTCGGAGGTATCAACGTTGCCTGTCACAACGGCGGCCACTGCAATAGCAAAACAAGATAATATCCTGACTGATAAGAAGCCTCTAGTCAGACGCTTGCACTTAATTATTGCACTTTCTTTTAACTCCATGAACTGCGATGTCCTTTTATAACGTTTTATTGTAACGCAATGGTTTTAATTAACTTATGCAAACAAATAAATATTAAATTACTATCCTGACTGGCAATCACCTGGCAGTACCCACACATGAATCCAGGGGACGGTGCCTTGCCTGTGAGGTCTGGGAAGGGATACTTGCCCACAGTGACCACACAAGATGATTGGCTCCTGAGGCAGACCCTAGCCGTGGGCAGCAGCTTAACGTTTTGCTCTTCCTAGTGCCAGCTGCTGAGAGAGTCAAGTCGCTCATTTTCCACACATGCAACAGACATCATGCTCTTTGTTGCTGCAAGGACTGTGTGTCAGAAGATGTATGTTTTAGTCCTGGGGGCCACCCTAGGCACTGGATGACAACTGCAGCCAGATCAAAATTATAGGATCACCTTGTGACCCAACCTCATGTGGGGGTTGTAGGGCACACTATAGCCACCATATTTCATAGATCTCCTGACCTGCCCACATGTTGGGGGTGGGGCCCGGGCACACACTTGTCTGGTCACATCAGTCTCCAGATCACTGAGCTGTCCTTAAAAGGTGCTCACTATCTGCTCTGTTACAGATTCCTCTTTAGCCACCAATGGTGACCATAGACAGGCTATGCTGCCAGCAAGCAGCCATTGAACTATTGGGGTCCCAGGCCAAGGTAAGGAAGCAGCCTCTGCTGCTGCTGCCTAGCATGACGCCTGGAGCAGAGCACCGGCACTGACTGAGGCCACAGAGGAAGCACAGAGGGACAACTATGGACGACTGATGCCTAAAGCTGGCAGTGACAATGTCAGTGGACTTGCAGCAGCCTGCTCACCTCAGAGAGAGCCTCTGCCCTGCCTACAGCTTGATACCAGCAGAACAAGCACCGACAGCAAGACCAAGTTCTGGTAAGCACTTTGGTGGGAACCAAATAGGTAAGTCAAATATTTAGTTGATTAGAAGTCAAACTGTAGTTTGAAAAACCTTGACCATGAGGTGCAGCTTCCATGTGTAATATTTTCTGATTTAGGCTTGGCCTTATGTCACACTGTGGTGTTACATAGAGAGGCAGCTGCTTGAGGTACTTGAGAGCATCTGACACTCAGAAAAGGGATGACCTGTCAAATGTGTTTATGTGAATGCTTGCCTGATTTGAACCTTCATTTGGAACGTCTTGGGCCGGCTAAAATAGATCTCATTTAATAAAATAGGGTGAACAAATATTTTCAAACTTCATTTATCCTATTTTTTTTTTTTAAAGAAACTAGACAATGTTGCCTTCTACTAATGTTCACAAGACATCTGTCAGTTAGTTTGCATCTGACTATGAACAAACTGTTTTCTTTTGAAACTCAATAAAATAAATATATATTGCTTCCTCTTCAAAGGTAAAGCAAATAATTTAAGTTACTTAATCCTGCAGGTTAGCTTATATTTTAAAGATGGTTCTAGGTCTGCTCTGTTCTAAGGTCAGCCGCTGTGGTTAGTGACCTTTCACTTCAGGGATTTTTGGAGCTTTTCATGTATCAAAAGTGGGACCTTATTAATATTTATTTCTTTACATGGTTATTATTGCTTAGGTTTAGCCATGATAGTGTCAGTCACAGTGTCACAAATTGGCAGTGAAATGTCACTTGTACACACTTTAAAATCATAGAAATGTCACACACAAGCAATCTGAAAACTTAGCAGTTATATACCGCTCATTGGTTGTCACCTCACCAACCACTTTCACCCACTGTGAGATGCATGAGAAGGAGCTCTGGGTCCATACAGTTTATGTATGTATATAGATCCTACTATACATGCGTTAGGCGGTGGAGGATGGGAGTGGTTCCTGACTGAGTTGTTGGAGATGTCTGAGAGTTGACCTGATGAATACAGTTTGGGCCTGTGGGAAAGTGATCCCCTTTTGGCATGCCTGGAGTGGGTGCTGAGCTGGAAGTTCCCTAAAAACGCAAATTCCAACTATTACACATTAAAACTAATATAGATTGCAAACTGCACAAATTGGCCCTGCAGTGGTTGGGTATAGTGGTTGCCAAAAGAGATATTGTCAGAGTTTTGGAGGGAAGCAGAGCCCTCATCGAGAGGCAGAATGGACCATTTTATGAGCCTGAACAAACCCATATACAAGGCAAGAAGATGCCTATAAAAACATTATAAAATGTGGTCAGACTGGTGCCATTACAGAAGCGAGCAGGGCTTGCCCCAAAACTTAAGACAGTGAAATTATGCCTTTCGGAACTTAAACATCCGCCCGACACCATGGAATGTCCAAGTTCTAACTATGCTGTTTACTTAATGTGTTGTGTCAACAATTATCTGGCTTCGCTCTCAAAATTGTACCTTCTTTTAAATTACAGATACCCTGCACACACAGGAGGATGAAAGGATAAAACTATTTCTAAGCTGGTCCTGAGGAAGGTGGTCCTATCCCACCGAAACGCGAAGACCTGGCGTTAGGAAACATTTAAAATCTTTGTTATCTCAAACTTAGAGATTGTTTTAGAACTTGTAAGAGTGTGAAACGGTATGAATGAGATGTATGTAAGGTAGCTAATGTGTGTTACAGGGGTATAATTGGTTTTGTTGTCTCTATGCATTCTTCAGAACAAACAATATATTTTGGATTGTATAAATGATGATATTCGATTTTGCACTGTCTAAATTATTTGGATTAAAACAAATGTTAATGAACTGATGACTAACACGAAAAAAGACTCAAAAGAAAAAAAGTAAAATAACTGTTTTAAATAATTTTGATAAAATCTAAAAAAAGAAATAAAAGACATTCAAATGAAAAATATGAGACTGTCGTTCCTGTACTAAATGAAATGTTGATGGTTAAATTTTGAGAGCGAAGCCAGAAAAGAAACTATGTTTTGACCATGGGGGAATTTTGATAATTGTTGATATATAGTGTATTCCTCTCTCTTCCCCGGTCATCAAAGCACACATAGAGGGGGTCCCGTAATATACATAATTGTATTCACAGTTTTTTAACTGTGGGATATAGAATTATAACTAAGATTGGAACCTAGTTCCACTCCGGGTTAGATTGACATTGCTGTGGGATATTGTTGCACCGGAATAGTGGCACCACTGAAATATAGACTTCCAACTAGAAATTTACGCAGATTCGCCAAAATCTAAACGAAATAGTGACTGGGAGACCTTGTATCAACATGGATAAACTGGAACCATTTGGGTTTTCGGACAAGGAATTTAGTTCCCTACTGGGATTAGTAACCAATGAAAATAATCCTGTGGCAACAACATTAGGAGACAACAGCGAATGGCAAAACCTTCTACATCTAAAAAAAGAAAATGAAACGTATAGAATCACATGCATTCTATATGCTTGCATACTTGAAAGAGGGAGTGATTCCATCAGGCCTTAGGGTCCGTAATGCCCCAGCCCTATTCATTGAAGTTCGTAAATTTCTGGAGCGGTGGTCCCTGATTTCAAACCGCTGCTCCAGAGATTGGATGATGTTAATCATCGAAACTGTGAAAGATCTTTTAACATCCCTCAGCAAAGAAATTGAGGAGCTGGAAGAGAAGTTAAAAACATCAAGCGCAGTTGATGATGCAAGAAACAAACTTGAAAAGATCCAGTTAGAAATGAAGGATTTTGACACCTATCTAACTAATAAGAAAACTGAAAAATTGAAAAAGGATGTTCGTTGGTTTACGAAGGAAAAGATCTATCCATATTTAAATCCCAATTATTATCAGGGAGGGCACCAAGCCAGTTACAATCCAAATTATGACAACACCCATAAGAGAAACTACACTAACTTCTCAGATACAGGCTCCTCTGATTCAGACCCAGATAACTATCAGGACTCAGGGAGAGGACGTTACAACTCCAGACCTTCATATAGAGGTAGACAGGGATATCAGAACACTCAGACTCGGGGTTTTTTATCGAGAGGCAATTACAGGGGAAGGAATGTACACTGGCAACAAGACAGAGGAGGTCACCAAACGATGAGCCCTCAACCTCAGCAAAGATACGTGAAGACGAGGAACCAGCAATACTGGTGGTAGACCCAGGGGAAAATAAAAACAGTGACAGATTAGGAGATACAATGCCAATTTACAATCTATCATCTTCTAACTTGAACAAAGAAGAGCTTTCTGTCCTGAGTCGAGGCCTATCATTTGTCCCTTGTGCCCCACTTAATAAATTCAAACTTCACGAAGACTTATTTGCATTCTTCAGGAAAGTCAGGCTTAAAAAGTACTTTGAAGGCAGAACTAGAGAAGATGAAAATCTTAATTTATCAGGGTGTAAACCACCTTCAAGTTTCACACCAACCCTAGACGCAGTAGGACCAGAGGTTCAAATTTTTGAACGTATGGTTTTAAAAGACATTACACGCCTTCTTACAGGAACAAACAAACCTAACTTTAACCTAACAAAACAAGAAAATTTAGCCCTCAAGAACATCGAAAAAAACAATGCCTTGATAATAAAACCATGTGATAAAGGTGGGGGCATCACAGTCTTTGATAAAAATGAATACGATATAAAGATGCGGAAAATGCTGAGTGTAGAAGAAAATTATAGGCCAGCCCATCCTAGAGAATTACAACGACTCACCACAACAATAAGAGAACTAACTAATAACGCATTTGAAGAAGGATTCATCTGTGAAGATGAACTAATCTTTCTAAATAAAATTAGCCCAGTGACCCCGGCTCTGTATGGTCTGCCAAAGACTCATAAAAGTGAAGTCAGCCCCCCTATGAGACCAATTATTTCCACTATAGGTTCGAGCACAGAACCTTTATCTAAGTATATAGATAAATTCCTGTGCCCCCTGACGCAGAAGTATGAATCATTTGTCCGTGACACAGGAGACATGATTGTAAAGGTGGAGGGCACTGCATTTGATGCTAGGAAAGACATACTGGTAACGCTTGACATTGAGGCGTTGTATACCAACATACCCCAATGTCAGGCGTTACAATCGGTATCTTCGCTATTACAAAGATATCCGGATAATCGACCGGACAGATTCATCCTACAATGCCTGGAGGTTGTCCTGCTGAACAACTTCTTTGACTATGATGGTGCCCTTTACAAACAAGTGAAGGGCACCAGCATGGGGGCATCTTGTGCGCCTAGTATAGCGAATGCCTACATGGGCGAATGGGAATTACAACATGTATACAATGAAGTTGCCCCCTTTTTCGAAAATGTTCATTTATGGCGGCGATTCATAGATGATATTTTTTTCATTTGGCATGGTACAGAAGAACAATTGAAGGATTATATAGGCTGGCTAAACTCTAGTGATCCTAATCTGAAGTTTACATCTAACTATCACACTAAGAAGGTAAAGTTCCTTGATATCGAAATAAATGGCAGTAGTGGGATTTTAGAAGTAAGTTTATACAGGAAACCCACCGCCAAAAATACCATCTTACAGTTTGGCAGCTTCCACCCACACTGCCAAAAGGATTCTATTCCCTTTGGCGAATTCCTCCGGATTCGCCGAAACTGTACTAACCTGACAGAATACCAACGCCATGGAACAGAACTAAAAATCAGATTGCTCAACAGAGGCTATCCGCATCGCCTAATTCGACAAGCCTTTAAAAGAGCAAAATATTTTGATCGGGACTCTCTACTAAGCTGCACGAAAAGGAAACCGGCAGATCGCATTACTTGTGTCATCAATCACTCCTCATTGAATTATAAAATTAAAAATATAATCAACAAAAACTGGAATATACTGGAAACAGAAGAGAGTGAGAATTTTGGAACAAAACCCCTAGTAGCCTACAGGAGGAATAAAAATCTAAGAGACCGGCTGGTCCATACTAGGAATAAACAGAAAACAAGGAACAATCAGAGATCAATAACAGGACAAAGTCCTGTACTAGGTAACCACAGATGCGGATCATGCCATGCCTGCGAGGCAGCAATCACAACTGAATCTATTAATTATAACAACTTTGAAGTAACTCTGAGATCACTAACAAATTGTAGGAGTAGCAATGTTGTATATATAATTCTGTGCCCTTGCGGCCTCGCCTATATTGGAGAAACAGGCAGGGAATTCCGCATCAGATTTAGTGAACATAAATCTGCAGTTAGACTGAAAAGAATATCAGCACCACTAGTACAACATTGTATAGACCTTAACCACAATGAAAGTGATCTGCGGTGGTGTATCTTGGAGAAGGTCCAACTCCGATTAGGCCAGACTATGGAGTACACTCGAAAAAGACGCGAGTGTTTTTGGATTTATCACTTTGATAGTGTTCGCAAAGGACTGAATGAAAATATTGCTTGGCTTGTCACTAAACATATATAAATCAATAGATCCAATTTATGTTAGCCTTAGGAGCACTTGACCCTGATTTCAGTATAAAAATAGGGAGTTCCCAAATAAATCACTATTGCGATTTTACTAGGTGATATTACACACTATTAAAGAATTTAGATAATGCAGAGCAGCCTAAAATGAGTAATGTTGAATTATTATTAAAACATCGTATAGGGAGTCTTTATCCATAATGTAGGTCACTGAAAGCGGGACAATGTGAGAATAACACTAGGAGATCTAACACGGAGTCGTCGTAAATATACATTACCTAACAGTATAGAGAGAATAAAATATGGACCTGACTAAGATGGCGCGCACGAAGATTCAACAGTACGAGAAAGGTAATCACTTGATCCCTTCCTAAAATGGCGCCGAAAATTCAACCGGAAATCATGACAATTCCTTCCGGTTCAGCAAAAGCACGTAGGCGTTCGTAGCGGGAACTGGGGATACTATTTAAGATCACACCAGTATCGGCTACAATGCAGGCCGCAGAAGGGGAGAACAGGCAGGAAAAATACATACACGGGAGGTCACATCGTAAACGAGGTAAGCGCCGCGGACGTGTTTGTGAAAAAAATCGGGGGAATCTAGGATTTGTTGAGATAAGGAATCGCCAAGACGCAATGGGTGTTTTTAAATCTAAGGCCCGCGTGGGTAGTAATACGTGACTAGGGAGACATGCCGAATCCAAATTGAGCGAGTCCTAGAGGGTCTCCGACCAAGTGCATCTAAAGTATATCGCTGGAGTTTGTAAAATATCCATTGTAGGTACCATTTAGAAAATACTTGGCATGCCAGGAACAATACAATGCATCTCACACAATGGTAGTTCCTGGTAGCACTAGACATAGATAGAAGAACGATTATACCACAGATAGTAGACATGGTAAAAAGATAAACATGTACACTTTCTGAAACTTCCAAAGGGTAAAAATGGAAATAATTTAATAACGACGTATATGATCTCTTGACTACTTGTGACTTAGACACTGTTACAACTCTGAAAGCGATGCACAGAGAAGTCAGGTTGCTCGAATGACAGGCGAGACATAAGAAGAACTTAAAGCGAGCCTCAGTACAAGATATATTAAGGTCAGTCACTCATACTGATTTAATTCACCACTTAAAATAAAGGGAGAACAAGAAAACGAATTACTCGCTACTATCTCCTAGGTCAAACAGAAAACAAAACTTAAAAATAAAGACATCCTAACCTGCGCCCCCCTGCCGAAAAAAAAGAAAAAAAAGGAAAGAATAGGCCCCCTACCAACGTAGAGGACAAGACATTTTGTGGTAAGAATTGTTCCAGTTTGTGTTTATGTTTGAAACAACTAAATAACGAGTGATATAATGATATAATTACCTTTATCTAGCAAGACCATAAGAATAAACTGCAATACTAACAAGGCAATAAGGAGTAGTCCCATACAGGACATTTGCTGAAAAATTAGTGGTAAGAGAATCTTTTTCTTTACACATGCCAATAACGTATATGGATAAGGAATTAAGAACAAGCACGTGATATTTTCACTTTTTGTCTAGGTGGGACAGATGAATTTTTTATACTGACTACAAACGAACATATTCGGAAAAGGCCATGTACTGATTTGATTTGAAGGTAAAAGACGAGAACACAAACTGAATATAGAATAGATAATGTCAGGTTCAGAACTAGTATAAATATGTGGAATTACCAGGATCAGTACCTGCATAACATGGAATGGACGATTATCGTCAGCACCTTGTGAGACTAAAGAGGAAACAAGGGGCACATAGAATCGCTCTACCCTAGACTCTTTTCTTAGGTAGAGAACACAAAATGAATAGACATAGGTTCATGGTGCCACTCTCTCTAGGTGTGATTAGATGTCTCTAAGTTAATGTCACAATGAATTGTATATAGTGTAATAATGAATACTTGAGAAGAGTTTGTTTTTTTTTGGCATTTATTAAGCGCGAACAATTGCCCGCAGGCGTCTCGGCGCTGTACTGTGTTACCCTCCTATTTGATCTATACAGGGTTTCAGAGGTTGAATAGCCAGGTTTTTACTTTCTTCCTGAAGGACAGTAGATTTGGGCTTGATCTTATTGTCTGTGGAAGCATATTCCACAATCTTGGGGCGGCAGCTAGGAAACGTCTGTCTCCCCAATTGACCAATCTAGTCCGTGGCACTACCAGGTCATTATGTCCTGCAGAACGTAACATTCGATTAGGGGTGTACGGGACAAGGTGGTCGCACAGGAATTGAGGGGCTTGATGGTGAAGTGCCTTATAGACGATACATAACGTCTTAAATTTAATTCGGTTCCTAACAGGTAACCAGTGGAGACTTCTCAAGGATTCAGATATAGGTTTAAATTTGGGAATATTGAGGAGAAGTCTGGCTGCTGCATTTTGGATTGTTTGCAGTTTCTTAATTGTCTTAACTTGGGCATTTGCAAACAAGCCGTTGCAGTAGTCCAGTGCTGATAGGACCATTGCGCTAACCAATGTCTTTCCCACATTAGTGGGGAGGAAAGGAATGATCTTCTTTACCAGTCGTAGTTTATAAAAGGCATTGGAGGCAGTTTGATTGGCATGGGCCATGAAATTTAGGTTATCATCGAAGATGACACCCAAGTTTCTCACCTTCGTGACCGGTTCAGGTACAGCTCCGAAGGATGATGGCCACCAGGTAGGGGACCAACTGGGACTGAGGTGGCCAAAGGTGACCACCTCAGTTTTGTCGGAATTTAATTTCAAGCAGTTTGCTGCCATCCATTTTCCAATGGCCAGCATACCGATCTTGAAATTTTCCGCTACAGTTTCCCCATCATTTCTGACGGCCAATATCAGCTGAGTATCATCCGCATATGAGGTAAGGTTCATCCCGTGTGCTTTGATGGTATTAGCAAGGTCCGACACATAGATATTAAATAGTGTCGGACTAAGGGATGAACCTTGAGGTACCCCACATGTTAATGATAGTTCAGCAGATTCATATTGGCCCAGTATGACTGCCTGGGATCTCTCTGCCAGAAATGATGCTATTAGATCTTTTGCTAGGCCTTGTACGCCCATCATTTCGACACGGTTGACTAAGATCTTATGGTCAACCGTGTCGAAGGCAGCTGAGAGATCTAAGAGCACGAGTAGTGCAGTTCCGCCCTGGTCTCTGATTAATCGGATATCGTCAGCTGCCTTAATGAGGGCTGTTTCCGTCCCATGAAACTTGCGGAAACCGAACTGAGTTTCATCGAGCAGATGGTGTTGCTCGATGAATCCCGCAAGTTGACTGTTCATGGCCTTTTCAGTTACTTTAGCAATAAAAGGTAGATTCGCTATAGGCCTATAATTTTTAAGTTCTGCTTTATCCAGGCCCGCTTTCTTTAAAAGTGGCTTGAGTAGCGTTTTTTTCAGTTGGTTGGGAAAGATTCCTGTGCTAAACATAAGATTGCTCATTTGAGTAATAGCAGGGATTACAACGTCTATTAATGACCGAAGGGTGTTTAGGGGGCATGGATCCAGAACTGATCCGGATTTAATTGTTTTCACAATGTCCAAGACATTGTCATTTGTTACCTCTGCAAAGCAGGTGAAGGTATTACTTGAAGAGGGGATATTTGTTTTCATAAGCCCTTGATCTTCGCCTTGGTTAAATGCTGAAAATATATCATTTACTTTGGTGAAGAAAAATGCTGCTAATGAGTTGCAAAACTCTTGTGAGCAAGGAGGATTGAGATCTGGGGCACATCCCGTGAGATGTTTAGTAATTTCGAAAAGCTTTCTATTCGAGTTTTTTGCATTTTCGATTTGCTCTGTATAGAACTTCTTTTTAGTCTCTATAATTTGATGTTTGTATTGAGTTAAGATTTCCTTGTACATTATCTTATCCTCAATATCATATTTCTTCCTCCAGATTCTTTCTTTATTTCTGCATTGTTGTTTCAGTTTTCTGAGCTCATCAGTGTACCAAGGAGCTGAGGGGGAACTTCTGTTTCTGGACATTCTTTTTTCAGGTACCAGTTCGTCAGCCGCCTGGCCAACCCATGTGTGATATTGTTCTATAACAGTAACTGGGTCAGTTGCCCATTTGGGGATAGAATTTAGTAGCGCCTCCTTGAAGCAGGGGATGCTGATATCTTTCCAGACCTTAAACCTTTGTCGTGAAGGAGGTATACAGGTGGTCATGGCTTTGTTAATTTGAATGGTTGCCAAAACCAAATAATGATCTGACCAGACCATGGGTAGAACCTCAGTTATTAATATATTGTCCAGATTGGTGAAGATACCATCTAAGGTATGGCCTGCAATATGGGTGGGTCCTTTCACCAGCTGAGATAAACCAAAGATCTCCATTTCAGATTGCAAGGATATCGTATCCTTGTCTTCGCCACATTCCAAATGAAAATTGAAATCACCTAGGAGGGTTATCGAGTTATCAATGCCTGAGGTTTCTAAAATGGTGAGTATTTCTGACAGGAAATCTGTCCGGATTTCTGGTCTTCTATAAAATAATATACCTTTAAAATTATATGAGGGTGTGAAGTAGATATCAAATTGAAGTGCTTCACATGCCTTTGAGGGTATAGCTGTGGTACGGATTTTAAAAAAGTCACGAGCGATTATTGCAACCCCCCCACCTCTTTTTCCCCATTCTATCTAGTCTGTAGCATTTGTATCCCTGTGGAACAGCTATTACGAGGTCTGGGTCAGAGGCCTTATCCAGCCATGTCTCCGTCAGGAACATTATGTCGATGTTCCTATCGGTGAGTACATCTGCTACCTCTTGCCTGTGCTTGGGTAATGAACGCACATTAATCAGCGCCAACGTGAAGATTTGGTTTGTTTGTTTCAGGCTGTTACTACCTGCTTTTGTATTTAATATGGAAGTGAACGTTTGACAATGTTTACAGTGTAATACAGTTTTGGATAGCAGGGACTCAGGGCTGTGTCTTATGCAGTTTTCCGAGATTTGTGGGCGTAAATCAGTCAGTGCTGAGCACGGGTATGAAATGAGGCTTACCTGAGCTGTTTGACCAGGGGGGGTGGCCCTAGGCCCGTGACTGGCGCGGACGGGCGCAGACGGGCACGCCTTTGGCGCGCCCGCTGCGCGGACGGAATGACCCCATCATTTTATATCCTGCCGAGGAGGGTGGGAGGCGTCCTCCACTGGACCGCCAACCCTTCCTCCCTCCAAGATGGCGCCCCTGTCCCGCGTCGTCAGCCCCTAATCGGCCACGCCGGGATGGGGGGTAAGTAACACACGCCTCGGTGCTAGCTTAATCCTGCACTCGGGCCAAGTATAATTACACAACATAAAATTGCGCCAATTAAAATATTATACAGTTTTTTTAAAAGTTTGTGCAAATCAGTGCAAGCAGTTCTCGCAGTGTCAGCGCGCTTATCGCAAGGGATAGAGAATAGAGCCCCCGGCTATTTTGCCTCAGGGGAGAGTAAATCAATACAGCGAGCCTTTCAGATGCTGCTCCTTAAATATCCGGGAGGGCGGGAGGCGTCCTGCCACTGGACCGCCAACCCTTCCTCCCTCCAAGATGGCGCCCCTGTCCCGCGTCGTCAGCCCCTAATCGGCCACGCCGGGATGGGGGGTAAGTAACACACGCCTCGGTGCTAGCTTAATCCTGCACTCGGGCCAAGTATAATTACACAACATAAAATTGCGCCAATTAAAATATTATACAGTTTTTTTAAAAGTTTGTGCAAATCAGTGCAAGCAGTTCTCGCAGTGTCAGCGCGCTTATCGCAAGGGATAGAGAATAGAGCCCCTGGCTATTTTGCCTCAGGGGAGAGTAAATCAATACAGCGAGCCTTTCAGATGCTGCTCCTTAAATATCCGGGAGGGCGGGAGGCGTCCTGCCACTGGACCGCCAACCCTTCCTCCCTCCAAGATGGCGCCCCTGTCCCGCGTCGTCAGCCCCTAATCGGCCACGCCGGGATGGGGGGTAAGTAACACACGCCTCGGTGCTAGCTTAATCCTGCACTCGGGCCAAGTATAATTACACAACATAAAATTGCGCCAATTAAAATATTATACAGTTTTTTTAAAAGTTTGTGCAAATCAGTGCAAGCAGTTCTCGCAGTGTCAGCGCCCTTATCGCAAGGGATAGAGAATAGAGCCCCCGGCTATTTTGCCTCAGGGGAGAGTAATGTCCTTGAATAGGGATTTAGTTACAGGAATATGACATTGTACCTTCTTTTAAATTACAGATACCCTGCACACACAGGAGGATGAAAGGATAAAACTATTTCTAAGCTGGTCCTGAGGAAGGTGGTCCTATCCCACCGAAACGCGTAGACCTGGCGTTAGGAAACATTTAAGATCTTTGTTATCTCAAACTTAGAGATTGTTTTAGAACTTGTAAGAGTGTGAAACGGTATGAATGAGATGTATGTAAGGTAGCTAATGTGTGTTACAGGGGTATAATTGGTTTTGTTGTCTCTATGCATTCTTCAGAACAAACAATATATTTTGGATTGTATAAATTATGATATTCGATTTTGCACTGTCTAAATTATTTGGATTAAAACAAATGTTAATGAACTGATGACTGACACGAAAAAAGACTCAAAAGAAAAAAAGTAAAATAACTGTTTTAAATAATTTTGATAAAATCTAAAAAAAGAAATAAAAGACATTCAAATGAAAAATATGAGACTGTCGTTCCTGTACTAAATGAAATGTTGATGGTTAAATTTTGAGAGCGAAGACAGAAAAGAAACTATGTTTTGACCATGGGGGAATTTTGATAATTGTTGATATATAGTGTATTCCTCTCTCTTCCCCGGTCATCAAAGCACACATAGAGGGGGTCCCGTAATATACATAATTACTTAATGTGTTGTGCGCATAACACAATTTCAATACCTAAAAAGCGCTTCATTTGTACAATGCGATTAGAATAATAAAATGTTTTATTAAAAAGGATTCTCGACCCAGGCAGGTTTCATACTTGTGCAATGGTTTGGCTGGTCCTACATAAAGGTGTTGTATTGCTTTATTTCGATATAAAAACATATCATAAAAGCATTGCATTACATCAATTTGGTAAAAACATTTAAACAGTAGACAATAAAAAAACCTTCAGAATCAGTTAAGCAATGCACAAATATAAAAAGCTATGAATCAACAGTGGCATTAAGAGAATGAATAGTTAGCCAGGTCATAAAGTCTTTTACAGGCAAGAAGCACTTTACTTAATCAATAGTTTCTTTGCAGTTCTTATTCGCCAGGCCCAGCCCAAGAATTTTGCCATACAACAGGCAATGAAGGGTCGGGCATCTGAACATAATATACGTAGGGCTTCCAAGTGGGATCTAGTACCCAAACTCCTACATAGTGGCTTCAGCCATCTCGACCTGGGGGCCGCATACGCATAGCACTCAAACAGCAGATGGGCAATGGACTCAACCTTTAGGTCACAGAAGGGGCAATAAGGTATGGTTTGCAATGGTGGTTTCCAGGTGGAAGTTAACAACCCTAGTGGAAGGACTCCCACCCTAAATTTGAAGTACAATGATCTGTCTCCTGGGTTATGGATTAAGTCCAGGTAGGGTTCTCTATATGGAAGCTCCTTAAATGAAAGAAACTGGACAACAGATTTACAATGCTTCGGATTGGACATTCTCGCATTAGCCACCCATAACCAATAAGCCTTCTTCAACGTTTGCTTAGAGGGTGCTGTTCTGTTAACCCAAGCATCTCCTAGACCCAATTCTGGAGAAGCCGCTTGACCTCCCTGAACCAGGTTACCTTATGCCAGCCCGGTAAGGATAGTAGTTCTCTTAGGGCATCGGCATAGCTGCACAGTTCTGGAACATTCCATATAGTAGACCACAATAAAAGGGGACGTAGCCTAGATTGCTCACCTATTGGGCGTGTACCTGCATCAAGCAAGAGGGGGAGTGTAGGGGTACTGTGGGGTAACTTCATAAGATCTTTGTGGAAGTTATTTTCGAGGTAGGTTAAGGTGTCAACTCTCTGTACACCCCACAGTTCCGCGCCATACAAAGCTGCACTCACCACCCTTGCCCTGTAGATGTCTAATAGTGCCCCGATGGGTTTGAGAGATGAGGCGCGTTGTTCTTTAAGCAGGGCCCCTGCAACCCTCTTATGGGTCAGAAACACCTTTTGATGGTGTGCCTTCCAACTCATGGTGTCGCAGAGTCGAATACCCAGGTAGTCAAACTCTTTAACTCTTTCAAGTGGGACAGAGTCCAGAGCAGGGGGGACAACAGATTTCCTGGGGGGGTTAAGGACAAGGAATTTGGTCTTGCTTATATTTATAGACAGGCCCTTGATGTCACAAAAGGCCTTAAATCTAGAGAGCAACTTTTGAATGCCTGCTGGTGATTTTGAGATTAGAAGGGTGTCATCCGCAAATAGGAGCGTCGGTATTTTCCTACCGGCCAGGGAAGGTGCATCAGATGGTTGTTGAAGGAGATGCTCCACCACTCCGTTCACGTAAAGAGAGAACAGAGTGGGGGCAAGCACACAGCCCTGGCGGATGCCCCTATCTACAGGGATACGAGATGTTTTTTCCCCCTGGAGACCGCATCTGATCTGGGCAAAGTTGCTTTCATGGAACTTAATAAGCAAGGCCAACAAATAGGGGGGTATACCCAACCCATCCAGGACATTCCACAATTGGGCTCGCGGGACCAGGTAGAAGGCAGTTCGCAAGTCTATGAAGACTAAATACAAGCTGCCCCCACCCAGTACAACCACTTTCCAATATAACATTAAGAAGCGGAATGTCTGCTCGATGGTGCCTGTCCCTGTTCTAAAACCTGCCTGGAAATCTGACAGAACCTGGTTTTCTTCCACCCACTGCAGAATCCTACCCAATACCACTTTGCCCGCGACCTTTTGGGTTGAGTCAAGCAGGCTAATTGGGCGATAATTGGCTGGGTCGTCCCGACAGCCTTTCTTAAAAATAGGGACGACCTCAGCGCCCCGCCAGGAATCAGGAAGAGAGCCTCCCAGAACAGCCGCATTCAAGAGTGAAGCGATTAATCTACTCCACAATGATGGATTTTTCTTCAACAAATCACCCGGAATTCCATCTGGGCCTGCAGCCTTGTTGGTTACAATACACCCAATTGCCCTTTCGACTTCCTTACTACTGAAGGGACAGTCATTGATTGTAGTAGTGACTGGGGATCTGACCAAAAAACCCAAGCTTGATTGAGGTACACCTAATGGGACAGAGTAGAGCTTGGAAAAATGGGCAAACCAAACATCACCAGGAATGTTACAGGTAAGTTGGAGATCGAGAGGCTTGTTCCTGGCTCTCAATAGATCCCAAAACCCCTTGGAATCTTTCATAGTGCTCGCCTCCATTAACTCCCTCCAAAAACTGTAATCATGGGCCTCCTTGGCCATGGTCACGTTTTTTTTATAGAAATGCCTCGCAAGTCTGATATTGCCCGGGTCCTTGGTCTTCACTGCGGAAATAAGTTCCCCCTTGGCAGCCCGACATTCAGAGGAATACCACTTGTCTCTTGCCTTAGAAGCACCTTTCACTACAACCCTCGCACTGGTTTGGGGAATGATAAACAGTTCGCTTAATGCAGCAATAGTTTCTGTGAGTGTCGTTAAAACAGCTGCACTGGTATTACCTGGAGCATCGAGACGTAGTCCCACCGCTGTCATTATAGTCCCTGCTTGTGCCATCCTTTCCTCATCCGCTGCTGCTTTAGCCCATTTTAAGCGCCTGCCACAGTTTGAGGGAACAACTTCGTGGGATGTTTTCCACAAATGGGTAGACTTAGCTGGCTTCCTAACATGCCAAGGCGGGATGAGGATTAGGGATAGAGGGTTGTGGTCACTATCACAAGATGCTATGACTTCCATGTCTTGCAGAAATGGCCAAAGGTTGTAATTCAACATAATATAGTCTATTCTGGAGCTGTGTCCCGTTCTGTTATAGGTGTGCGCACCCATAGAGTCTGATTTGGATCGGTCATTGGTTGGTCTCAGATCATGTTCCATGCAGAGTGCATTGATGTCTATTGCACTCTGCGTCCATTTTCGGATCGGGTCTAGGTTCAAAGTAGGGATGCCTCTCCTTGTATCCTCATCCCAAGAGTCCAGAATATCCTCCCTAGCTAGTGGCTCAAAACAACAATTGAAGTCACCTGCAAGGAGCACATAGGAGTCAGTACTGCAAGCGACTAATTCACTATTTAATCCTGTGGAGGATAGCGATGATGCCCCACCCCTAGCCCCCCTTAGGTAGAGATTAAAAACCTCTAGCTTCCTTCCCCCTTGGCAGCGTATAGTTATCCTCTGGAGGTCTGGAGAATGAGTGGTCTTTTGGCTTACACTTACACCTAGTGCGATGCTAACCCATATTAAGAGGCCGCCAGACGGGCGACCTTTGCATCCATGTTGTTGGGAAGCTGGGACAAAGTAGGTTGTAAATCCTACTCTGTGCCTGGGTTCAAGGCACCAGGTTTCTTGCAAAAGGCAGATGTTATAGAAGTCCAAAAAATTATTCCATTCAGGGATGTCAAAATTGCGGGCAAGCCCTGCCACATTCCAGCTTAAAATCTTTAACAGAGGTTCGCCTAGGATAGTCAGCCTTGGTGGATTGACAACTGCAACCGAGTTAGGCGCAAGAGCAGCCGCCCCTGCAGCCGCTCTGTTTAACCTTTGCGGTGGCTCAATCTGCTGTTGGATAGGAGCCCTTGTAACACCGGTCGGGTTCCCGTCTAATGAAGCATTCTGGATGGGTGACAAGGGAATCGAAAGAGGTGGGACCAGTGCGTGCACTGCATCATGAGATTCTGGGGAGGTTAAGGTGTTTAATATGTTTAATCCCTCCTCTATAGGCAGAGCATATGGCATTTCTTCCAGGGCTGGGTGGCTAGCGAGAATAGGTTCAGGGAACAAGGAAAGAGAATCGATGATCCCTAAGGTCAGGGGTGAAGAGGCCTTTTCCACTGTTTCAAGGGTAGGTTGCCTTAGAAGTCAGTCTACCTCCTCGAGACCACCAAACCTATTCGAGGTTGGAAGGCCATTCCAGCATGTAGAGAGATCTTGGTAATTAATAGGATGGCTCCTCCATGCATGATGCTGAACCAGGGACCAGTCATCTTCCCGTATAAGTTTGGGGCGTGGTGGATAGAAGAAAGACAGAGGCCTAGGTATGACACGGGAACCTTCACCAGTGGGCCAAGAACAGATGTGGTGTGCCGTATGTGGGTCCTCAAAGGTCACCACTATACAATCCCCGGCAGTGGTTTTCCTTGTGGGGCCCACCCAGGAGACACGACGCACCATCAGGACTCTGCTCTTCCGACCGTTGGGAATTGGGCGGTTCACATTGAGCCAGTGCATTATCTTATTCTTCAGAGACCAGTGGTTCTCGTAATGACCATTTCCAATCTGGGGGACGCCCGTCAATACAGCCACATAGTCGTTGGCCTCTGGAGGAAGATCAATGTAGCCCCCTCTAAAATTATTCTTAACAGGAGGGCCCTGGGTCTGTTGGCGAGGAGCTTCACTGGGAGGAGGTCTAAGAGAAAGACCTACGGTAGAATTTGATGATGGTTGAGGGGAGGGACATTTGGGAACCATAGGTTTGTGAGCAGTGGTAATTTGATTCACACCCATGGTCCGCGGTTTGGGAACTGGGCGTACAGAAGCTGGTTCTGGGAGAGGAAGATGTGGGGCTTGTGGTATTGGGTCATCTACAGCAAAGCCCTGATTTTCTAGACTTCTCAGGCCAAGAGTGGCCAAGGCAATAATGCTTTTTTCCATCTCTAGCAAGTTGTTTTCGATACACGAGAGTCTAAAAGCAAGGGGAGAAAGAAGTTTCTTAAGAGTTTCCCAAACTAAACCTATAAATTCCCCATCCTTCCCTTCCAGACCCTCATCATGTAAGCCCTCATCCTCTGCAGTTATAGTAGTAAAGTCAGAGGCTGTCCCCTCATTGGCTCCCACTCGCTGCGACAGTTCCCTGGGGGTAGACCCTCCTATTACATTGGGTACCGGTACACAGACCAGTTTCGGCTGTTGAACCACCGCAATTTTAGCCTTCTTGCGAGAGTAAGCAGACCGGGAATTGCGTTTCCTTTTGGGTAGTTTTCCATTAATATTAGTGCTCTTGGATGTGTTAAAAATTACTGGGGTGGGGAAATTAGAGCTAACATCCTGCTTGCCCTTGAGTGTGTTTAAAGTTACCGGTGTGGGGGAATTAGGACTAGCATCCTGCTTAGGAGTCACCGCAGGCAGGTTCAGTTCGCCTGTCTGGGAAAAAGGCCCTGGGGCTGGGGAAAGGGGGTGTGGAATCGGGATCTGATGGACATCTACCTGCGCGACTAGACAGTTGGGGATGGCCGGGCGCTCCGGGGTGACCACAGTAGCTATGTGGCCCAGAGAGGATTTTTTAGAGACTGCAATGACCTGTGATAATCCTCTGGTGGCAGCCAATTCCAGAGAGATACGAGTCTGAAGTTTGGAAATTTCTTGGTCAATGGCTAGATTGGTACGAGTAATGAAGTCATCCATGGGGCCACTAATTGATGGGCGACCCTTGACGGCCTTACTACGAGTTAACCTGGTGCACATAGTTGGACAGCAGCAGCAACCAGGGTAAAACCTCCTAGCCTGGCACTACAAGAAGAAAGGTTAAGTGGTTCACCTGTATAAACCCAAATAGTCAGTGACGATAAATGGGCGAAAGAGGGTGGGCCAGTCCAGTCCTCTCTGACCTCGAACGGCCTCAAACGGCCCGCTCTTAGCCCGGTCTTCGCCCCGAGCTGCGTCCCGCGCTGCGGGAGTGATGTTCCTAGATATAGAGACCGTAATGGGCAGTGGGCGGGCCAACAGGGAGAGCGGACCGGAAGGTCTGAAAGGGTCACGCAGGGACTCCTGGGCAATGGAGTCCCTGTCCACGTTCGCAGCCCCGCTGTGCCTCTCACCCAGCCCGGGTCCTCACAAGCGCCAGGAGCAGCAAACAAAGTCAAGCCCCCAGCAAGGGACGGCGAAGCGGCACCCGCCAAGCGGCTGCGGCGAGCTTCTACAGGCGGCAGGCAGCCAGCAACAGAATCCCAACAGCAAACGCCAGGTATGAGCGCTGAACAAAGTTTAGAGTGTCCCACAGCAAAGACAGGAACAGGAGATAAAATATCCTCCAATGGGCAGTGGGCGGGCCAACGGGGAGAGCGGACCGGAAGGTCTGAAAGGGTCACGCAGGGACTCCTGGGCAATGGAGTCCCTGTCCACGCTCGCAGCCCCGCTGTGCCTCTCACCCAGCCCGGGTCCTCACAAGCGCCAGGAGCAGCAAACAAAGTCAAGCCCCCAGCAAGGGACGGCGAAGCGGCACCCGCGAAGCGGGCGCGGCGAGCTTCTACAGGCGGCAGGCAGCCAGCAACAGAATCCCAACAGCAAACGCCAGGTATGAGCGCTGAACAAAGTTTAGAGTGTCCCACAGCAAAGACAGGAACAGGAGATAAAATACCCTCCAATGGGCAGTGGGCGGGCCAACGGGGAGAGCGGACCGGAAGGTCTGAAAGGGTCACGCAGGGACTCCTGGGCAATGGAGTCCCTGTCCACGCTCGCAGCCCCGCTGTGCCTCTCACCCAGCCCGGGTCCTCACAAGCGCCAGGAGCAGCAAACAAAGTCAAGCCCCCAGCAAGGGACGGCGAGCTTCTACAGGCGGCAGGCAGCCAGCAACAGAATCCCAACAGCAAACGCCAGGTATGAGCGCTGAACAAAGTTTAGAGTGTCTACATAAAGGGATACCCTGGACTGTTTAGCAATCTGACTAGAAGGAACTCCCACAGTAGCAGGCAGCTTACAAAAGCCTGTGTTGTATACTCATTCTTGCACCAGCATAATGCATTACAGATGCTCTTCCTTGAAGACCACGATTAATCGGAAAAAAACAGAGCACCTTATTCCTCGGTCACCACAAGGTATACCGTGGGCCCTGTCCAGGGCATTCAAAAGTAACAGCATTGCCTAAGGAAGATGAGCAGGAAGAGCTTCTAGACACTCGCGGAAAAGGAAAAATATGTGCAAAGCTTGCAGCTGGTCAAAGTGGTGAACAAAATCAGGATCAGACTTGAATTTTCAGTTTCTGGACAACTAGAGGAAAATTAGTTTTCACTAGCAGGGGTGATAGTCTTTCCTCATATAAGGAAAGAACATACTAACGCCAACACCAAAATAACTGGGATTTCAGCTAAACCCTCCAGTGACTGCTGGAACATTACCAGCTTTGGGGAAAGTCAATAAGTATAGGTAGATAGATAATGAATTTGAATTCTAACCCCAGAGGTATCCAGGTGCAGTAAGAACACAGATTAGATAATAAGTACTCGTTTATGCAGATAGAGAAGACACCAGAAAGGTTTTAAGAACTTTTCTGAAAAAGGACAATATGGACTGTTCTCTGATAGCAATGAGAAGAGGTCCCCATACTTTAGGTACCGAATGTAGCGAGGAGCAAGTTTTACATCATGTCCAGCAAATGTCACAAGCAGGTGACAGAGATTGGCCAAGGATCAAAGAGCATCTCGCTGCTCAAGTTTGAAAAGCCAGGTTGGCGTTGTGCAACACTGTCAAATGCACATGCAGTTGAAGATATTTCTTTATGTATAGGAAGGCAGTCAATTTAGTCATGTGGTGTAGTATCTCTTCACAGTACATAAGGTTAAAGATTACGGCATTCATCGGTGTTCTGAATATGTTGTTGCTTGTCTAATGTGTTTTTCGAGACAAACTATAAGGTATTTCCATTGTCTATCCATGGAGATAAGGCTGCCCAAATAACCATCTGCTTGCAGCTAAGAGAGAAGAGGGAGGATCATAAGCAGGACCTTTAAGAAGAAGAAGCATCTGAAAAATCAATCTACTCATCTGGGATCTGAACAATAAAATGCAATAACAAGTGAAGCCCTTGTTAGAACCAAGGAAAAAGAGGCTCGGGTCAGACGTATGTTAGAAGACCACAAAACACTTGACAAGGATTTGGATGTACTATTGACAATTAGAGCCTCCATCTTGTTCGCAATTAACTTTAAGGTGTTTTCATTAATTCAGGCAGCAACAGCCTGGAAGCAGTCAATGAAGTGAAAGTGGTTGACGACGTGCTGTGCGTCCGGGGGAAATTTAGCACCGAGAATCTTTGGCTTATGTATAGAAGTCAAAACAGAAGGTCCTAATGAGTCGTGTTTTTGAAACTACGTAAGAATTAAGAAACACCGGGCTAACTCAGAAGCCCTGCAGTACTCATGCAACACAAGATAACTATAGACCTCATACCACGGTTATACCAACAAACCACAGGTCTCACAAGACTTTCACAACTCACACTTCCCTGAACATCAGGATTCTCAAGGGGTGCTCTGGTTTAGTTTTGATAATAGTCACTACATTTTAGCCTGTTATCCTTATCAACGTCTCCAGTGACTATGTTGAAAGACAAAGGAAACCTGGTTTTAACTTAACATGATGACTGGCTGATTTTTGCCCCTTTGATTAAAGATGAAAAACGACACACAGTTAATTGCAGTATTCCTAAATCTACAGATTCCTGTGAAATCATAAAAATACAAATCTTGAGCTGACACATGAAAATCAAATCTCATGCATCACATTTGTGGCAACAATGGGGACAGCTTGCGTCCCATTTGACAAACCTGCACGTTTAAAGTCACATATGAGGTCTGCCAGAAATGGCTTTAAATCCCAGTATTGTGCTAAGCCAAAATCACTCTGGTCCCATGGGCATAGCAGCGCAGCCTACCACAAAGCAAAGATTCTATTCTCCGATGTCCACATTCAATAAAACACAATCACCAGCTAGACCTCATTCCTCAATCTGAATTTTCAATATCTTAAAATCGTTCATGAATATTACACCATAATCTATCTTCTTCATGAGCCAAAATAATGCCTTATATCCATGTGCCTCAAGTAGTTGGTGGTGCCCAGTATTGGGAGTATTGATGAGAAGGTTCTGCATTATCCTGGGTTGGGAGAGTAACTGGCCTGGACTTGACACGGACCTTTGACGAGCCACTTACTTTATGTGTACCTCATTTTGAGCCTTTGCCACCTTAGCGGGAAGATAGGCTGTTAAGTCGGGATGTCTTAGGTTTGTAGTTTCTTGGAGCATTTCTTTTCTCGGAGAGGGCTCTCTACCCATTATTTTGTTGTATGTCACTGGGCATTCAGCCACGGGTGTAGCTCCTATGTCTAACATTCGGGAAGTCCAACATTCCCAGAAGAAGAACTTCTGCTCACAATAGTACTCATAGCCTCCTCCTCTCTTGAGGGTCCCCCCCCCAATCACAGTGGAAGTTATTTGGTAATTCATTACATCACTACTAACCCTGCATAGTCTTTTTCGCACTAGGAGCTGATCTCAGCCTTTCATCCCATGCTCACTGACCAGCCTATTCAAGGGTGTGCGGATTACTTTACCAACAGTTCGATGTAGACAGGCTAGGAATTTGTCTGAATATATGTGTCCGTATCCAACTAGAACGGAATGCTACCAATGAGAAACTAACACTGGTCTGATAGACTGGGCTCAGATAACTGCATTAACTAGAAACAATTTAAATCAACAGAACATTAAATAGCTAAACGTGCAATGACAAACACAAAGCTGAACAAGTGTACAGACACAAAGCTGAACAAGTGTACAGAAGCAGCATCTGCCTAATTTTTTCCTTTCACCACTTTCACTTATTTCGCTTTACCTCTTTCACTCTCAGTAACCATAAATGACGACAGTCCTGCCTACACTCTCCCCGCTTCTATTCTCTCAAAGTCAGAATCCACCTTTCTTAAATAAGTTGGTATTCAAGATGACCACCTCCTCGTGCGCACATAAAACACATAGTGAGAAAAAGATTGCAAGTAGAGGTCACTTCACTATTCACTGAAGTTCTGCAAGCTACAGCCCCCTCTTGAATGCCTACAAGGCACTGTTTGCAACTGGTTTCCTCCACACCGCCTCAAGTACATCCTTCATATCTGGTGTGGCACCCCAACCATACCAATTTGCACATCAATGACTGGGTTACGCACAGATGAGGAACATCCATTTCAGAGTTACCCATTGCTGAGCCTGGTGGACATCTTAAGCTGTTACATGAAACACTCACTGAGCGGCAGGTCCACTCAATGAGGGCAGGAGCATTCACTTCTAAAAGGCAGGGCAAGCAGGTTGTAACTGCAGTATCCCAATGATCCTATCCTCAGACAGCTTGACACAGCCATCAGGGCCCTGCATAAAATCTCCCTTCCCTCAAGGTTCAGGGTGCCTTAGTACAGAAAACCAGTATGCCAACTACGCCCCTCAGGAAGTGAGGGGAGAGGTAGCTCATGAGGCATATATGGTGCGCGCACGAGCAGAGTTAAATCTTGCGCATGCAAGAGCTACTTATATTTCAGAGAGGAACAACCTACTTTTAGCTGGGTGTTCTCGTTCTCAGCAGTAGATCAGTTGAATAGGACAATATTTTAGCAGATCAATGACATTACAATTGGCATTAGCCATGGTTGGATCTCTTTGCCACTTGCGATCACATCATCCAGTCTCATGCATAATTCCAGAGAAGCAGCATGGTGGGCGGCTGCTTTGTACTTCTGGTTGGCAGGAAACTCCAATATACCTGTATCCAATCCCTTGTCTCTGGGGACTGTTCTGAGGAATATTCAGAGAAAGGCAGTAGTGTTCATCGTCTTCGTCCCTTGTTGGCATGGAGAACGTTTTTCTTTTTTGTCCCAAAAGGCACTGTCTTACCTTTTGTTCTGTTTATTAGACAGAGGGCATCAAACTTCCAACCTTTTGCCGGTCTTAATATCAGGAAAGAAATTTACATTCCATCAATGTTCATAGGACTTTACTCTTCACAGAAATTTGTTCAGGAAGTCTGAGCCTTGTTTGAGTAACATAGGTGCAAGCAGGGATAGGTAGATGTCTACTTCCAATAAAAGCCAGTGGCCACTGTCAGCAACTGCTAAGGTATATCTGGCAGAGGAAGTAATTGGTGCTCCTGTGAGATATCTGCTTAAGGTGTGCCAGCCTCCCTGGCCCCATGTACGAGTGTCTCTTTGGGGGTAGGATGCTGGGTTTGTACTTGGACCTTTCAGCAACATTTGCTCAACACTACGGTCTTCGGTTGTATGATGCGCATACACTATCTTTCAGTAAAGAGGGTCAGAGTGTGGTTTTCATTGTATATTCAGACCTAGCTTCTTGAGTTCCTGAATATATGCATGCAGCACAATCAAAAAAGGGGGAGATGGAGGTACAGGTTAGGTTCACCCTCCAATGTGCATGTAGTTCACAAAAAATCTGTAAATATCAGAATTAAAAAACCTAACCAAGGGAATGGGGATACCGCTGAATGCGCGAAAAACCAAGACCCCTGCCCAAAGAAAAGACCATTCTTTTCTTGAGTCACCTCACTCACCCAGGATTGCCCCTAGGTGACATGCTTCATCATTGGAGCCATCCCAAACAGCTGCTGCTTGTGGAACTACGTAGGAGCACTTTTTTGTGAAGAAATGTGTAGTGCAGTGTTCGTGGAGTGGTGAAAGTGATGATAAAAATACCTAGCTAGTGAGCTAATGTTTTGCTAGCATGTCACCAAGGGGCAACCCTGGGTGAGTGAGGGGACTCAAGAAATGAATTTTCTTTTCTTTGGACAGGGGTCTTGTTTTTTCACGCATTCAGCTGAATCCCCATTCCCTTGGTTAGGTTTTTTTTATCTGACATTTACAGATTTTTGTGAACTATATGCATGCAGCAGCAGATAAAGAATCCTTCTGCTTGCTGTATGCTCATTATGTGTTGAGGAAGACTAGTGAGCACAAGATGGTCCAATTGCTTACTGATAATGCTCATTACTCAGAGCCCATGTCTTCCTCTTTATAGTACTTTTGCCAGCCTCTACGACCCATACATCGTCTTTCCCAGAGTTAGGGCTTAGGATACAGACACAATTTGCAGAACAGAAAGTGTAGAGTTATGGGGAAGAAAAAGTAAAAAAGTGAAGAGTGTCAATTTCACAAGGTCACAAAATGAGAAGGAGGGTTTTTTTCCAGAAAAATTATTGAATAAAGCATACTGTCACAAAGTGATGCTGGCTTCACTTTGTGAGGACCGTGGCAAGGAAAATTAGAAGTCAGACTAATTAAGATTGCCAGTAGCGTAGTTTGACCATTGGTCTAGGTTAGTCAAATACTAAATATAGGATATTCTCTCATTTGCAGCCAGCTATCAAATTGAGAATGTCCTTTCATAAGCATTTGTTCATTAAATCCCCAGGACAAACCAAAGGTAACAAAGTTGGTGAACTTGGGTTGGCTGCAAGCAAAAAAGTCAAATGACAAGCTATCTTTTCAGGTTTAACTCAAACAAGGCATGTTGCTGGATTTCAAACAGATCATGCAGGAATGCAAGAAATGTAATCTGTTTCATACCCAACGCATTTTCCATGAAAAATTTAGGAAATGTACTTAAAATAAGAAGGCTTTATTGATCAAGTCCATGTCAGATGCTTCCAAGATATTTGGGCATTTAAGCAAATGTTCGATTGCTCTGGCAACAAGGTTGTTTAGTATATATCAATAGGAGAGAGAGGAAAGGAAGGGGGTGCCTGCTTTTTCACTTCCCCTTATCAGTACAGTAAATATCAATAGGAACAAACCTGGTATTTGTAAATAACTCATTCCACCGCTTTCTTTTAATTAGATTTAGTTTGAATTTAATTCACTTTTTATTGGGCACATACTATAGATGGGATACCCCTGATAACAACAAACCTTGTGATTGTGACAATTTTTCACCACAGGACACTTTACATTTTATCATGTTCTGTGAACATTATGATAAAATCAAGAGGAAATATCTTGTTCCCATCCTTAGAGAGGCCCGTTTTTCACAAGTGAGGCCTGCATTTCTATTTCTGCAACTTTTGCACAATGCACATGTCACTTTCCATGTTGCAAATTTTTTAGCAGCAGGAGTACGCATTAATAAGAAGCGCAGTAAAAGCAATAATGGATTGATTATAAACGAAATTTCTTAAATGTAACCTCTATATGAATATAGATATATTGATGTCTCAAATGTTTTTAAATGTATTTTTTTAATCTTTTTGATTGTATATATAAATTGTTTACGCACATGCCACTTTACATTACCTTGATGTTATGATCAATGAACTATTACGTATATATATTATGTAAATATTCTTCTAGTGATCATTTAATTCTCTGTATGTGTAATTCTGAAATGTATCCTGTGTCTTTTTAGGATTTTTTTAAAATCGAATAAAAGTGATTGACTGACTGACAATAGGAACTACCAAGTGTGTACTAGTTCCTATTGATATCTACAACAAGGTTGTTTAGACATGCCATTCTGGTGAGATGGCTGAGTGGGCTTCATCGACTGTGGACTGTCATATGAAGAATATATCTTTACAGGCTCAAGAGATAGCATGTTCTAGCTTCCCATGGTCTTATCATGGGCATTCATAATGTTTATAAAGGCAGTAGTAAAACATCCAGTAAGTTAACAGTGTTAAAGTACATGAAAAATGCTTTGCACATATCCCCACTTAAACCAGAACCAGTCAAACATTCAGCTTCCTGTTCTAACTAACAAGGTTAGGAAAACAAAGTGCAACCTGTACACCCAGGAACATGGGTAATATACAGCATAGAAAACCAAGGTTTCTTCAGAATTTCTTTTTCCCCCCAGGTGAATTCCTAATGGACCGGTGTTTTCTATGTTCTAACTAATCAGGCTTGGCCTTGTAAGGACATACTAACCTTTTCCAGCCATTTCTTTAGGGTCAGAGGCCTATATGCCCAACATTCTGCAACAGGTCCATTGGACATCCAAGACAGATGAGCATCACTTCATTGACCACCAGAGGCACTTCTCCTTCCTACTACCAAATCGATTTGTTTGGCCCCTTCTTATTACTTAATAACTGTATTAACTGTCTATTTTGTCCAAATGGTCATCTTTGTATTTTCCCTTTTAACTCTTTGAAACTTATTTGTAGATCATGTCTTTAGCCCACATTCCCAAGTGGAAATGGATCAAATACTGCTCTATCCAACATAGGCACAGAGACACCCAAATCCTCTCCCTTCTTCATTTTCTGATTTCCTCTATATGTGCAAAGATTTTTCCACATGTATTATGTTGCAAGTAACCAGTTTTTGGGTTAGTAAAGTACGGTCCCACTTTTTGAGTCTGAGAGTTACCCTTTTTCTTAAGACATTTTCGAAATTTTGAACCAGTCCCACAATTCAGGCAACCAGCTATATTCTCTATTCATAAACTATGAATTGGCCACTTCTGAGTTTGTGAACTATCTTCCCACTTCTGAGCCAGAGATGTGCTCCCTATTTCCCAGCCATTGCTAATCCTGGGAGATACCATCATGACAGAGTCTGCGAGCTACTTCAGCCTTTCACAAATTGCTTGCCTCCTTCTATTGGACCTTTTAGATTGTTCCTTCTTTGCAGCTCTGAGCAATTCTTGCCCCGATCACTTAACTTGTGAGCAATTGCCTAACTCTGTGTTTATTAATATATCTGGAATATTTATATTTTGTTTTTTTCTGAATACCACTGACAAAACACTGGAGACAGAAGAGCTAGAAATATGGCTCGTCACTGATATATCACTCAACCGGTGAATGTGTATAGATCAAGTCCCAGATCTCCTTAATATAATTTGTTTTACTTAAGTCCCCGTCCACAGTGTTTCTCTTCATGTCACTTATTAACGTGTACTCTCCCAAAGATCTAAATGAACTCTCTCGGGGTAATACTGTTTAAATGCCTATCAAGTATGTATCTTGTGTTCTGGCATGTTTGCTGAAGGCTTGTAGCTGAAATAAATTAATTTGCTTTGACTTGAACACACTGTCAGTAGCTGAGAGAACCAAGTACTACTTCTAGCACTGTGTTTGTTGCAGTAAAAGCACACTTGCAAGTGGCATTTCGAAAGAAGGTCATCTTTCCCAATCTGTTGGAGGAAAAATCTATTAATAAAGTGAGACAAAACAATTTTACACAACAATATGGTTTTAATTAATTAATAGGGAAAATCAGCCAGTCTCAAAAAGAGACCAAAGTCTGAAGCTCAAAGTTACGGGCAGTAGCATATATACTGCAAAAGCCACAAAAAACATGGTTAACAAATTCCTCCATGACGCAAATAGCATGCTGGGCAGATAAGATACTTTCAAAACACGTTAATTGTGTATGTGTCCATGTTTAGCAGTAGCCCCTCTTGTGGGTTTTTCTTTTAGTTCTCAGAATGAGGGTGAGCTAATCATAGAAATACACTTTTATTCTTCTACACAGCGAGTTATCTCTTGTTTGACGTCAATGACCCAACCCAGCCTTTCGGACTTTAAAATATTCTCAACAGGCTTGCGTTGAGGCAGAATCCACCCTTGTTAACTCCCTGTACTCGATACTCCATGTTAGTGTAAAACAATTTCTACTGTCTGCCTCTTCTTGTATAACAGATAGAAATGTGGTGGCCTTTTCTATCGGGTCTGTACTAACCGTTGATGACCTGTCAAGTTTGAGTCTGCAAAGAAATATAATCTATATTTGTGATTTAGCCCAGCTAAATTGACAATGCAACTTTTATGTGCGTTTCCTAAAAGTAATGTACACTGTGACTTAAGTATTTTTGCAGAACTCACAGTTATCTTGTTCAGCACGTCCATTTATTAGCCTAGGCTGGTTCACTACTGACATAGGTTTGAAACTATCCCTTACCTGAAATGTATATATTGGGGTTTGGAATTTTATATTTGTGTATATGTGTCTATAAAATGTATTCCTATTATTTCCCTACATCAATTCCGCCACACTAATTTTATGAGCTTGGAATGAGTCAAATTAGGTGGAGAGTTGGTTTAGGTTACTTTATACAATTGAAAACCTCTTTCTATTATCTTCTAACAAAAAGAGTTAAGTAAATAAAATTGTGCATGCCCTTCAACGTATGAGCAGATATAAGCATTTGGAAAGAAGAAAGGGGCAGTGTGTGGGGAGGTAAAACTGCTGAACACTCCCATAAATAAAGGGGTGTACCACAGAAACATTCACACAGCAATGTTATTTTTTTACCACATACAAATTATGAGGTAATGGAACTTAGAAATAGATCTTATTTATGTTAGAGGATCCCCCAAAGTTGAGTGCAGTTCTTGATCCAAATTTTGCTATTCACAGATAAAGCAGCAATAGTTTCTAGGACATTAACCTGTGTATATAGGGTAATGATGATATAACTTAATGTATAGTTTTCCTACTACTGTAGGTTTCAGTCCACATTTTTCGGCAGGGGTAAGATTACAGATCGAGAACTATTTGGCTACCCTCATTTATAACTCTAGTTTCAAGAATGACGGCTGGCGTAGGCAAACAGATAAAATTGTTGTGGACCTTTTGCATAGTGGAGTAATAATTCTTAATTTCCCCAATAGATCTTGTGATCAGGTAACCACTCTGTCTCTTCGTGTATTTTGGGCGCCTACTTGTTCACTGAAGCTGCAAAGCTCAGAATTGGGCTAAAAAGAGAAAACCTATTTGGTTGGGAATTTAGGCAATAAAAAAAAACATATCTGGCTGCCAATTTTCCCCAGTGATGGATCTTCAAAAACCTTGGCATATCAACAATTTAGCATTCTGAGTTACTAGACTGGCAAGGCTCATGCAAATCTGTCCCTGGGGTCAAAAGTTTCAAATAAAAGCAAACAAATCCAATTTCAATGGAAAGTACAGCTGAACAATAACTACAAAGAGGGCCACCGCGATGTATATTACACAGTAAAACACAACACAAAAATGACCCGCCACACCAACCAAACTGCCGGGGAGATGCTCAAAGCAGACTAAAAACACAAGGGACCCTATATACTGACCTCGACTAAGAATAAAGTGTGCTGAGTCCAGGTCCTATCTCACAAGTCTGAGTTCTTGGAAGACTTAGCAACAAGATCTGAACATCCCATGAAGTCTGCAAACTATTTTCCCTTTTGAAGGCAGTTCTCAGGGCCTGGTTGGGAGGACGGAGACCAAAGAGGGTGACACAGCCAAGACGCTCTCCTGCTTTTTGGAAAGCAGACCTGGGAGTTGGGGTCTTTAGGATGCCCATTCCCTTGGCAATATCTTTGTCCTGCTTGATCTTATCAAGCATGGAATTGCCTGTGAATCTAACAAATGCTCACCCTTAAAGAGCACATTCAGGAGATGCTGTAGCACTATTGGCCTGATGCTGGAGACTGTAAGCCAGCCAGGCTGCTGCATCATGATACTGGAGATCAGCTCCCATGAAACAGCATCAGTAGAGTCCAATGAATACCTGGTTTTGGAAATGATTTTGCCTTCTGCCACCAGTTCCTGGAGCGGCTAGTAAAGGGATTCAGGGAGACATGTGACTAGTTCCTGCATCTCTTCCCAGTGATGGCAGTCATATCAGGAGAACAGTTGGACCAAATGGGACATCCTCCACAGTCACCCACTTGTCAGCAGCATCAAATTTCTTACTCGCCTTATCTGGGGGAGGAACAGCCCCTGTTGCCTGAGATGAGACTCTTTTCACAGTGGTCCGATAGTCGAACATAGTGGTGTTGGCTACTAACCCAGCGTCCAAACCTCACAGGCAGTTGAGTAGAGGGTCTGGCCTGGTCCTGTGTCAATCTACAAGTAAGCCATTCGCAGCAGGGGATTGCCTGTGGGAGGGATTAGGTGCAGGTTCTAGGGGACGGCTATAAGATGCAAGGTTAAAAAATTAAAAAATAAAAGAGCACCATAAAAAAAATTCACATTTCCTGGATCTGGGCAGCAGCAAATTCTACCAGAGGAGCAAACTACTGGGAAATGTATATGTGCACGACAAACTGCTCAAGTGGATCTTAAGCAGGCTCCAGACATATGTCCGCGATGTCTGTGCATGCTGCAGCGTAGATGTTTGAACCCCAGTTTGAGACACCAGGGCGACTGCTATTAAAGCTGATCTGTGTCGTTGGGGTGGGTAGGAAGTCTGTGTGTAAGCTGCAGTGTACAGGTGTAAGCACTGCAGCTCAGAAAATGTGTGTGCCTCTACATAAATGTGTGCACATCTTACAGGGCACGGCGGGCCACGGGCCTTGGTGAAAGAGCAGTTCTGTTTGTGGGTCAGATTGAACCTGAGAAAAACAGCGGGGTGGTTGAGGTGCCTGATGGAATAGTCTTGTGTGTGTACAAGACGAGGTACAGATTTGAATAGTTGCAAAATAGCTTAGTGGATTTATGCGCTTGCTGCAGGGATTTGTGTGCATCTTGCAGGGCACATCCAGGTTCCGATCTTTATATGAGAGCAGGGTTGGTTAATTAATATATCTGCTGCACTTCCCCACACAGGCTTTAATCCTTGTAAAGTAGAGAGAAATAAATAGATAAATACTAGTATTTGTAAAGCGCGAACAATTACCCGAGGGTGTTGTAGGGCTCTAGTAGTTCTCCCCAAGCCCCGGCTATGGCTGGAAACACGTACACCATTGTATCACCTTCTGGCCAGGCGTGGCCAGAAGGCTATAAATAAATGGGCCTGGGTCGCTCGAGTCTTCCGGTCCGACTAGCCCACTATCGTGTCCGTGTGCATGTGTACAATTGCCCCCTCTTGCATTTACCCCATTCCTAGACCCTGACACTGGCGACGAGGGTGGGATTGCCATGATTCCCCCCCCCCAAAAGAAACGGAACGGTGTTACCTGCACCTCTGACGAAACGTTGTAGCAGGCGAAGGACCAGCGCGAAGTGAAGCGTCCAGCGCCGTGAGCACTGTCCAAGCAGAGGTACTCGACCAAGTCATTGACCGCACCGTTGAGCAGCGTGAGGCAGGAGCTGCGTGGAGACACCGGCGCGGTAAGCGGCAGAGACGCGAGCGCCAGCAGCGAGCCCGTGTCACCTAGAGGCCCGACTGCCGGCTGAAAGAGGCGCGCATGCGCAGACCCGGCAAGGCCCAGCGAGAGAAAGCACGAGGAAGCCTGACGGGAGGGGCAGAAAAGTCAACCCTGCGCTGGCATAATCAGAGAATACAAGCGCATGAAAACCCAGGAGTGCTCCCGGGGGTAAATGAAACTCAGCGCGCCAAGTGGACAAATAAGCAAGCACTGGCAGAACCAAAAGTAAGAATACATAACGAGCATTGGCAAAACCAAGAGTCAGATCACAAGACAGTTGGGCAGCAAAGTACCAGGCAGCGAGAAACGCAAATAAAGACACCTCACAATGTTGAACCAGCCAAATGTCGCGGCAGGAAACCAGCAACAAGTAGTGCCCCCAGCACAACCGGCAGGGCCACCAACACTACCATCTGCCCATTCCCAAATTCAAGCCTTGCCGCCTTTCAGCGAGCTGATCGACCCTGCGACAGCGGCACCGAGATGGGCAGTGTGGGTTGGGCAACTAAATAATTACTTCATAGCCACCCGGGAAAAGAACAATGAGGTCAAAAGGTCGTTGTTGCTGCAATTTGGAGGGACTGAGATTTACAAGCTGTTTACTCACCTCCCAAATACTGGAGCTGCCAATGATTATGATGCTGCTGTGCGAGCACTCAATGCACACTTTGACCCCCAGCTCAATCCGCACTATGAGAGTCAAGGCAAAGAGAAGGAGAGACGATGGATGCGTTCCATGCCCGTCAGAGCACTGGCGAGCACGTGTACCGAGGATGACCAGACAAAAGAGGTCACCGCGCAACTCATTCAAGGGTGCCGAAAGAAAACGCTGAGAACGCTAATATTGCGTCAACGACGCATCACGTTAGATGAGATACTAATACTGGCACGATAGCATTAACTACCTGATGCCCGATCCACAGCAATGGAAGCCCCCCTGAATCCACACACGGATGCTGGGACCAACATAAAAACAGAAAGGGTAGACGCCGTTCGCACCCCAGGCAGGGGTGGGCGAGGAAGATGGCCGACCAGAACGCCACGACGGCCGCCATGTGGCTATTGCGGGCGAGAAGAACACAACCAAGATGGCTGCCCTGCGCAAGGGAAGACTTGCTCCAAGTGCGGAGTGCCGAATCATTTTGCAAGCGTTTGCCGAGGAGGGTTCCGTGGGAGAAACCCGTCCGGGAAAAAGACAGTCGCTGGGGCGGTCAGTTAGCCATTGATGACACTCAACAATCACAACCGACGACGACAACACGACACCACCGCTACTCACGCCTGGATGACTCCTCCACTGAAGAGGACGATGAATGCTACTTCGTGTCCTTCACGAAAGACCTGAAGAGGAGGCGGAGACCCCAGCCAAAATGCCAGATTCAAATTGATGGTTCGTCGGTCACTGGAGTACTAGACACTGGCGCCACGGTAAATGTGATGGGCATACAGCACTACAAAAATCTTAACCCTAGGCCGAAACTAACGCCGTCCAAGATCCGAATAGTAACATATGGCAGCCAAACACCACTTCCTCTGCGAGGCAAAATGATGGTGCAGGTCAAAGCAGAAGATAAGGAAGCCATGACGACATTCCACGTCATCGACAAAGAAGCTGACCTAGTCGGTAGCCACACTGCAGAGGATCTCAACCTCATTGCGTTTGCCAACGCCGTCAAGGTACTCCAGACTGAAGATATCCTACAACTGTTCCCGTCACTATTTGAAGGGCTAGGGGCGATCAAACGACAGCCCGTGAAGCTACACATTGACCAGGCCATCCAACCAATTGCTCTGAAGCACCGAAGAATTCCATTTAATTTGAGAACGGCAGTCGAACAAGAATTAGCGCAACTAGAAAAGCAAGGGGTCATTGAAAAAGTGACTGGCCCGACACAGTGGGTGTCACCCATGGTGATAGCAGAGAAACCCCGACAGCCAGGAAAGATAAGAATCTGCATAGACATGCGGATGCCCAACAAAGCGATAAGAATGGAAAGACATATCACACCCACGGTAGATGACATACTGACAGATTTAAATGGAGCACAGTGGTTCTCGAAACTAGATCTTAATGCTGGATACCACTAACTAAGGCTCGCCGAAGAAAGCAGATACAGAACAACATTCTCGACTCATCTAGGTTTGAGGAGATACAAGAGGCTAAACTTCGGGATATCGTCAGCAGCCAAAATATTTCAAAATACTATAAAGGAAATACTATCCGGCCTACAAGGGGTACTAAACGTCAGCGACAATATTTTAATACACTCAAAAACCAGTGAAAAACATCATCAGAGATTGAAAGCCACACTTAGAAGGCTAGCAGAACATGGGGTGACCCTGCACAAGGACAAATGCAAATTTTTCCAAAAATCAATAGAGTTCTTTGGTTACGTGTTCAACTCCAACGGAGTTCAAGTGGACCCCAGAAAGTCTCAGGCGATCAAACACGCCACAGCCCATACGACAGCATCGGAAGTGAGAAGCTTTTTGGGCATGGCCCAATACTGTGCCAGGTTCATCCCGAACCTTGCCACCATTGCTGAACCCCTAAGGAGCCTAACAAAAAAGGAAACTCCATGGAAATGGACAGACACCGAAGAGGAAGCATTCACCAAAGTCAAAGCTGCACTACTGGACGGGACCACCATGGCCTATTTCGACACTGCGAGGCAAACGGAAATATTAGTGGATGCCAGCCCAGTCGGGCTTGGAGCCCTGCTCACACAACAGACAGAGCCCGGGGTGTGGGCTCCATTGGCATTCGCGAGCAAGGCACTCACTGCAACCGAGGCAAGATACTCTCAAATCGAAAGAGAAGCCCTAGCAGTGAAATGGGCTTGTAACCATGTTCACCTTTACATAACCGGACACCCATTTAGGATGGTGACAGATCACCAGCCGCTAATTCCTTTGTTCAAAGGTACAGCTCCTCATCCACCCCCTAGAATTGAGCGGTGGGCCATTCAAATACAACAACATCAAATGGACCTTGTGTGCAGACCCGGATCAAAGAACCCTGCAGACTTCTTGTCTCGACACCCGGCAATTGATGCGGCACCAAAGGAAGAACCAGGCAGGCAAACAGAAGAGTTTGTGAACATGATATCGCAATGGGCCTGCCCCCAAGCCCTATCAGCTGAAACAATCTTGACACAATATGCCAACGATGTAGTTTTGAAAAGAGTCACGGAGGCAATCCAGAATGGATCCTGGGAAAATTTCATAAGAGAGGTCCAAGGGTGGAGTGAATCAGACCGACTGCGCCTGGGTCAATTCTGGAAGGTACACAATGAATTAAGCATCGCAGGAAATGGACTGATCTTAAGGGGATCTAGAGTAGTAATCCCTCTAACACTGCAAGAACAAGCAAAGACATTAGCCCATGAAGGACACCAGGGCACTAGAAGAATGAAAGCCAGAATGCGTGAAAAAGTATGGTTTCCCAACCTCGAGAACAGCGTAGACGCAGTAGTGCAGAACTGCCGAGCGTGTCAAATGACAAGTGTTGCGGAAGTCCCAGCGCCAATTATCACCGAAGACCCCGCGCCGTCACCATGGGCGTGGGTTAGTCTGGACTTTGGTAGCTTCCCAGATGGGCGAGTTACAGTAGTGCTAATGGACAGCTACACAAAGTATCCCATAGTGGAACTAGCACAATCCACGAGCTTCACGAATGTACAACCAATCCTGAGCAAAGCCTTCGCCATGTTTGTAATTCCGCACCGAGTTAAAACGGACAATGGCCACCCGTTCCAAGGGAGCGAGTTCAAAGAGTTCCTGCAAGGGCTAGGGGTAAAACATCATCACATCACGCCACAATGGCCCCAGGCCAATAGAGAGGTAGAACGGTTCATGAGGACCATCAACAAAGTACTGAGAATAGCCACTGCGGAAGGGACGAACCCTGAAGAAGCACTCCAACATTTCCTCAGAGAGTACAGGAGTACCCCTCACAGCACAACCTAGAGATCCCCCTAGTCGCTCATGTTATCTGGACAGAGGCGTGACCTACTCCCAATGGCGGAAAACTGGGTGCATGACCCATACCTCCCTGAAGACGCTCAGGCCCGGCGGAAAAGGACCAATGACAAAGCCAGCAAGAGAAGGAGAGCCCAAGACCGAACACTAATCCCAGGAGACTCAGTACTTATTCATGCGAGAAGACCCGATGGGAAGTTCCGAACACCCTATGAGGCCATGCCATGGACATTCAGAACAACCAAGGGCACCGCCGTGAGAGCACAGCGTGATGGAAAAGAAGTGACGAGAAAAGTCTCATGGTTCAAGCAGATACCATCGACACCTGTCAGTGCAGAGCAACCGAGTGGACTAGCAACGGGATGTAACGCCACAAGTGAGCCAGAAGAATTTCATCACTCCGAACTATCAACACCCTCTACTGCTACAGCCCCCGTGTCACCAAGGTCACCACAGAGAACCAACCTGGAGTGTGCGCCGACGAGAGGACTATGGCAGTATAACCTTAGGCCAAACCCAAGGCCTAGCCAGAGACTAGCAGACTTTGCATGCTAAGTTGTTTTGTTTTAATTGTTTAAAAGACCAACTTGGGAAGGAATGTAGTGCTCTAGTAGTTCTCCCCAAGCCCCGGCTATGGCCGGAAACACGTACACCATTGTATCACCTTCTGGCCAGGCGTGGCCAGAAGGCTATAAATAAATGGGCCGGGGTCGCTCGAGTCTTCCGGTCCGACTAGCCCACTATCGTGTCCGTGTGCATGTGTACAATTGCCCCCTCTTGCATTTACCCCGTTCCTAGACCCTGACAGGTGTCAAGGTGCTGCGGGCAAATAGGTGTGCATATTTTCTGCACGCTACAAGTTCAAATCCTAAATCAATAGCTAGATGGGTTAGTGCGCGGCCACATGGATGGGGAAGAGGTGTGGCGCCGCGCCAGGGTGAGAGAGGCTGGAATCTTGGGCCCACGATTTGCTCCCTAGCACCACGCGACTCTGTGCAATAGCTTACTTAATCTTCCCGACGGTCCCCAGCGCCGGAACGCCTCCAGGTAACTGTTCGCGCTTTACAAATACTGAATTTACTTTTTACATTTTGCAACCTGTCGGTGCTAAATATAGTAGCATTGCTCATTAACTCAATGCATAAGCTGCAGGCATTGGTGTGTAACGTGCAGGTCAAATGTGCGCTGGAAGGGTTAACTAGACATTTCATCCTTCGTTTCTTGATAGCTTGTGCAAGTGTAAGTAGCTCATAGTGCCTGGTGTAGTGTTTGCTCTCGACATCACAATAGTACTATGGCACTGGAGCACTAATATTACCACAGAGTAACATTTGATGGTCTCACAACTGTGTTGTTATAACTAAAGTCCCTCCTTTCCCCTCGGCACATTCACAGGTAGGCGAGCACCCAAGGCGTCCCCAAACCATCTGGTTGCGATGCCCGGTCTTTCACCGTGCCAGTAGCACACACATGCTCTAAGCTACGTTCACATATACCGCAGAAAGCACAATATTCACACATGAAACTAGTGTTAACTTTGCATTTCAGGGTTTTGCAGCAGTTTCAAGTTATTATTAGAGCTTCTCGTCGCTCCAAAGGGGTCATTTCTCTTATTTCTCCATTCCATGCACTTCATTGCTTCGTTTTACTTGGGAGAAAGTGTCCCATTTGACATTTAAATGTCACTCATACGAGCAGTGAAACGATGGAAATGTCATATAAAAGCAATTTGAAAACTCGGCAGCTATGGAGCAGACAACTGAGAAAGACAACAAAACCACCCTATCCTGAGCATCTGAGACGAAATTAAGTATATGTTAATTTTTGGAAATAACAGGTCCGCCTGCACAGAGCTAAAACTATCTAAAAATGTAAAGTTAAACAAACATTTTCAGTACCAAAGGTTTGCTTTGCTGTATAGTAGAATGTAGCAAACGTTAGATTTGTTGAATAAATATTAACATAAAAGTTTCCTGTGTTATACTTTTATTTAGTTATTAAAATATATTAAAATTGAGATAGATACATATGTACTAACTATATTGCACTATACATAAGAAATTGAAATGAGAAGACTTTTAAAAAGCACTGTAAGCCAATCAAGTTGTAATTTTCTAGTTAAATCTTACTTGGGTATACATTTGCTTAATTTAATATGCCAATCTTGAAATTTTAAGACAATATAAAGTTAGTAGAGCAGGAGAGAAGTGGAAGAGAATTGCAAAAAATGTGACAGCTTTTTAAAATGTTATGGTTATTTTTTAAAGTAGGGATGAAGTGTTACTAAGCGTGGATGTTGACAGAATAGTACTTCAATGTGCTTAGTGTTAATGTTTGCAGTAGAGAGTAGTTGTGAGATTTTTCATGTGTTAGTATTATTTTATTGTAACATGCACTGCAAGTGTTTGTGGAGTATTATGCTTGGTGCCTAAATTCTGCACGATACATGCTGCCTGAACGTTAATTTATGATTGTGCAAATGAAAAGCTTTTGAGAAATTATGAGGCTTACATTTTCCAGTATACAGCTGTTGCAAAAAACATTTCAAATGTATTACAGTAGAGTCCGATTGCTTTTTCAATGTCAAATTCAACATAACTTGTCCTTCGTTCGTTAAGCCGCCACTTCAGGTAGGAATAGGATATATGCACTGCAGAGTTAGCTTAGAGATGGTAAGTCGTTCAGGTATGGGAGGGTTAATAAGGAAGCTGTATTGTAGGTAGGTTCGTTTGTGAGATAGGTCAGTTAGGTAAAAATTGTGGATTCGGTAGGGCAGACCATCCAATGGCTAAATGGGATGACTAAGTCTCTTTTCAAGATTGTATGCTGCATGGCGTGTGTTGTTAAAATGGAGTCAGAAGATGACGTTTGAGTTTGCCTTCCAAGTGAAGTGGTGAATGGTACTACAGCAAACTAATGCATAGAAAACACTTCAGACAAAGAGCAAATATTTTCATTAGAACTTTAAGATACTCTAAGTGTGAGTACGTAAATACTGTGAACAAAAATCTTGAACTCCTTCAACTGTCATCATGACGTCAAAGTAAAACAAATGAACGCACAAGGGCAGTTAGTAAATAGCACAATGTATTTAATACAGGCTAAGGCATTCAATCATCATCCATTTAATAAAGAATAAAACAAGGCAGCAATAAAAATCTCAACACAGTATATAATAAACATTTTTTTAACTATTGCTCTGAATTACAGGATTCAAGTCAGACGACTTTAGCAGTCTAAAAATGGCTAATGAATACCTATCCCCCTAGACCCAGAAGGGTGACAAATGGAACAAAGCGTCTCTCTACAAAATGCCTTGTCCTCAATGGAAAGCACATCAAAACAGTGACAAATAATGGAAAATACACAAATGCCAATGGTGGAAGGGGGCTGACCAGAAGCCTACTCCCTTTCTGTGTTTATTTAAAATTTTCAGAACAATTAATGATATGAGGTCTGCAGACCTACAAACTGCCCGTGGCAACTGAATAAGGAATCCGGTAAAGTAATAGTGAAATAATCATTTGCACAACAAAGTCCCATGAGTACAATATAAAAACACACAAACACAAACAAACCTTATACACACTACCAAATGTGGGTAAACATACACATTTTGTCCTGACTAAATAAATGAAATGGACAAAGCATATAGTAAGAGCATGTACAAATTACAATTGTTGCAACTTATTAGGATGGCCGATGTGCGACGTATCTCATACCCTCTTGAGTTTGGGGATTTCATAACACCACTGAGGAACTGTCAAAACTAAACAAAAAGGAAACTGCCAATACTATTGTACAAATAAAAAAAGGTGAGATGGCACACAAAGAAACAGCACACAAGCACCAAAATTGTAAACTTTGCAGGTGATTCTGCAACAAAAGTGGCAACCTGTAAAAAAATGTACAAGAACACATCCTGAGCATCGCAGTCACTTGATCTGAAACACGTGGTGCCTGTTTGTCAAAAAACAGTTTGAGGAGATCATAGCTAGCACATACACCATGGCCAGAAGAAGCTTGATGTCAATAGACCTCACAAAAGATCTTACACAACATGTCAAGTACAAGGGGGCTAGGATCCCTTCATCACACAGAAGGCTACTCAGGGAATGCAATCCATATATCTGTTCCAACTCAATACCATGGCATGTTATATCCTTTCATACACCCAAACAGGTATATGAACTGAAAATCATAGGGAAGCTCATTATGTATAGAAGAAGCGCCAGAAGGCTTCCTACAACTCATCACTGAGAGTACACAGCACGCATGCTATGCTTAACCTTCAAATCACACTCTTGCAACTACTACACAAGCAACCTATGCTAGGACGACTGATCCACGGTTTATAAAAGGAGCACCTGCATGAAAACCCAGTGGGGCTCTGTTTAAAACCCAATAGCGCTATGGAGAAGGAAAGGAATCACGCCAAAGAAAGAAGAACCTTCCAAATTAATGACATGAGCAGCAGCAACATCAAGAAGCATCAGCAGCTGAAATGACTGGCAGAAAGAGCAGAAGTAATTGAGGCACCCTACACTTTACTTATAGGCCACAAGTCACAGAAGAGTATCAGTGAAATTAGTTCAATCAGTAGCAACCAACAGAAGGGCATTCCCCGAATTGGTCAGTTTTATAAAGATGGTATTTAAAAAATATATATATAAATCACTGAATTAAAATAAAATTGCTCATATTCTGTGTTCCCTCACCTACACTGACCGAATAAGTATTTGCCAGGCAGATGATGTCACCATGGCTTGCCAGCTACTTCCTTATTTCTTGGAATCTGCATGCTTTAAGTGATCTTTCAGGAACTTAACGCTTGAAATTGTTTCATTTTTATTAAATACAATTTTATTGAAACAAAGATAATTGCAATATACAGCTAGATACTCAGTGCAACCTTTTTACTTTGCTTCTGTTAATTTATTGTGAAGCAACAATTGAAATAAGTCCTTAAACATACAAAGCTAAAGTAATTTTAAAAAAAATGGTTGCGTGAAGAACTGACAATTCCGTTTCTTCACTGTACATCGGATACGGATTTAGGATTTGGTGGGCGGTACTACAGTAAGGGTGGGGGGCGAACATTACCTTTGCCTCACTGATGGATTACTGTCTGCCAAATTTAGAGGTGATCACGGTCTCAGTATTAATTTTACATGTAAAGGAAGAGCCATTAGGGTGGTTTATTTCAAAGTACAAATTGTGCAGCGGATAGCTACCATCGGTTTTGATTGCCATTCAACAAACCTTTCCAAAGTTCTTGTTTTTTTTTTTTTTTAAACACACTCCCAAAGCAGGAGTTTTTCTGAAAAACAAAAGATGAATGTTCACTAGGCTATGGGAGTTTTCTGCCAAGGTGTGAGGATCACTGTTTTATTTCTGTCCCTCACTGCCAGGTATTTCCTGGGAGTGACTAAATAGAGCGGGCGCTGTAATATACTTCCTCAGACAGACCCCATTTCATCGGACCACAGGAGGAACGTTTGTCGCCAGAGCGAAGGGATGCTCTGTGGATGGAAAACATAAGATCCTCCCATCTCTAACCACTTCCATGCGTCGGACGGCTCCTGGGCGTCCGACGTCACGGTGGGCGTGTGCGTCGGACGCCCCCCGCACACGTCAAATTCACCCGCACAGCGGCAGGATGTGCGCCACAGCGAAGCAGTTAAACAACTCACAAGGACCAAAGGTTTTTCCACTTATGACAAATTACCCTGACCATCAAACTCTAAACTGTGCCCAAAGTTTCTTAGATGGCACACTACTGAAACATCATTTAACCACCTTGTGTAGAAGCAAAGTCACACTCGTTTACTTTTCTACCTTGAAAATCAAAGCTTATACTTACGGTTTTCCTGAACAGTTCTAGCTCATTTTCTGCATAGTCCGATGACATTTTTGTAACCTCAGTTTCTGCAAGATTTACCTTGAAAACAGAGATTAAAGAAGTGGAAATAACGGTCAGTTTACAGCAGTATATACTTGTTAATGACAAAAGGAGACAGCTTCTGGAAAGAGAAACCAACAATCTCCACAATCTATTTTATAGTTTTGAAACACACACTTGGCAGTATTCATGTTTTTTTGAGTCTCTAGAGGTGTCCTTTTACCATGCACACCCATACTGTGCATTCACTTTACAAACTCTCCATTTTAGGCCACCTTTATCCTTGAATAGCATATTAGTCTATTACGACTAAATTCTACTTGAACTAATCCTTCTCTTTGGGTAAACATAGAATTGAAATCCAAACCATAATACTTAAAAACTCTGGACACTAAAGTCCTGTACAAATCCTTGTTGCTGGGGGATTGCTATTATTTTAGAAGGTGCCTTTTAGGTTTCCCCAGTACATTTAGACCTTATTTCTTCCAGGTGAACTGTTCAGTCTTAAATTTAATTTCATTAATCCCTTTTTCCATCAAAATACTTCAAAACGCAATCATTCAATTTCACGGTCTCCGACATAGTAATTTTTTTTTTCCTGCACCGGTAGGTTTACGTCCACTTCATAACATTTTAAGCTGCTTTGGAATCGGTTCTTGACAATCTCTGGCTTCTGATTGAGCAGGAAGGCATAGCTATAGCGGTCTCTTTGATCTTTCAGCCCCTATGATATGTGGCTCATGGCATTCTCCTTTCCCAGTGTTCAGAAATTGCCATTGAGGACCAGGCCTTAGCCATATCTAAGATGAGTGTAAGAGATCATTCCAAAAATCAGGCTCTGCAAAGGGAGGTGGTTTTGGGCCTCCGCATGTGTCCCATTGCCATGGAATAGGACACTATGCTTTTTCAATTTCAGAATTATAATAAAGCCAGCTTCCCTCCTTCATAAGTAATATACAATGAACAGATGGGACAGCAGGGCTCTGCATTGAGCCCCATGCTGGTCAATATATCTTAAGCCCCTAGCACAGGTGGCAGAAGCCTTGGGGGCAAAAGTGATCTCCTATGCAGACGACACACAGCTGCTTTTCTCCTGCAAGAAGGGAGAAGAGATTGCAAGAGAAGCAATTAAAAATGTTCTAGCTGCTGTATTCTACTGGATGACCATCAATCAATCGAAGTGTAATGCAGACAAAATTGATATTCTGTTTTTCGGTCGAAATTCCCCAGCAACTTGGTCGATCTCTTGGCCGGATTCGCCCACTCGCACCAGGCCCTCAGGGGGGGGGGGGGGGGGGGGGGGGGGGGAGCTGTCAAAAATCTCGGGGTCAAATTTGACAGCCATCTTTCTTTTTCACCACAAATGAATTCCATGGTAGGTTCTTGCTGTGGTCTGCACTTATCACATTGAGGTTGGACTATGCAAACGCTTTGTATCTGGAACTATCGGACTATCGGCTTAATAAACTCGAGGTGGTCCAAAATACGACTGCCCACATTCTCCTCAATCTACTATTGAAAACGCATGTGTCCCCTCATCTATGCACCCTTCACTCACTGTCTCCCAGTGTGGAAGAGGATCATGTTTAAAGGGCTGGTTGTAGTTCACAACGAGCTTCCTGACACAGGAGCAGGTTACCTGGGTGGGAGAATCAGCTTCTACCTCCCCACCAGGAACCTGCGATCCGCAAACAGCCTACCAGCAAGAATTCCTAATATTCGCCATGCTAGTGCAGGAGAGTGGGCTTTTTCCTATCTGGGTCTGTACGTATGTACTCAGCTCCCTCTTGAGCACTGCTTTTTGGAATCAATTACCATGTTCAATACACAAACTGAGACATAGCTGTTTTGAACAAGAATAGAGGTCTTGTCAAACAAAGCTTGTGATTCTACCTGTAAGCAGAGTGCCCGCCCACTACTAGGAGTAGCTGTGCAGTATTAGCAGATACATGTTAAATAGAATCTTGTGTCAATCTTGCTAGGTAAGATTTTGCTGCATTGCAAATTACACTTAAGTATACAAAAAAGTGATGATGGAATTATCTCAGCCACTGGTAATTAGTAGGGCCACATTCAAAGTCTTTGCCTATTTTTCACACTTTAAGTAACCTGGGTGGTTTTTTTTTTTTCACTCTATCTCCTTTGAAGAGTCTCCCCTCGGTCCCTCACTTGCACTTTGCGGTCCTTCATACCTTATCGCTGCCCTGTAGCCCTTCTTCTGCCCTCTTATGAAGCCCCTCATTCAACCCTGTCACGGGTTCCCTCCAGGTCCTTTCCATGCCCTCTGAAGTCCCTCATAATTGTTCCTATGATAAGGAAGGTTCCTCTTACATTCACCCCCTGTATTGAGGTCCCTCTTGTGGTTTAAGTTATAAGTCCATGTCATACTTCACGTGTCTCATGAGGGTACTTCTCCATTCCTGCCCTCTGAGGTTTTACTCTGTCCTTCTCCAGCTCCTTCTGTAGTCTCTTGCCCTGTAAATCTGAGGCTCCTCTCGCACTGTTGTCTTTTCTTTCAAGCCATTCATGATCTCTCCATTAGTGTCTGTATCACTCTGTCCTCATAAGAGGTCTTCTCAGTAGGTCGCTCATTAATCATGCTATTGAGTTCTGAGGTCTCTAGTGGACACTCTGCTGTACTCTAACAAGTTCCTTGCAGGCTTCCTGCTTCCCACTGGTGATGTACTGTCTGCCCCATAGTGTGGTGCCACTTGTAGCGCCCTTCTGATGGGGTCCCACTAATAGCGGGTTTGTACGTACACCATCTAGAAAAAACTAAGATCTTGAATGACAACAATCCCTACAGACACCATATCACTCTATGGAAACGTTATATTGATGACGTTCTGGTCATATGGAATGGAAATGAAAATGAGGCAACTCTGTTTTTTGAGTGGCTGAACCAACAGGATAGGTTTTTAAAGTTTAACACCATGAGCAGGTCCACCCTGGTTTTCTTGGACCTTAACATATTGGCAGACAATGGCAAACTGAGAACAACCACGCATTTTAAGCCCACAGCGAGAAACTGTCTATTAACCTATGAAAGTTTCCACCCGAGACATCTCAAACAGAATCTCCCTTTTGGACAGTTCCTTAGGCTCAAGAGGAACTGTTCGGAGAAGAAGGACTATCTCAAGCAAGCGGACGATCTAAGCATAAAACTCAAAGAAAGGCATTATCCAACGAAGCTAATAAACAATGCCAAGAAGAGGGCTGGTAACAATCACAGGGATGCACTTCTGGAACCCAAAGGAGAAAGAGATGTGGTTGACAACAGAAGGCCTATTTGCATCACAACGTTCAATAAAGTATCAGACCAAATTGCTAAAATTGTGAAAAAACACTGGCCAATTGTCAATAGTGGGAACTTGACTATACCCACACCAAGGTTCAGCCACCGCCGAGGGAAAAATCTGAGAGACCACTTGGTCCACACCCGTCCCAAACCGACAACAACCACCAACAGACTCCAACCACTACCAGCGGGGCACTACCCTTGCAACAATTGCAGTGTGTGTCAGTTAACATCTACCACGAAGATGATCACTTTCAATGACAATACTACTTGGCATTTGAGACAAATGTCTAATTGCAACACAAGTGGTGTAGTGTGCTTGATAACATGTGTATGTAATTTACACTACATTGGAATGACCACCCGGAAGATCAGCACACGAATTGTTGAACACAGGAGCAACATCCGGTGCAAGCGGGCAACTACACGCATGACTAATCATTTTATAGAGAAGAACCCAACACCCAACGGTCTGACATGGGCCGTTCTGGAGATTGTAAAAAATAGGGAAAACCAAGAGAGAATACTCCACGAACGTGAACAACGATGGGTGTTCAAATTACATACAGACACCTGTGGATTAAATGATGACATCCCGTGGGGTGCCTTCACAAACTGAACCTTTCAGTAACTTTTTCCTTGCAGGTACTCAGCCACAGTAATGATCGATGGGCGTAAGGTTTTAACAACACAACCGCACCGTTAGCAGTTATATACTACTGCTAGGATCAAAGGAAAATTTAGGCTAATATTACAGTCAAATCTGTCTACACATTAGGAAGCAAGGACATTTTGCCTGTATGTTGTTCCTTCCATTTATCGATCTAATAAGGTGGTTATTCAACAGGCTATACGTCCATAAGCACCTTAGTTCTAACTCTGCACCCTGTCAGGCAGTACTGCGTGGTGACCTTTCCTCAAGCACTCTAATCCTACTTAATACCTCCCCTGCCTTAAAATAAAAATAAACAAAACAGGTTTGGACAAGAAATATTTACCAGTCTTAGCCACAAGTAATTTTGATTAACCTTACTATAAATATAGCTGGATTCCCTATGAGAACCTTGAATTGTTATTTACCACCTTTTCAATAATTTTATTGACAACCTTTAATTAATTGTCAAAATGCCTTGGTAATGTTTCTATTATTATTTTTCTGTCCTTGTAATATAGTTATCGTTTTTTTTAATTATCACGAACGCTTTCGCAACCGCAACATAGCAGTCACGAACCAGCTGTCCCCTTCATTCAACACGTTTATTGTACCACGGTTTAGCATCCTCTCAAGATGGCCGCCTACCTCTCGCGGTCTAGTGGCCCGTAGAAGAAACCCGGAAGTTCTGTTGATACTTAACAGAGCGAGCGCGGTTGTTCAGTAAGATGCGGTCCCGGGGGAGCTGATCCTAGGTATTTCCTCACGTTTTCCCGAGCAAGGAAGGAAGTAATACCTTTTGTATAGATGACCCGACTCTTTGGCAACGGAAATCTAGATAACGATCGAGGCAGTAGACACTTATCGATCTCTCTCTCTTTTTAACCCTATAACGGACATTCAACATTAAGTCCAGATGGTGAAAACGAACCCCTAGAGAGACCATGAGGTGCCAATGAGCACAGCATCAAGTAAATATCGTGAAACAGTTTTTCCTTATATTCTGTCTATGCACTTAATATGTGTTTTGTGTGTCTATCGTCCTGGTCACATCAAGTCCTGTCTTGTTTCTATGTGTGAATTCACAACCACTTATTTTTATAAAAACTACTGCTTATTGCTTGGCATGAGAGCCGATTCATGAAAGGGGGTGGTGATGGACAGAGCATCTGAATTAAACAGAACACTCATACCCAGTCAAAAGATCAGGGCTTGATCCATCACCGTTTTTTAGCTCACTACACCATCCCAGTTCAGAACCTGGCTACATGCAAATTAGTCTGTCCCTGGCCCAGTGCATCATGGGAACAGGGCAGACCAAACTACCAAGCCAATTCTTTACTGGAAAGGAAACAAGCTTCCGGGGACCGGTTTCTGGCATTGCAGCCGTCTTCGGCCCGGCTTGCTTGAATCCTGATGGTGCAGTGAGCAAGGGACTCATGTCTGAGCATACCCTGCCACTCCTATAGTGGCCAAAGAGAGCCTGCACGCGCCAATATGGTGCTATATTCCACCATGGTCCATGATGCGTGCGTCATGAGAAGACACTATGTGACCCTCCTCACAGGGGAGGTATAAAATGCTACTAATGGTGTGCTTTCTATTTACAGTTTTGGAAATCCAAAAATCGTATGTATTCTATTACGAACGCATGCTTCATACACTAAATGTTTTTAGTATCACTGTCTGATTAGGGACATTGGAGTGGCATATGTAGGGCTGGTCCCTACATGGCCCTGAAGAAATGCTAGGGGTAGCATGAAACATGTAGACCTTTCACTGAACCAATCCCCATTATAGGTTAGTTATTAGTGATAATCACCCCATTTTTAATATACCTTACTAGGAGCAAAATAAATATATTGAGGCCCACTAAGCACGGTATTTTTAAACTCACCCACACCCACTCCACCACTCTGCACTACACATAGTCTCTCACATTAAAGTGCTCCTGCGTAGTTCGTGAGTCGCAGCACGCCCCTTTTCGTAGAGAACTGGGATGGCCCCAATGATGAAGCATGTCACCGTGGGGCAACCCCGGTGAGTGAGGGGACACTAGAAAGAAATTTTTCTTTCTTGGCAGGTATTACTGACCAATCAGGTCAGTTACCACAACATGAGCTAGGTCTATGAACCCATAATTTGGATTCTTGATTGTACATTAAATTTCTGGAGGGCGACCTAGTCTCTTATTCCTCCTTCTCCCCCAGTATTGTATATGTTCGTAGCAGCTTCTTAGCTGCGGGAGTATATCTCTTGACACACCTTTTTGTGAGACCAACCCTTAGACTCTTCATCACACATTAAACACGAGAACTGTTTCACACAAACAGAATAATGGCAGAGATTACTGGTCTGTCATATTCCGATGATGAGGTAGATAGAATCATTGCCTCAATTCTACCACACACAGGGGGCCCTAATAGAGAAAACAGCGATGCGACCCAAGCATGGGATGAACTGACGGAATTGAAGAGAACACAAATTAAAACATTGATTCACGGTGTAATGATGGCAGAGTACCTCAAAATAAGTACTGCCCGAGAGGACTGATTGTCAGAAATGAGCCTTTTATTTTTCAGCATGATAAACAATTTAAAAAGGACTGGTCGCTCATTTCGTGGCACTGTACCAGGGACTGGTTAGTGCTCATAGTTAAAACAGCAGCTCGCCTCTCAGAGACACTGTTAGAGGAGATACACACTTTAGAGGTACGCCTAAAATCATTCAAGACTCCCAGTGAACTAAAGAAGAGACTGGACGAATTGAATAAAAACATGACGGAATTTGAGGTTAGTCTGAAGGATACTAAGTATACGAAACTCTCAAAGGACCAGAGAGCATTCTCACACGACAAAGTTTACCCCTACATAAGAAATGACTATAGAGTAAGCAACAGGAACCCGGGGTATAATACAGACACCGATGGCTCTGACTCAGGTTCAGATAGCTCGGGTCCCTCCTCTTTCACCTACAATCAACCAACGAACAGAAGACCAAGAAGAGGAAGTGGCAACGCAAGAGGCTATCGTGGAAACCAAACTCCCCTATGGCCACCTTATCAAGGTCCACATCCGGATGGTCCCCCGTTTGGCCCTCCACCTCAAACTCCTTTTTACTATGGTCCACCTATGTACTAATAATAATAATAATAGGGAAATTTATAAAGCGCATGGTTACGCTAAGAAGCGTGTCCCCGCGCTAACTGAAAGAAACAGACTCAAAACAAAAGCGAGGAGTGTACCCGACTAACCTGAAAATAGGTGTGTTTTTAATTTCCTCCGGAAGCTGGATTCCGATGGATCCAGACGGAGATCGAGGGGTAGAGCATTCCAGCTCTTCGCCACCAGGTAGCGAAAGGATCTTCCTCCCATACGGGCCCTTCTTACTCTAGGGACCTTTAATAGGCCTCCATGTGAGGAGTGCAATGCGCGAGATGGTGCATACCTGGTGACTAGGTTCTGGAGAGGTACAGGCGCCTTTTTTGCAAGGATACGGTGACCGGTACATAGGGATCTAAAAACAACTCTGCTCCTTACTGGCAACCAATGGAGGGTCTGGAGGGCAGCTTTGGAGCTCGATCTTGTTGGAAGCTTTAGTATGAGACGGGCTGCAGCATTCTGAAGCACCTGTAGGCGATTGATTGCCTTGCAGGTTGCTCCCAGAAACAGCAGATTGCCAAAGTCCATGCGTGATGTGACGAGGGCATGCACCAGCGTTCTACGGGCGTTCATAGGGAGAAGAGCTAGAACCTTCCGTAGTCTTTTTAATACGCTAAAGCAGATGCCCGTCACCCTGTCTATCTGGGGTCCGAGAGACAGGTCTGCATCAAGCCAGACCCCAAGATTTCTAACTTCTTGTCGGGGAGTTGGGGCCTCACCTAGGCATGGGGGCCACCACGCCGACGACCAGACAGATGGGTTCCCCCCCACCACCAGCACCTCGGTCTTGTTGCCATTTAATTTCAGGCAGTTTGTGGACATCCAGGTTGCAAGATCTTGCATGCAAACCCTGAAACTGTCAACAGCAAGGCCCGGTGCACGCGAGAGGGAGACAACCAGCTGCGTGTCGTCGGCGTAGGATACAATTTGCAATCCATGACCAACAGCAATCGGAGCCACTGGGGAGACGTAGAGATTGAAAAGCGTTGGGCTCAGGGATGATCCCTGGGGAACGCCCTGGCCCAATCCTATGTCTCTGGAATAGTGGTCACCAAGGCGGACTTGGAAACTTCTTCCAGTCAGGAAGGATTGGATCCATTGGAGTGCAGCTCCAGTTATTCCTCCGCTATTCAGACACTGTAGCAAGGTGGAATGAGCTACAGTGTCGAATGCCGCACTCAGGTCCAATAGGATGAGGGCCATAGTATGACCCTCATCCACCCCCTGCCGTAGGGTCTCCACTGCCATCAGGAGCGCCGATTCCGTTGAATGACGAGGACGGAAGCCGAATTGGGTGTCGTGCAATAAGGCTGCTTTGTCCACGAAATCCATTAGTTGCAAATGGACCGTTTTTTCGTCCACTTTGGCCAAATAGGGTAGAAGAGAGATAGGCCGCAGATTTTCGAGTTTATCAAAGCTGATGGTAGGTTTCTTCCTGAGGGGTAGGACCACCGCCTTCTTCCAATCTTTGGGCACAGTCTTTGTGTCTGAAGACACGTCCAGTAGATGCCTTATGTAGGGTTCCAACACCACTAGGCTGTCTGCTAGGCGTTTGGGTGTAGTGGGGTCCCGTGGGGATCCCGACTTTACAGATCTGCAGATTTTTAAGAGATCTTCTGGGGGCGGGGTGACAAAGTTGGTCAATCTATGTTTGTCCCTCCAATCCCTTGGGCTTTCCGCAAATTCTACCCCATTCATGGGTTGAATCGGAAAAGCGGAATAGATTTTAGATATCTTTTCCGCAAAGAAATCTGCGATTCTGTCGCAGGACTCGGGCGAGCAGTCATCAGGAGTGGTGGCTGATTTTCCACTTGCCAGAGTTTTGTAGAGCAAGAATAGCTCTTTCGTCGAGTTACCAGCTTCGCAGATTCTGGTAGCGTAATACGCAGCTTTGGACTTCCTAATTAAGCCATGGTAAAGTCGTCTCTCAGTTAGGTAGGGATCTCTAGTGTCTTTGGAGAGAGCCCTACGCCATAGTCTCTCGGCTCTCTTCAATGCGGTTTTCGTGTCACGTAATTCGACATTAAACCATAGGGCGGTTTTTTGAATGCGGCCACCAGGTTTGACTTTTGCCAAAGGAGCAGTACAATCTAGCGCATCACTGATGCGCTTACAGAGAAGGGCATTAGCCGTGTCTGCGTCGACACCCCCAGGATTTCCTCCTATAGTCAGCGCCTCGCAAAACTTAGACTGGGAGAAGGGCGCCCATTTTCGCCTAAGATGATACGGTGCCATTGGCTGCGGAGATCTACCTTCAGGAATTCGAATAGTGAAGGGTACCAGATGATGATCCGACCAAGGGATGGGGATTGGGGTCATAGCTTTTACTTCCCCCCAGTTAACAAATATAGGGTCGAGCAAGTGACCTAGCTGGTGGGTAGGACCATTTACAATTTGGTTCAGTTGAAGGGCTCCTAAAGCTTGACAGAAGCTCTTGCTGGCGTTGTCTGAGGGGTTATTAAGGTGTAAATTAAGGTCGTCAAGTACCAGAAATTTATCGTTGCATAACGCGGACTCCATAATGCTTTCAACCAGACTTTCCTCGAACCTGGCTGTGGGGCCTGGGGGTCTATAGATCAACATGCCTTTCAGCGTGCAGTTGTTATTCACTTTAATCGCAAAGCTCCCTGCCTCACTATCCAGGACAGGGGAGTAGTCTAGTTGGCAGCGTAGACTTTCCTGAACTACAATAGCAATGCCCCGTCCTCTACCTCTAGGTCTGTCCTGTCTAAGTATTGTATATCCCTCTGGGAGTGCCTCTAGGGCGTCAGGTGTGGATTCCTCATCTAGCCATGTTTCAGTTAAAAACACAAGGTTCCACTGTTTGTCGGTAAGTAGATCATATAGATCTAACTTATGCTTCCGTAGCGAACGGACATTAATCAGTCCGCAATGTATGGTATAGTCCGTAGTGGCCATATTCCTACCAGGATCATAGGAGAAGTGACAATGTTCACAACCTGTGTTATCCTCCACTCGTAGGTTGTGTTTACACAACTCAGCAGTGTTACAGCGGAGGGCTAGTAGTTCTTGCTTACTCCACAGTATGGGGTTCTTCTGAGGGACATAAGGTATGGCCCTGGACCGCGTACGATCGCGGACGGGTGCAGACGGGCTTGCCTTAGGCGCGCCCGCTGCGCTCGTCCGCTGCGCTTACGTGTAAGACACATTTATAGGTATAGTGGGCGTGGCCTCTGAAGTGGGCGTGGCCAACGCTCGAGCCGCGATGGCGGCAGTGTAATCCTTCTAACTCACAGCGCTCAACTCAGCTGTAGCAGGGATACTAGATGGCGTTTGTAGCTGGGAAGTGCTCAGTGTAAGTGTGCAAGGAGATTAAAAGCAGCAAAGTACACAGTGACAAATTTTTTAAATTACGAGCATACACTCCCGGCTTTCCGCCTCAGGAGTCAATCAGTTGCAGTTTCTGGCACGCTAGTAGTCAGCGCCTTTAACAGGTATTGGTCGGGGTGGACGTGGCCTCTGAAGTGGGCGTGGCCAACGCTCGAGCCGCGATGGCGGCAGTGTAATCCTTCTAACTCACAGCGCTCAACTCAGCTGTAGCAGGGATACTAGATGGCGTTTGGAGCTGGGAAGTGCTCAGGGTAAGTGTGCAAGGAGATTAAAAGCAGCAAAGTACACAGTGACAAATTTTTTAAAATACGAGCATACACTCCCGGCTTTCCGCCTCAGGAGTCAATCAGTTGCAGTTTCTGGCGCGCTAGTAGTCAGCGCCTTTAACAGGTATTGGTCGGGGTGGGCGTGGCCTCTGAAGTGGGCGTGGCCAACGCTCGAGCCGCGATGGCGGCAGTGTAATCCTTCTAACTCACAGCGCTCAACTCAGCTGTAGCAGGGATACTAGATGGCGTTTGTAGCTGGGAAGTGCTCAGGGTAAGTGTGCAAGGAGATTAAAAGCAGCAAAGTACACAGTGACAAATTTTTAAAAATTTGAGCATACACTCCCGGCTTTCCGCCTCAGGAGTCAATCAGTTGTGTACCCACAACAACCTTACCAAAATTGGGGAAGTAATCAAGGCAATCCCAACCTTCCTTTTTTAGGAGGGGGAAAACCAAACCAGCGGGCAAAAAACAAAACAGGGCAGCAGCTACAATGGGCACAACCTCTGGTAACAGAGACACGTCACACACGCAGCAAGGGACCACCAGAGGCGACGACGAGCGGCCTGTAGATTTGGTAGTCAACCTATCCAGTATGGAACTGACATCCATCCAAATACAAGTACTTAACAAAGGGCTTGGTTTTGTGCCAACCCCTTATACAGATAAATTCAAACTCTGCTGCGAGCTTAAAGAATTTCTGAGAAAATTGAAGTTGCAAGTTTTCTTTCAGGCTAAAGACAACAACGACCACACTGAATCTGACACTGGCCTAAAAAAGAAGTCAACCTTTGTGCCACCACCCGGCAGCTTACCAGTAGAAATTCTGGCGTTTGAAAAAGCCATTATGAAGGAGGTGAAAGATCTTGATCCTCGCACAATGAAAGTGTTCCAGAATACCAGTAATCTGGAACTCCAAGCAATACAGGAACTATCCAAGAACAGCTCTCTAACTATAAAACCAGCAGACAAAGGAGGGGCAATAGTTCTACAGGATACATTTGACTACAGACAGGAATGTCTACGGCTTCTATCGGATACTAGGAACTATATCATAATAAAAGAGGACCCTACCGAACGTTTAAGAATATCAATTGCTTTTCTCATCGAGGAGTCATTGGCTAATGACTGGATGAGCAAAAAAGAAAAAGAATTTATGGTTAACAAAAAACCAGTCATTCCATATTTTTATACAATTCCTAAGATTCATAAGCAAATGGTAAAACCACCGGGCAGACCCATAGTCTCTGGTATAGGTTCTATTCTTGAACCTCTTTCAAAATACGCTGATGCTTTCCTGAGACCTTTGGTACAAAAAACTGACACCTATCTACGAGATACGAAGGATGTCCTGTGTCTACTTGAACTCAACTTTGACCCCTCATCTAGCATTCTTATCAGTCTAGATGTGGAAAGCCTTTATACGAGTCTGCCACACAAAGACACACTTGAAATACTGGAGGAGGTCCTTTTTGATTCCCAATGGATTTTCTAAACTCCCAGACATGTGGTGTTAGAATGTTGCCGTTTGGCCCTCACCGAGAATTTCTTTAGGTTTGAGGAGACCCTGTACCGCCAACAACACGGAACCAGTATGGGTAGTACATTCGCGCCGAGCATAGCGGGTTTGTAGGTACACCATCTAGAAAAAACTAAGATCTTGAATGACAACAATCCCTACAGACACCATATCACTCTATGGAAACGTTATATGGATGACGTTCTGGTCATATGGAATGGAAATGAAAATGAGGCAACTCTGTTTTTTGAGTGGCTGAACCAACAGGATAGGTTTTTAAAGTTTACCAACACCATGAGCAGGTCCACCCTGGTTTTCTTGGACCTTAACATATTGGCAGACGATGGCAAACTGACAACAACCACGCATTTTAAGCCCACAGCGAGAAACTGTCTATTAACCTATGAAAGTTTCCACCCGAGACATTTCAAACAGAATCTCCCTTTTGGACAGTTCCTTAGGCTCAGGAGGAACTGTTCGGAGAAGAAGGACTATCTCAAGCAAGCTGAAGATCTAAGCATAAAACTCAAAGAAAGGCATTATCCAACGAAGCTAATAAACAATGCCAAGAAGAGGGCTGGTAACAATCACAGGGATGCACTTCTGGAACCCAAAGGAGAAAGAGATGTGGTTGACAACAGAAGGCCTATTTGCATCACAACGTTCAATAAAGTATCAGACCAAATTGCTAAAATTGTGAAAAAACACTGGCCAATTGTCAATAGTGGGAACTTGACTATACCCACACCAATGTTCAGCCACCGCTGAGGGAAAAATCTGAGAGACCACTTGGTCCACACCCGTCCCAAACCGACAACAACCACCAACAGACTCCAACCACTACCAGCGGGGCACTACCCTTGCAACAATTGCAGTGTGTGTCAGTTAACATCTACCACGAAGATGATCACTTTCAATGACAATACTACTTGGCATTTGAGACAAATGTCTAATTGCAACACAAGTGGTGTAGTGTGCTTGATAACATGTGTATGTAATTTACACTACATTGGAATGACCACCCGGAAGATCAGCACACGAATTGTTGAACACAGGAGCAACATCCGGTGCAAGCGGGCAACTACACGCATGACTAATCATTTTATAGAGAAGAACCATACACCCAACGATCTGACCTGGGCCGTTCTGGAGATTGTAAAAACTAGGGAAAACCAAGAAAGAATACTCCACGAACGTGAACAACGATGGGTGTTCAAATTACATACAGACACCTGTGGATTAAATGATGACATCCCGTGGGGTGCCTTCACAAACTGAACCTTTCAGTAACTTTTTCCCTGCAGGTACTCAGCCACAGTAATGATCGATGGGCGTAAGGTTTTAACAACACAACCCCACTGTTAGCAGTTATATACTACTGCTAGGATCAAAGGAAAATTTAGGCTAATATTACAGTCAAATCTGTCAACACATTAGGAAGCAAGGACATTTTGCCTGTATGTTGTTCCTTCCATTTATCGATCTAATAAGGTGGTTATTCAACAGGCTATACACGTCCATAAGCACCTTAGTTCTAATTCTGCACCCTGTCAGGCAGTACTGCGTGGTGACATTTCCTCAAGCACTCTAATCCTACTTAATACCTCCCCTGCCTTAAAATAAAAATAAACAAAACAGGTTTGGACAAGAAATATTTACCAGTCTTAGCCACAAGTAATTTTGATTAACCTTACTATAAATATAGCTAGATTCCCTATGAGAACCTTGAATTGTTATTTACCACCTTTTCAATAATTTTATTGACAACCTTTAATTAATTGTCAAAATGCCTTGGTAATGTTTCTATTATTATTTTTCTGTCCTTGTAATATAGTTATCGTTTTTTTTAAATTATCACGAACGCTTTCGCAACCGCAACATAGCAGTCGCGAACCAGCTGTCCCCTTCATTCAACACCGTTTATTGTACCACGGTTTAGCATCCTCTCAAGATGGCCGCCTACCTCTCGCGGTCTAGTGGCCCGTAGAAGAAACCCGGAAGTTCTGTTGATACTTAACAGAGCGAGCGCGGTTGTTCAGTAAGATGCGGTCCCGGGGGAGCTGATCCTAGGTATTTCCTCACGTTTTCCCGAGCAAGGAAGGAAGTAATACCTTTTGTACAGATGACCCGACTCTTTGGCAACGGAAATCTAGATAACGATCGAGGCAGTAGACACTTATCGATCTCTCTCTCTTTTTAACCCTATAACGGACATTCAACATTAAGTCCAGATAGTGAAAACGAACCCCTAGAGAGACTATGAGGTGCCAATGAGCACAGCATCAAGTAAATATTGTGAAACAGTTTTTCCTTATATTCTGTCTATGCACTTAATATGTGTTTTGTGTGTCTATCGTCCTGGTCACATCAAGTCCTGTCTTGTTTCTATGTGTGAATTCACAACCACTTATTTTTATAAAAACTACTGCTTATTGCTTGGCATGAGAGCCGATTCATGAAAGGGGTTGGTGATGGACAGAGCATCTGAATTAAACAGAACACTCATACCCAGTCAAAAGATCAGGGCTTGATCCATCACCGTTTTTTAGCCCACTACACCATCCCAGTTCAGAACCTGGCTACATGCAAATTAGTCTGTCCCTGGCCCAGTGCATCATGGGAACAGGGCAGACCAAACTACCAAGCCAATTCTTTACTGGAAAGGAAACAAGCTTCCGGGGACCGGTTTCTGGCATTGCAGCCGTCTTCGGCCCGGCTTGCTTGAATCCTGATGGTGCAGTGAGCAAGGGACTCATGTCTGAGCATACCCTGCCACTCCTATGGTGGCCAAAACGATTCATGAAAGGGGGTGGTATGGACAGAGCATCTGAATTAAACAGAACACTCATACCCAGTCAAAAGATCAGGGCTTGATCCATCACCGTTTTTTAGCTCACTAAACCATTCCAGTTCAGAACCTGGCTACATGCAAATTAGTCTGTCCCTGGCCCAGTGCATCATGGGAACAGGGCAGACCAAACTACCAAGCCAATTCTTTACTGGAAAGGAAACAAGCTTCCGGGGACCGGTTTCTGGCATTGCAGCCGTCTTCGGCCCGGCTTGCTTGAATCCTGATGGTGCAGTGAGCAAGGGACTCATGTCTGAGCATACCCTGCCACTCCTATAGTGGCCAAAGAGAGCCTGCACGCGCCAATATGGTGCAATCTTCCACCATAGTCCATGATGCGTGCGTCATGAGAAGACACTATGTGACCCTCCTCACAGGGGAGGTATAAAATGCTACTAATGGTGTGCTTTCTATTTACAGTTTTGGAAATCCAAAAATCGTATGTATTCTATTACGAACGCATGCTTCATACACTAAATGTTTTTAGTATCACTGTCTGATTAGGGACATTGGAGTGGCATATGTAGGGCTGGTCCCTACATGGTCCTGAAGAAATGCTAGGGGTAGCATGAAACATGTAGACCTTTCACTGAACCACTCCCCATTATAGGTTGGTTATTAGTGATAATCACCCCATTTTTAATATACCTTACTAGGAGCAAAATAAATATATTGAGGCCCACTAAGCACGGTATTTTTCAACTCACCCACACCCACTCCACCACTCTGCACTACACATAGTCTCTCACATTAAAGTGCTCCTGCTTAGTTCGTGAGTCGCAGCACGCCCCTTTTCGTAGAGAACTGGGATGGCCCCAATGATGAAGCATGTCACCGTGGGGCAACCACGGTGAGTGAGGGGACACTAGAAAGAAATTTTTCTTTCTTGGCAGGTATTACTGACCAATCAGGTCAGTTACCACAACATGAGCTAGGTCTATGCACCCATAAGTTTGATTCTTGATTGTACATTAAATTTCTGGAGGGCGATCTAGTCTCTTATTCCTCCTTCTCCCCCAGTATTGTATATGTTCGTAGCAGCTTCTTAGCTGCGGGAGTATATCTCTTGACACACCTTTTTGTGAGACCAACCCTTAGACTCTTCATCACACATTAACACGAGAACTGTTTCACACAAACAGAATAATGGCAGAGATTACTGGTCTGTCATATTCCGATGATGAGGTAGATAGAATCATTGCCTCAATTCTACCACACACAGGGGCCCCTAATAGAGAAAACAGCGATGCGACCCAAGCATGGGATGAACTGACGGAATTGAAGAGAACACAAATTAAAACATTGATTCACGGTGTAATGATGGCAGAGTACCTCAAAATAAGTACTGCCCCGAGAGGACTGATTGTCAGAAATGAGCCTTTTATTTTTCAGCATGATAAACAATTTAAAAAGGACTGGTCGCTCATTTCGTGGCACTGTACCAGGGACTGGTTAGTGCTCATAGTTAAAACAGCAGCTCGCCTCTCAGAGACACTGTTAGAGGAGATACACACTTTAGAGGTACGCCTAAAATCATTCAAGACTCCCAGTGAACTAAAGAAGAGACTGGACGAATTGAATAAAAACATGACGGAATTTGAGGTTAGTCTGAAGGATACTAAGTATACGAAACTCTCAAAGGACCAGAAAGCATTCTCACACGACAAAGTTTACCCCTACATAAGAGATGACTATAGAGTAAGCAACAGGAACCCGGGGTATAATACAGACACTGATGGCTCTGACTCAGGTTCAGATAGCTCGGGTCCCTCCTCTTTCACCTACAATCAACCAACGAACAGAAGACCAAGAAGAGGAAGTGGCAACGCAAGAGGCTATCGTGGATTCAAACTCCCCTATGGCCACCTTATCAAGGTCCACATTCGGATGGTCCCCCGTTTGGCCCTCCACCTCAAACTCCTTTTTACTATGGTCCACCTATGTACTAATAATAATAATAATAGGGAAATTTATAAAGCGCATGGTTACGCTAAGAAGCGTGTCCCCGCGCTAACTGAAAGAAACAGACTCAAAACAAAAGTGAGGAGTGTACCCGACTAACCTGAAAATAGGTGTGTTTTAGTTTCCTCCGGAAGCTGGATTCCGATGGATCCAGATGGAGATCGAGGGGTAGAGCATTCCAGCTCTTCGCCACCAGGTAGCGAAAGGATCTTCCTCCCATGCGGGCCCTTCTTACTCTAGGGACCTTTAATAGGCCTCCATGTGAGGAGCGCAATGCGCGAGATGGTGCATACCTGGTGACTAGGTTCTGGAGAGGTGCAGGCGCCTTTTTTGCAAGGATACTGTGACAGGTACATAGGGATTTAAAAACAACTCTGCTCCTTACTGGCAACCAATGGAGGGTCTGGAGGGCAGCTTTGGAGCTCGATCTTGTTGGAAGCTTTAGTATGAGACGGGCTGCAGCATTCTGAAGCACCTGTAGGCGATTGATTGCCTTGCAGGTTGCTCCCAGATACAGCAGATTGCCAAAGTCCATGCGTGATGTGACGAGGGCATGCACCAGCGTTCTACGGGCGCTCATAGGGAGAAGAGCTAGAACCTTCCGTAGTCTTTTTAATACGCTAAAGCAGATGCCCGTCACCCTGTCTATCTGGGGTCCGAGAGACAGGTCTGCATCAAGCCAGACCCCAAGATTTCTAACTTCTTGTCGGGGAGTTGGGGCCTCACCTAGGCATGGGGGCCACCACGCCGACGACCAGACAGATGGGTTCCCCCCCACCACGAGCACCTCGGTCTTGTTGCCATTTAATTTCAGGCAGTTTGTGTACATCCAGGTTGCAAGATCTTGCATGCAAACCCTGAAACTGTCAACAGCAAGGCCCGGTGCACGAGAGAGGGTGACAACCAGCTGCGTGTCGTCGGCGTAGGATACAATTTGCAATCCATGACCAACAGCAATCGGAGCCACTGGGGAGACGTAGAGATTGAAAAGCGTTGGGCTCAGGGACGATCCCTGGGGAACGCCCTGGCCCAATCCTATGTCTCTGGAATAGTGGTCACCAAGGCGGACTTGGAAACTTCTTCCAGTCAGGAAGGATTGGATCCATTGGAGTGCGGCTCCAGTTATTCCTCCGCTATTCAGACACTGTAGCAAGGTGGAATGAGCTACAGTGTCGAATGCCGCACTCAGGTCCAATAGGATGAGGGCCATAGTATGACCCTCATCCACCCCCTGCCGTAGGGTCTCCACTGCCATCAGGAGCGCCGATTCCGTTGAATGACGAGGACGGAAGCCGAATTGGGTGTCGTGCAATAAGGCTGCTTTGTCCACGAAATCCATTAGTTGCAAATTGACCGTTTTTTCGGCCACTTTGGCCAAATAGGGTAGAAGAGAGATAGGCCGCAGATTTTCGAGTTTATCAAAGCTGATGGTAGGTTTCTTCCTGAGGGGTAGGACCACCGCCTTCTTCCAATCTTTGGGCACAGTCTTTGTGTCGAAAGACACGTCCAGTAGATGCCTTATGTAGGGTTCCAGCACCACTAGGCTGTCTGCTAGGCGTTTGGGTGTAGTGGGGTCCCGTGGGGATCCCGACTTTACAGATCTGCAGATTTTTAAGAGATCTTCTGGGGGCGGGGTGACAAAGTTGGTCAATCTATGTTTGTCCCTCCAATCCCTTGGGCTTTCCGCAAATTCTACCCCATTCATGGGTTGAATCGGAAAAGCGGAATAGATTTTAGATATCTTTTCCGCAAAAAAAATCTGCGATTCTGTCGCAGGACTCGGGCGAGCAGTCATCAGGAGTGGTGGCTGATTTTCCACTTGCCAGAGTTTTGTAGAGCAAGAATAGCTCTTTCGTCGAGTTACCAGCTTCGCTGATTCTGGTAGCGTAATACGCAGCTTTGGACTTCCTAATTAAGCCATGGTAAAGTCGTCTCTCAGTTAGGTAGGCATCTCTAGTGTCTTTGGAGAGAGCCCTACGCCATAGTCTCTCGGCTCTCTTCAATGCGGTTTTCGTGTCACGTAATTCGACATTAAACCATAGGGCGGTTTTTTGAACGCGGCCACCAGGTTTGACTTTTGCCAAAGGAGCAGTACAATCTAGCGCATCACTGATGCGCTTACAGAGAAGGGCATTAGCCGTGTCTGCGTCGACCCCCCCAGGATTCCCCCTATAGTCAGCGCCTCGCAAAACTTAGACTGGGAGAAGGTCGCCCATTTTCACCTAAGATGATACGGTGCCATTGGCTGTGGAGATCTACCTTCAGGAATTCGAATAGTGAAGGGTACCAGATGATCCGACCAAGGGATGGGGATTGGGGTCATAGCTTTTACTTCCCCCCAGTTAACAAATATAGGGTCGAGCAAGTGACCTAGCTGGTGGGTAGGACCATTTACAATTTGGTTCAGTTGAAGGGCTCCTAAAGCTTGACAGAAGCTCTTGCTGGCGTTGTCTGAGGGGTTATTAAGGTGTAAATTAAGGTCGCCAAGTACCAGAAATTTATCGTTGCATAACGCGGACTCCATAATGCTTTCAACCAGACTTTCCTCAAACCTGGCTGTGGGGCCTGGGGGTCTATAGATCAGCATGCCTTTCAGCGTGCAGTTGTTATTCACTTTAATCGCAAAGCTCCCTGCCTCACTATCCAGGACAGGGGATTAGTCTAGTTGGCAGCGTAGACTTTCCTGAACTACAATAGCAATGCCCCCTCCTCTACCTCTAGGTCTGTCCTGTCTAAGTATTGTATATCCCTCTGGGAGTGCCTCTAGGGCGTCAGGTGTGGATTCCTCATCTAGCCATGTTTCAGTTAAAAACACAAGGTCCCACTGTTTGTCGTTAAGTAGATCATATAGATCTAACTTATGCTTCCGTAGCGAGCAGACATTAATCAGTCCGCAATGTATGGTATAGTCCGTAGTGGCCATATTCCTACCAGGATCATAGGAGAAGTGACAATGTTCACAACCTGTGTTATCCTCCACTCGTAGGTTGTGTTTACACAATTCAGCAGTGTTACAGCGGAGGGCTAGTAGTTCTTGCTTGCTCCACAGTATGGGGTTCTTCTGAGGGGCATATGGTATGGCCCTGGACCGCGTACGATCGCAGACGGGCGCAGACGGGCTTGCCTTAGGCGCGCCTTCGGCGCGCTGACGGCGTGCCCGCTGCGCTCGTCCGCTTACGTGTAAGACACATTTATAGGTATAGTGGGCGTGGCCTCTGAAGTGGGCGTGGCCAACGCTCGAGCCGCGATGGCGGCAGTGTAATCCTTCTAACTCACAGCGCTCAACTCAGTTGTAGCAGGGATACTAGATGGCGTTTGTAGCTGGGAAGTGCTCAGGGTAAGTGTGCAAGGAGATTAAAAGTACACAGTGACAAATTTTTAAAAATACGAGCATACACTCCCGGCTTTCCGCCTCAGGAGTCAATCAGTTGTGTACCCACAACAACCTTACCAAAATTGGGGAAGTAATCAAGGCAATCCCAACCTTCCTTTTTTAGGAGGGGGCAAACCAAACCAGCGGGCAAAAAACAAAACAGGGCAGCAGCTACAATGGGCTCAACCTCTGGTAACAGACACGTCACACACGCAGCAAGGGACCACCAGAGGCGACGACGAGCGGCCTGTAGATTTGGTAGTCAACCTATACAGTATGGAATTGACATCCACCCAAATACAAGTACTTAACAAAGGGCTTGGTTTTGTGCCAACCCCTTACACAGATAAATTCAAACTCTGCTGCGAGCTTAAAGAATTTCTGAGAAAATTGAAGTTGCAAGTTTTCTTTCAGGCTAAAAATAGTACAGGCAAACTATTTCAGGTAGTTAACTACCTATCCAACCCCCTTGCACCTCGCCCTGAAGGATCACAGGCTCTCTCAGATGCCATGGCCAATTTTTTCGAAGATAAAGTTAGAACTATCTTCACTACTTTCTCTTCCGATCCATCACTCACTTTCACTCGGCACGATACCACTGAAACTGACCCAGTTTTTTCAGTTTTTCAAGCCACCACGCAGGAACTTGTCCGACCCTTAATAGCGCAAACTAAATCAGGCTCACCTTTCGATCCCTGTCCTCCGGGCGTTTGCAATCTTATCTCTGAAGCCATTGCACCGTCACTATCCACTATCTGCAATGCAATGTTCACAACGGGCATCTACCCTCCTGTATGGAAGGAGGCTACCATCAAACCTCTTCTGAAGAAACCTACCCTAGACCCCCTTCTTCCTGCTAGCTACAGGCCCATCGCATGTCTCCCGTTCCCCGCTAAGATTTTTGAAAAAATCATGAACATCCAGTTGTCAACCTACATACATAATAACAACTTGCTGGACGACACCCAGTTTGGGTTTCGACAGGGCCACGGAACAGAGACTGCGCTCCTAAAAGCAGCGGATGAGATAAGGTCCACAATGGACAATGGAGGCTCAGCAATTCTGATACTCCTAGATCTCTCCGCAGCATTCGACACGGTCGATCACGTCACCCTGATCGACCGTGTCGCGGCCATAGGAATAAAGGACAAGGCTAAAGATCTTCTTGCCTCATTTCTATCCAACCGCCCACAAACAGTGAAGATGGGTAACTATACCTCCCAGACGTTCTCCCTACCTTGTGGAGTACCGCAGGGATCCTCGCTAAGCCCGACACTTTTCAATATATATGTGTCGGACTTGGCGAGGGTCATAAAATCCCACGGAATCTCACTGACTACATATGCTGACGACACACAATTAGTGTTGTCCGTATATAATGACGGCGCCGCTGTAGCAGCCAATTTCCAAAACGGAATGAATGCAATAAGCTCCTGGATGTCATCCAACTGTTTAAAACTGAATTCTGATAAGACAGAAGTGATGACATTCGGGAGGCTGCAACCCACATGGTCTCCGCAATGGTGGCCATCTCAAATGGGACAACCTCCAGAACCTGTGTGTAAGGTACGAAACCTAGGCGTCATTTTCGATACAAAGATGTCCTTCCAGCAACATGCTAATGCAGTGGTTTCCACCTCCTTTTACACTCTAAAAAAGATTAAAAAACTAATCCCTTCTCTCCCTCCATCAGCAGGCAAAACCTTATTCAGCACACTAGTCTTTTCCAAAATAGACTATTGCAATGCCCTCCTACTGAACGCACAACAGAGGGTTCTCAACAGACTGCAAACGGTGCAAAATGCTGCAGCCAGGACACTGCTATCCATCCCTAAGTTTGCATCTACCTCCCCCTACATCAAACAATTGCACTGGTTACCAGTGAGGAGTAGAATTAAATTCAAGGCTCTATGTATAGCATACAAAGCTATCCACAACCTAGGCCCTCTATTCCTAAAACAAGCTTTTCAGCCACTTGAACACCTCAGAACTTTACGCTCTTCTACAGCTCACCTACTAAGAGTCCCTCGAACACGAAGAGCTAATTGGGGAGACAAACGCTTTTCTGTCCCTACAGCCAGGTTGTGGAACACGCTCCCCCTCCACATTAAAACCGCGCCCACACTCCTCAACTTCAGGAAAAAACTAAAAACATGGTTGTTCTCAGCCTGAATACTCCCCGATCCATTGGAAGTTCTGCAACTTTAGCGCCGAGACACCCTTGAGGTATTTGCGCGCTCTAAAAATTGATCAAATAAAATAATAAATAAATAATAAAGACAACAACGACCACACTGAATCTGACACTGGCCTAAAAAAGAAGTCAACCTTTGTGCCACCACCCGGCAGCTTACCAGTAGAAATTCTGGCGTTTGAAAAAGCCATTATGAAGGAGGTGAAAGATCTTGATCCTCGCACAATGAAAGTGTTCCAGAATACCAGTAATCTGGAACTCCAAGCAATACAGGAACTATCCAAGAACAGCTCTCTAACTATAAAACCAGCAGACAAAGGAGGGGCAATAGTTCTACATGATACATTTGACTACAGACAGGAATGTCTACGGCTTCTATCGGATACTAGGAACTATATCATAATAAAAGAGGACCCTACCGAACGTTTAAGAATATCAATTGCTTTTCTCATCGAGGAGTCATTGGCTAATGACTGGATGAGCAAAAAAGAAACAGAATTTATGGTTAACAAAAAACCAGTCATTCCATATTTGTATACAATTCCTAAGATTCATAAGCAAATGGTAAAACCACCGGGCAGACCCATAGTCTCTGGTATAGGTTCTATTCTTGAACCTCTTTCAAAATATGCTGATGCTTTCCTGAGACTTTTGGTACAAAAAACCGACACCTATCTACGAGATACGAAGGATGTCCTGTGTCTACTTAAAGAACTCAACTTTGACCCCCTCATCAGTCTAGATGTGGAAAGCCTTTATACGAGTCTGCCACACAAAGACACACTTGAAATACTGGAGGAGGTCCTTTTTGATTCCCAATGGAATTTCAAAACTCCCAGACATGTGGTGTTAGAATGTTGCCGTTTGGCCCTCACCGAGAATTTCTTTAGGTTTGAGGAGACCCTGTACCGCCAACAACACGGAACCAGTATGGGTAGTACATTCGCGCCGAGCATAGCGGGTTTGTACGTACACCATCTACAAAAAACTAAGATCTTGAATGACAACAATCCCTACAGACACCATATCACTCTATGGAAACGTTATATGGATGGCGTTCTGGTCATATGGAATGGAAATGAAAATGAGGCAACTCTGTTTTTTGAGTGGCTGAACCAACAGGATAGGTTTTTAAAGTTTACCAACACCATGAGCAGGTCCACCCTGGTTTTCTTGGACCTTAACATATTGGCAGACGATGGCAAACTGACAACAACCACGCATTTTAAGCCCACAGCGAGAAACTGTCTATTAACCTATGAAAGTTTCCACCCGATACATCTCAAACAGAATCTCCCTTTTGGACAGTTCCTTAGGCTCAGGAGGAACTGTTCGGAGAAGAAGGACTATCTCAAGCAAGCTGAAGATCTAAGCATAAAACTCAAAGAAAGGCATTATCCAACGAAGCTAATAAACAATGCCAAGAAGAGGGCTGGTAACAATCACAGGGATGCATTTCTGGAACCCAAAGGAGAAAGAGATGTGGTTTACAACAGAAGGCCTATTTGCATCACAACGTTCAATAAAGTATCAGACCAAATTGCTAAAATTGTGAAAAAACACTGGCCAATTGTCAATAGTGGGAACTTGACTATACCCACACCAATGTTCAGCCACCGCTGAGGGAAAAATCTGAGAGACCACTTGGTCCACACCCGTCCCAAACCGACAACAACCACCAACAGACTCCAACCACTACCAGCGGGGCACTACCCTTGCAACAATTGCAGTGTGTGTCAGTTAACATCTACCACGAAGATGATCACTTTCAATGACAATACTACTTGGCATTTGAGACAAATGTCTAATTGCAACACAAGTGGTGTAGTGTGCTTGATAACATGTGTATGTAATTTACACTACATTGGAATGACCACCCGGAAGATCAGCACACGAATTGTTGAACACAGGAGCAACATCCCGTGCAAGCGGGCAACTACACGCATGACTAATCATTTTATAGAGAAGAACCATACACCCAACGATCTGACCTGGGCCGTTCTGGAGATTGTAAAAACTAGGGAAAACCAAGAAAGAATACTCCACGAACGTGAACAACGATGGGTGTTCAAATTACATACAGACACCTGTGGATTAAATGATGACATCCCGTGGGGTGCCTTCACAAACTGAACCTTTCAGTAACTTTTTCCTTGCAGGTACTCAGCCACAGTAATGATCGATGGGCGTAAGGTTTTAACAACACAACCCCACCGTTAGCAGTTATATACTACTGCTAGGATCAAAGGAAAATTTAGGCTAATATTACAGTCAAATCTGTCTACACATTAGGAAGCAAGGACATTTTGCCTGTATGTTGTTCCTTCCATTTATCGATCTAATAAGGTGGTTATTCAACAGGCTATACATCCATAAGCACCTTAGTTCTAATTCTGCACCCTGTCAGGCAGTACTGCGTGGTGACCTTTCCTCAAGCACTCTAATCCTACTTAATACCTCCCCTGCCTTAAAATAAAAATAAACAAAACAGGTTTGGACAAGAAATATTTACCAGTCTTCACCACAAGTAATTTTGATTAACCTTACTATAAATATAGCTGGATTCCCTATGAGAACCTTGAATTGTTATTTACCACCTTTTCAATAATTTTATTGACAACCTTTAATTGTCAAAATGCCTTGGTAATGTTTCTATTATTATGTTTCTGTCCTTGTAATATAGTTATCGTTTTTTTTTTAAATTATCACGAACACTTTCGCAACCGCAACATAGCAGTCGCGAACCAGCTGTCCCCTTCATTCAACACCGTTTATTGTACCACGGTTTAGCATCCTCTCAAGATGGCCGCCTACCTCTCGCGGTCTAGTGGCCCGTAGAAGAAACCCGGAAGTTCTGTTGATACTTAACAGAGCGAGCGCGGTTGTTCAGTAAGATGCGGTCCCGGGGGAGCTGATCCTAGGTATTTCCTCACGTTTTCCCGAGCAAGGAAGGAAGTAATACCTTTTGTATAGATGACCCGACTCTTTGGCAACGGAAATCTAGATAACGATCGAGGCAGTAGACACTTATCGATCTCTCTCTTTTTAACCCTATAACGGACATTCAACATTAAGTCCAGATGGTGAAAACGAACCCCTAGAGAGACCATGAGGTGCCAATGAGCACAGCATCAAGTAAATATCGTGAAACAGTTTTTCCTTATATTCTGTCTATGCACTTAATATGTGTTTTGTGTGTCTATCATCCTGGTCACATCAAGTCCTGTCTTGTTTCTATGTGTGAATTCACAACCACTTATTTTTATAAAAACTACTGCTTATTGCTTGGCATGAGAGCCGATTCATGAAAGGGGTGGTGATGGACAGAGCATCTGAATTAAACAGAACACTCATACCCAGTCAAAAGATCAGGGCTTGATCCATCACCGTTTTTTAGCTCACTACACCATCCCAGTTCAGAACCTGGCTACATGCAAATTAGTCTGTCCCTGGCCCAGTGCATCATGGGAACAGGGCAGACCAAACTACCAAGCCAATTCTTTACTGGAAAGGAAACAAGCTTCCGGGGACCGGTTTCTGGCATTGCAGCCGTCTTCGGCCCGGCTTGCTTGAATCCTGATGGTGCAGTGAGCAAGGGACTCATGTCTGAGCATACCCTGCCACTCCTATAGTGGCCAAAGAGAGCCTGCACGAGCCAATATAGTGCAATCTTCCACCATGGTCCATGATGCGTGCGTCATGAGAAGACACTATGTGACCCTACTCACAGGGGAGGTATAAAATGCTACTAATGGTGTGCTTTCTATTTACAGTTTTGGAAATCCAAAAATCGTATGTATTCTATTACGAACGCATGCTTCATACACTAAATGTTTTTAGTATCACTGTCTGATTAGGGACATTGGAGTGGCATATGTAGGGCTGGTCCCTACATGGTCCTGAAGAAATGCTAGGGGTAGCATGAAACATGTCGACCTTTCACTGAACCAATCCCCATTATAGGTTGGTTATTAGTGATAATCACCCCGTTTTTAATATACCTGACTAGGAGCAAAATAAATATATTGAGGCCCACTAAGCACGGTATTTTTAAACTCACCCACTCCACCACTCTGCACTACACATAGTCTCTCACATTAAAGTGCTCCTGCGTAGTTAGTGAGTCGCAGCACGCCCCTTTTCGTAGAGAACTGGGATGGCCCCGATGATGAAGCATATCACCGTGCGGCAACCCCGGTGAGTGAGGGGACACTAGAAAGAAATTTTTTTTTCTTGACAGGTATTAGTGACCAATCAGGTCAGTTACCACAACATGAGCTATGTCTATGAACCCAACAATTTGGATTCTTGATTGTACATTAAATTTCTGGAGGGCGACCTAGTCTTTTATTCCTCCTTCTCCCCCAGTATTGTATATGTCCCACTAGTATCCGCACGCTCTCCCTTCTTTGCCCAGTGTTCGGACCTCTCCTGCCTCTGATATGCACCTCCCTACCCTCTAATGAGTCCTTTCTGGGAGTCTGCCCCTTCCCTCTGTGGGTTTGTTAGATCACTCACAGACCCCTCTGCTATTATCACAGTCCCTTGCCCTCTATTTAGCATCCTGGCTCTTTGGGGCCCCTCTTGTAACACCCCCCCGACCCCCTATCCACCCATTCTGTGATACTCACTCTCTATTCCTCGCTAGATTCTGGAATAGTCTTGCACAGTTGGTGCCATCTTAGTGACCTCAAATACCCACTATTTTAACTAGGCCCCGTCTTGCCCTAGCTGGGGATAGGGCCTCGCATAATCTTGCAGCATGGTCCCTGCTGTGTGCCCTCCAGTGTCTTGTGGAGGACTCATTTTCCCCTTATTTGAAGGCCTGATGAGCTGCCTAGAGTTTTGTTTCTCTCACACAACTGACTTCTCATATCCTAAATATATTCGTTGGCATTCAATTATCACATTAAAAAGGTGAATTTCCATAAATATCTGCATAGTGATTATGAAATAAAATGGTAACAATTACATATGAGGTTCACAAACAATATTTGCTAGCAAATGATTCAATTGAACATGGTTGGTGGTGCGGTTTGGTTTTTAAACATTCCTTGGACAAGATTTTATTTGGCAGAAAGGGAGCAGCCCTAAATTGGAAAAGATTGGGCAGAAGAGAAGTTGATTCCAAGTGTCTTGCGAGTGAGGTCAGCAAATCTATACACCTAATAAAAACCTGAATTCCAAGCTCTCCATGTCTCCATATAAAATCCTAGCTCTTTCCTCAGGAGCCTAATCATAAAGAAACTGTACTTAGCTGGCCGAGCAGCAGTTTTATTTATTTCTAGTTGTGGTATGCTAGCAAACTCTGAAGGATTGTGAGAAAGAATTACGTAAACTCAAGTTCTAAGGCAGCACTTATTTCACAATGTGCAGGGGATTCCTTGTAGTTTACACTCCTCTTCTCATCTTCACTTTACCCTCTTGCACTAATGCTGATCTGCTTCTCGCAATGTCTCTTGTGGCTAATGGTGCCCTCATTTCCTCAGCTCTGCTTCACTGTGCCTCATGCAGTCTTATCCTCCTCACTCTGCTTCTTGTGCGTCATACCGTCTCGTCTCTCCTCACTCTGCTTCCTTGTGCCAGATGCCTTCTCCTCCTCACTCTCCTTCCTTGTGCTTCATGCCGTCTTCTCCTCACTCTCCTTCCTTGTGCCTCATGCAGTCTTCTCCTCCTCACTCTGCTTCCTTGTGCCTCATTCTAATCTTCTCCTTACTCTCTTTTCTTGTTCCTAAAGCTGCTCTTCACCTTCTCACCTTGCCGCCTTTGACTAACGGTGCTCTATTCTCCTCACTCCGCTTCGTTGTTCCTAAAGCTGCTCAGCTAACAATTCCAATCCAACCCACGTTATGACACTACACACCACATACATACTTTCCAGAACACATGGGTCAAAGACATTATCACATACAATGCCAATACCTCTAACTCAAGCAAAAATGTTCATAATATGCAACATTTTACTGCACTTCAGTTACACATATAGCACCGTGCCTACCAGCCACTGGGAAAAGATGGCTGCTATGTGTAGATGTCACACTTTGAAACGGGAGAAAATTAAACTGAAGAATTAACTTTTACATGGATTCTTTAAAACTCATTTAAATATTCTCCCATTTCAATTTCTCATTTACAAACAGCAGACTTCTTGCACCCTGTGGACACAGTGCCATATTTATAACAGAAAAATACAGTCATTTGGTTAAATGGGACGATTTCAAAGTTAAGAAACAAGCTTCATAAAATATTAAGACACAATTGACTAAATTGAAAGTCCAGAAAAACATTAAGACTTAAAGTTTTATAGAAATATTTTTCTTCACTTTAACGTCTCCCATTTTTGAAAATGACTATTTTTCAGTAATAGTCACAGTGTCTACTGGTCATTGGGAGCAAGATGCCTGCCGTTGGTAAATGTGACAATTTGAAATGGGAGACTATTAAAATTAAGAGCTAATAATCATTAAGGTAACTTTTGATTTCAATATTCTTCCATTTAAAAGCATTCAGAAGCGTCATTTCGTTCTCACACTCCAATATTGAGTTAACGAGGACTTTTATTTAAGAATTAAATACTTCAGTGCTTCAGTTCATCTCTGTATCCAATCCTGGATCATAAATCTGACTTCAACAGTGCTCATTATCAGACCCTGCTAACTGCAGTCTGATGATAATAATGTGAAATAAACAGTCTTCCCTTAACTTTAAACAAAAAATGTGAGACTGTGCATTTTTGAAAACGAGCTCAAGGCTTCGAGCCACTCTGAAGGGGTCTGTGAGCAACTGGTAGCTCGCAATCGACTGGTTGAAGACACATGAAGTAAACTCTCTATAGAGAGTAAAAAATGTTAACAGTACCCACTTTTCTACTTCTATCCATTTCATTTCTCAGTGTAGGTTCAGTGACTGTCAGGGGTTTGATACAGGTAACGACTGTCCGAAGTAGGGCATTGGTTGTGCAACAAAGCTTGAGTATCTGGAGGAACTTGTTTTTCCCTGAACAGTTGTATACATAATGAACACTGTGTGCAGGATAGGTTACCCTTTCATCTGTGGTTAATAGTCATTTTGAAATCGGCTAGCCATAAACTACGGAGGTTGTATGCAGGAGAGCAGTAAAGATGCTTCATTTTCTTCGGAGCTATTGTGCACTTACTTAATGTGTACAAAATAAGCTTGGATGATGTCAGTGGTGTCATATGGGAAGCTATAAGCAGGGCAAAGTGGGGCGCGAGTTACAGATAGCACTGCTAACTATAACTGGCGAATTTCTGTGTTGTGTTTTAGTTCAAAACTTTAAAGTTGTCACGGACATATTCCCCTAACTATAACATTACCTTATCCTTTGTTTTTTTTCTGTGAATGTCTGCATTTTGGTTTTTTTTAAAAACAGAACTTTTTATGACACATAGCTATAACAATACTTTAACCTTTGACTTTCTCAGTTAATTTCTAGGTTTTTGTTTTTTTCAAATGTAAAGTAATATTTTATTCCCATACATAAAGTCAACCCCACGCTGCGCACAGCCAAGTTGGCTGCAGGGCCTGGCCTCTGACCAACCCCCCGCATAAAGTAAACAAACCACAGGCTGCACATAGCCAAAGGCTGTGTGTGACAAGGGGTTGGACACAGGACCTGGGAACCCCTTTTTCCAGAGCCATTACCAAATAAGGTGAAGGTGCATTACTAATACTTAAGCAGCTTTTGACACCATCCCCCGTGGACCAGCATAATTTATTAGGGCGTGAGGGGCACCTAGCCCACCTCTCTGGCCGATTTAGACCCTAGGGATCCATCACCCAGCATCTTTTATTAGGGGAAGGGACGCAGTGGCCCCCTTCCCCAGGATGAATTCGGCAGCGCAATAAACATGGGCGCCCTGGTGCCCAGTCAGAGCACCCCCCACAGTGTTGTCAGGGACCAAGAGGAAAGCCCCAAGGCCAACACGGCCCCAGCTGTCTCTCCGCACACAGGGGGTGCCGGCATTGCTCCTGCCTGCCGGGAGCAGCTTCCAACGATGCTTGGGTGGGAGCAATATTGTCATCCATTTACTTGACCCATTTTAGTATGGGCAGGGACACAGATGAAAAATCAGCTCTCCGCAGGCCGGAGCATTTTTGAAGCTCCAGCTCGCTGGAGTTTGCTACCGCTTGGTGGGAGATTTTAAAAAATGTTCCTGCCAAGCAAGAGCAAACACAAGCTTTCCAGCCCACATCACTAAGGGCAGGGAAATCACTATGTCCCCAGGGTAAGCTCCCTTTGACATAGCATCTGTGTAGTCCGTGGGGGTTCCCTTAAAGGAATCTGCCCCGTAGTTGGCTCCATGCAGCCTTTGAAGCTCGAGAAGGTGGGCCGTTTCCCTATATGAAATCAGCTCTGGGGGGTAGGCTCCCTGGGGCATAAAGTATTAAATATAGCCCAGCCACAATTTTTTTTAAAATCCCCGAGCGTCTTGCAGGATTGTGGCATTTTATGCAGTTTTTTTTTTTTGTAACCAGGAGGATCCTTCTAGATCCCCCCCATAGGGGCAAGGAGGTCATGGTGTCCCTACTCTGCACCCATATATCTATATCTTTCTTTTTAACTTCAGGTTATGGGACTACGGCCCGAGTCCTATAATGGCTGCAAGCAATATTTTTCTCATGCTCGTGGAAGTCAGACTCCGGTGTGAGAGAAATGGCCCAGGAGAAATAAAGCTCCCCGGGCCAACCAGAATCCTCTATTTTTAAACTGGCACTTTCATGAGAGTCTGAGATTCCTGCTAGCCCAACCTTCCAAATATCTTTATATCTTTTAACCCATCATATCTCAAAAACTACTGAAGGGTTTACAAATCACAAAAAGCACAATCGGAAGACCAAGAGCTACCTTCCTGACGAAGTTGGTGTAATTCAGTTCAGCAGTTTTGGCTGTCGTCCAAGACCCTGCAAGTCAAAAGTGCCTATACAGACACAATAGGATGTACAAAGCATGCATAATGGGCCATAAAAATCCACTTCGCAAAGCAGGATCGGCAATTCAAAATGCCCACATAAGTATCTCCATAACAGTCTATCAGAATTTTGCAAACAAGAGAGCTCTCAAATCTCCACCCAAGTTTTACAACACTTCTGCAAAAAAATAGAAATGCATTGCCTAAATAAAACAGACACACTTGATTCTTACCCAAGAACAAAGTGAAACTGCTCCCGTGTTAAGCGGCTCAAAACAATCACAGCAGATACTCAATCTCATCTGTATCAGACTTCCAAGAAATTACAATTTCAAAATGTGGTGACCTGATAAAAGTTGACAGCCTAGCAGCTGTCCTTTAACTCTGCCCTGCACACATTTACAAAAAGATCCTCCAGTTAACATCAGTATCTATCCCGGTCAGAAATGTTATCACGAACTCCTTAAAAAAGAAATTTCATAGAGATATTTATAAAGACATACGCATGCAAACTACTTAACAACCTACTGGGCCCCCAATACCTAGAGAACAATCTCCAATGTACCTTTCCTTAGTAAAACTTGTGGAAAGAGCAGACTTTTACCAGATCTCAGAGCTACTAGAAAAACACAAACTACTCTCAAACTGGCACTCAGCCCAGGGAGAGGAACTGAATCTGCCCTAATCACAGTTTCAGATGACCTCAAACAAGGTCAACAAAAACAGTGAAGCTGTAATACTAATCCTTAAGCAGCATTTAACACAATACACTATGGCCTAAATAACATTTCATACCAGATTCACACAATGCCTTTCTTTTGAAATAACAACTGCTTAAAACCGGATTTGCATATCAATCTATCATCTTCCCTTTCTAACATATACTTCAAAACACTATGAAAATGCAAACTAAACTGCTACAACTGTGCAGACCACACACAGATGATTCTTAAATTGTAAAAGCCTGGGAGTGGCCAAACTGAACAATGCGCACCTATGATGGGGGGGCAAAACAAGTACCACAGTTGTTGGATTGGAAAAAAGATATGGACTGGTGTACGCTAGCAGTGAAGGTGGTGTACGAAGGTCGGGGATGACCCCAGAAATGGATTAAAGTTTGGGATTGTTGGAATGCAAATAGGGGTTATATCTGTGACCAGATCGGTTCAAGCACTCGGGAGGGGAGAAGGTACGATACCAGGTAATTTGGCTTGCCTGTTGTTCATGCAGCAGTGTGGGAGGTGGGGTTGCTTCTTAATGGCAAATGCAGAGATATTGATATTGCACTTATATATCTCAATGTGACTGACTTATTGCATGATTTTTCACTTATAACGGTATATCAAGTTCGGACTACTCAGGATTTAACTTAACTTCATCTTTGCAAGCATGTGAGGGACAAGGCAATGCTTCATGATGATGTAAACTGTGGTATACTAATGTTGTATATATGTTGATGAACGACCTGACTTGTTTGGCATTTTACAGAGATTCTAATTAAAAAAATTATATATTTTTTTTTAATTGGAAAAGCCTAAGGTTTTGAGAATTTCAAAACTTAACATCTGCCTCATAGCCTTAGATCTATACGGCATGAAATCGCCCCGAGCTGAATGTTTTCAAAATGAAATATTGACATGTGCTGAATGCAAAACGGATTACCCTATATCTTTCTGGCCAGATGAACTGGGAACTGCCCTCCCCCCAAAAAATATCTACAAGTGTAAAAATCTCAGTAACTTCCCAATCAACTTTCTACACAACGAAAACATATAGATGCATCTTTCTACATCTTGGGGTTCCTTAAAATATACAAGCAATAACACGGCTCATCCTCTCACAGCTTGGCTCAGCTAATAGATTATACTATAGCATTCAACAATCAAAAGGCTACACAAAATCCAAAATTAAGCAGCAGAACTACTTCTACATGCAAAAATAAGAACCCACATCTCTCGAGTTCTGAAGGGTCTGCACTGGCTCCAATAGCAAGAAGAACCACTTTCAAAATAGTGGGATTTACACACACAGCTACCAATGGCAAAGGACCAAAATTCATTCAAGCAAAAAACAAAAACACAAAATAATCCCAACCCAGAAACGTCTGTTCCTAGGGGGCACACACTTAATTCCTACTTATAGCAATAACACCATTGGTGGCACCACTTTCTCCTTTCAAGCCACAAAACTATGGAATTCCCTACTTGCAAAGAGCATAGCCATTGCCAATCACTTCGAGGTAATAAGGATGGTTATTCCCAATGTAATTCAACAAAGAATTCACCCCTTCGCATGTTATGCCTACAGACAGATACCACCAAGAAGACCATCTAAGATCAAGGAAGCAGAATCCCTTTACAATGTTTTTGTATTGATAAAGGCCCAGCAGTTCCCCCAACAAAAGTGATTTTGTTACACTTAGAAGGCAGTTTCCTTAAAGTGATGATAGGTTATGTAAACATAGCAAACATTGCTATAAGGAATAAAATATTGTAATAGCCATGAAAGGTGGGGTAGCCAAAGTGAACTCCTGCAAATCCTTGAGCTGTGGGTGTTTGGTGGCAGGATGTCTTTATAGATTACCCCTGCATTAAGAAAATGTTTAGGGGGGTCACAGCCAAGTCAACTCAGGAAGCAGCTCTCTGTTCAAATGATCTGCTGAACTGCCCTTGCCTCCAAGTCTAACAAGGAGTTCAGAGGCCCACAAAAACATTAAATTAAAAGTAAAGATTAATTAATATACCTTCCAATAAAAAGACAGGGCGCAGGGTAATAGGTTACAAATCTCACCCAAAATTGTTTTTTGTTTTTTTTTTTAAAGGAAAAAAGGTATAAAGTAGAAGGTATACTAATATACCCTGGTGTCTGTTAGGTTTGGTACGTATGAACTTGGGCACACGGTTCTGTGGCCAACCTCCAGTGCCAGAGGCCAATGGCTGCGGCGGTGTGGTTCCAAAGGCTGTACGCAAGTAGAGGGGGAGGTTGGCCATTAGGCCTTACCACAGGCCAGGAATTGCAGCCATCCACATCTGTGCATAATCAATATGTTATGAGGATACATAAAGAGTAATGGCACGATGTGGTCTCTGACTGCCATTGTGGGACTCTGGTGACATAAAATTACACGAATACCATGAAGTCAAAGGACAAATATTTTGTAAATGTCAACAGAAATCCGACATGACAATACACACATTACACAAAGTAACAATTACTTTAATATTGCACTTTTTGGGTCTATTAGCAACAAAACAATGTATTTTTTCTAACACAGTTGTGCCTAGTGTGGTAACCCTACTCTTTTTCTAAGCTGCCAATTTCCCACCCATAGTCATTCATACAATCAGAAACTGTTAGTGCGCCTGAAATCTACACGGGCATTGTTCATTGCACAGGACCAAATTGCTAAGTTGGCACTTACATGGTGGAAGGGTCAAAGCCAGGTTTCATGTAGAAGTTACCACCACCAAAATGCTCCTGCAAATCAGCAACTGACCAACTCAATTCAAGCAGGAGCATAACAAATAGGGTATCATAGTTAGAGTGCCTTAGCAACCAGATAGCAAGTACCCTGTGAGCCCCTACATCCGGAACACGAAGTGCAGTCTAGCCGCTCAGATCCCCCCTGGATGAACAAGATTACTTTTAATGGGATAGAGATTTAAGGGCATATATGTATACATGACTTTGAATAAAGGGGACAGTCAACGTTCCCCTGTTACAGGTCATTGAGAAACAAGCACCAGCAGCTTTCATGTACCAAAATACCCTCAAGTGCTCCACGAATCTGCTCCTGTGTAGGCTTTATACAAGGTTGGGAGTGCATGAGTGGAAGGTGTATGGAAAGGACAGGCTTCATTATTCCAAATACAGAAGCAAGTTGGATTCCAAACTCAACAGTGATCTGCTTCACTAATGGAATCTGTAACCCCCCCCCCAACTGCTCAGAGAGCTAGGAAATGCAAATTAACGGTCCAAACAGCGGAACCTTGGGAGAGTACATTCAGAGCCTGGGGACCAGGTTTTTTTTTTTTTTTTATAAAAAGGTGTGGTGCTTTGCTTGTTGGATGCAAAATACAAAAGAGAAGTATTTGCTTCTGTAAGGTTTTTAACTCCATCCATATGGTGAAGACAATACTACTCATAGTTACAATTCCACAGAATAACACGTGTATGTATTCAGGATGTTGGAAGCCACAATATTAATTCGTGTTCAACTCTTCCAACAGAATTTTAGAACACAAGTGTAGTGTTGTCAGCATTAGGCTCCAAGAGTGTGTGCTAATATCTTAGTGTGCAACATCGAGTGAGAGGCTGCGTGGGAGCCCAAGTAGGCAACTTGGAGGGACCAGCTGATACTTCATATGTTCAGTGAGGGGCATCCCACAGTGCTGTTTTTATGTTCAACCCCTTAGTGGTAGACCACGCGCAGCCTGTGCCTATTATTCTGCTATCACATGTGATGAATTTTACTGTGATAGAATGATAAATACCCTTACCAGTGCATAGTGTCTCCTCCCATCATCCTCAGACATTCCCTTCCTGATCTGCATAAACAAAGGTTGAAGCTGGGCGTTGATAACATTGATGAAGTCATCCAGTTTATCATGGGCGTAGTGCACTATAGTATAAGAAACAATTAAGCTTAATTATTCTTTTTTAAATTCTTAAGGCACAATCAATGATTAGAACAAGGCATGGGCCCCAGGATGCAGATAGCAGCTGTAAAACATACTGAATTCCTCTTCTCCATAAGCAAAGCAACTCAGAACTAGCAGATTTGAATAGAAAAAAGTAGCCAAGAGGGAATTAATAACCAATAAGATGACAAATCACAATGTCTGGAAGTGAAAAGAAACATGTAGACAAGCAGAAGTCAAACGCAAATGTTTTGAAGTGTCATCAAACCTTTCAGCACTCACACAGCAGTGTCAATCGTACTTATTTTCATTTGAAAGCAAGCTACATTATGCTGCATAATCTGTGCCTCTGTTTATTACATATTAGCAATGTTAGGTTTTAGGTCTGGTTTATGGATACCGGCTTACGGTAAAACGGATGCGATTCAAAAAGTGAATTGCTGGCTTCGTGTATGGTTCAGGAATGGAGTTGAACTCCCGCACATGGCATCTCAGGTTTTTACTCATCAAACCTTGACAAAAGTCAATGGAGTCAGGCTGTGCACTACCAGAACCAAGGCACAGTGAGTCGTTTATATTTTTACGTCCCATCAGGATCCTGGTCAACTGGGCACATACTCTTGGCACCCTAAAACTCCACCAAGGACATTTACTTGGGTGGGACTCTTGGTGTTGGGTGTTTGAGGCAGGGAATTGTACTATGCTTGGCTGGAAACACTGCGGCTGGGGCTGCAGCCCCATAGGTTATCCATTTCTGAAATCCCTAGTATTAAAAACAGAGGGAAGTCCATATCATAGCAAGGTTCCTATATTGTCGTTTTTCCTGGTGCATTTGTCCCATACACAGACTTTCTTGGCAAACATTTTAATAAAGTCGAAGAGTCTCAAAAACCCTTGAGTCAACCAAAGCGCAGCCCCGGAAGACAACATAGACTATAGGGCAATGTTTAATAAACTTCAGTACATAAACAGTAGGAATACTGTGTGTCCTTTTGAACATCTTTTTTACTCAGCTGTGAAAAAGTGTTCCTTTTCATTTACGTTAGAGCACTGGCAGACATTGAGTTTGAGTTCTATTTAATATACCTACTTTATCTGAAATTCTAACTCCTAGGGCCAGGCTAGTTCTCTGGGGCATAGATAACTAAAGGTAATGGGACAATCCTTGTAACAAGTATAGCATGCTTCCCAGAAACCAGGGGAATGAGTAGCTACTGAAATCTTAAAGAACTGGCAAGTCCCTCCTTTTCAGACTGACTTTCAAAGCATAGCCAAGTTTAACAGACAAGGATCACTCATTTTGTGGTGACCAGCAATTACACAAGTAGCACAAGGATAACGAACAATAGTTGTCCTAAATCAGTAGGATTGGAGGTACAAAGGAGGGCAGGGAAAAAGGAAGCGATGCCAGCTCACAGGGTTAGCGCCTATCTGCGGCTCCATGTCTTTGTGTCTAGGGCGGGAAGGAGTCACGTTGGAGACTGATGGGGCCACCTGCTAGAAGCTAAGGCAAAAGTTTCCAGATCCAGTCTGGTGCGAGGGAGGGATTCAAAAGGTGAGAAACCTGTGGATAGATGTATTCATCAGAAAAGGCATGAAGGAACAAAGGATGATGCTAATTGTGCAGACCTTGCTGACAAACGAGTATGCAGTACTTTTCGAAGCCAAAATACATGGTGTCCACAGATATCCTACCAGGTGCAAGGCCATAGAGGATAAACCGAGGAAAATTCTCGCTAAGGAAATATATCTTGAAAAGCTCTAGACGCATAAAATTGCGGACTGCTCTGGGGTTTACATTTATTGTGCATCCTGCTATTTCTTCTCTTACAGCTGAAAAGCATTGAGGTTTTCAAGAACACATGGAAAGATTTAAGGTTTTCAAATGCTTAGCTTTCACCCAGCCAAACTGAAGGATGTGAACAGTAATTAAACAAAATCCTTTCGCAGTGTCACAGAGGCATAGTACCTTCTAGATAAAATCGCCAGAGAAGGCACAAAAAGGGAAGTGGAAACCAGGAGAGCAAAAATTGAGGAGGTCACAATTTGTAACAGGATTCTCTTGTACACAGTGGTCATCTCAAAGAATGAATTAGAAAGTATACTGAAATAGTGTTCCCTTACTGAATTTAAGCATTTGCTACTGTCCCTTCAAATGACCGTAATTCAGTTAGAACATTTCCTAATAGATGGACTATCGACCAATCAATAACCTTGAAAACGGATTACAAAACTCATACAAACATCTCACAGTTTCACCATGATAGGTGCAACAGCAACGTTCAGCCCCGGTTCTTACAACACTATGTACTCCGAACTAGCAACTAAGATTTGCCAAACTCCAGTGAGTCCAAAACCATGCGTTTCGGTTTCCGTTGGCATTGACAAATGACACTGAAGGGAGACATGGGGGAGAGATTCAGAAATGTTGAACTGTCAGTTACTGCCCCTCCATACTTGTGTGCAATACGGGCATGAACCCTAAAACGATGGGTTTGTTGGGGGGTAGCTACAATGAGGAAGGGAATAGGATAAACGCGAGAGGGTAGTAGACCTCCTGCACACACTGCGCCACCCACCACGCAACCTGGTTGTACCATCAGAACATCATCTCTTAAAACTCCCCAGTCTTCAAAGAAACAAACTCAATTATTATGATCCTACCGTTCATTACAGTACTTGAGTGTCATGCCCTGTCATTTATCAGCCAATAACCAATAACAGTGCACCCACAATTATTCAGGAGTCTCCATTTAAATCAGCATTTAACCTTGTACTGAGCACTCAGAGCAGCTCATTTCTTAACAGTTCACATACACAATTTGCATTCCATATTGTTGCTCATTTGATTCAGCCGTGATAGTTTCCTGTTGAACTCTTCATTAAAGATTTTGATGGTTGTGCCATCGTTTTAAACATACTGTGGTACGACATAACCTCCAAGGCTATAATTCAGAGTGTTAATCTTCAAAGCACTGAAAGTTTCACCGAGCTCTGCAATCCCTGACTGGGCTGGGCAAGGGACACGGTTTCCTTTCTGTTGTGGGTGATGGGTCTGTATTCCAGATTTGAGAGGTGGAGATGGAGATGCCCGTCCAGGTCTGTAGAAAGATCAATAGTTTAGAATGTATGCAGTTTGTGAGTAGACACGAGGTCAAGGGTGTGCTTGACTGCATGCGTCGGCAGCTCACTGTCTGGTTTAAACTAAGGGTTTATATGTTTTCCAGGTACAGAGTTGCCTTGCAAGATCCAGTGCTGTATATAGTGAAACACCACTTTACCAATTTGAAGTGACATAAGGAGTACTTTTTTATTTGTTAAGTGTTGCCTTTTTCAACATGTGAATTTGTGAGTTTGTTAATTAATATGGGGCTTTTAAAATGAGACTTTTAGGTTTGATTTAATGGTGCCTGTGTCGTTATCAGCATGATGTAATCTTCAGAAAGAAAGAGTGGCTACAGGGTCAGTCACATACGAACCTGCCATTGCTCAATGTAATCATCACTCGTAACATATGGAGTTTTCTTCTTCTAACAATGGAACTGGAAGAGCAGCAAGTGCTGCACACCCACCTAGTACAAGTGCACTCTTCTGTCTCTGCATTTCACACTACGGATCTTCATTGGAAGCCCCCAGTGTGCTATCCTCTGCTGCCTCTGCGAGCTAGAGGGGGTTCCCTAAACACATCAGAGGTGAATACTGGAAAACCTGAATCTGCTGGAGGATACGCATATGGCTGCTGTGAGCATGCAGGAGCTTCCATCTCACGACACTCCACCCAGCAAGAGCAGATCTGGAGGCCATAACACCAGGCACAGCTTCCTCCACCCTGGTCTGCAGCCATGACCAAGACAATATCCGTGAACTGTGCTGTCCTCCTGCATGGAGTCCCTTCTAGCCGTGACTTATGCATCAGCCTCACAGCTGCCCCATTCCAAGCAACAGTCAAGGTCAGCCTCAATTCAACATGGCAAAGGCATTACATCCATCACCCGAAAGAACTAACAACCACTCTGAAGAAATATGCCAGTGTAGTTTAACACACTTATTAGTATTGACAAACTAATGAAATCTGTAAATCTGATGGGTCAAGAGTCTGCCCAGCGATTTATGGAAGTCCTTAGAAATGCAAAGTCTGCTGGTTTGCACAGAGAGGAAAAACACATGAATTGGTCACAACCGAAGAGTTTTTATCTTTTTTTGCAAACAATAAATTGCTACCTGCGTGAGTGATAAGATATCACTGGTTTTAATGGTTTTGCATGTAACGTGGCAGTACTGACGGACTAAGTTAGATTCTACAAGGAGGATTTATTGGCTCTAGGCTTTTAACCCGTGTATTTTTAAAGAGTGGCATACTTTATATGATTTGTAGAATGCTTTATCTTTTTAGCTAGCTGTAAAATATTTGCTTACTTACTGTATTGGTCTCTGTTTGAGTGCTCTTAATTGCTACATAAAAGATCTGAGATAGTAGAATACAATGGTCAGGATCGCAGTTTTGTGTAATGTGGAAGCAGGACTAGACCCAGCTCTCGCTGCAATTAAACTTTACCAATACTACCACTCCACCTCATCACCATCCTAAAGGAAAATGATGCCTCAAAAAGGAAAAAATTTTTTAAAAGTCTCCGTTTGTCTTCTTGAGACTTTCTTGTGAAGAGACACCTTTTTGCAGGACAAGCAGAGAGGTTCACTTTAAAGGGAAAGCGTTGATTTCCAGAACCAGCATTTGGTAGAAAAGGTTATACGGCACAGTCGTCGCTGCTAATTCTGACCAAAGCAATGGCAAATGCAAGGTAAGATGTTAGGCATGCTCGAGGGACATAGCGAGATCGTTGGGGGAAGGGGGAGATTTTCTTTCTTACTTTAGGGGCGCTTGACTCTTCCTTTTTAGTGAAAAGTACTTGCTTTTAGAGTACACTGCAAACAAAATGTATTGTTCACGATACAGGGATGTGCAGAGACGCCACAGATAACCACGTGCTTTACAATCTCAAAATCAATCTCTTCTGAAAAAAAGCTAAAATGTGACCTATCCTATAAGCCATCAGAAGGTTGCATTCAGGGACTTATGGTTGCACTATTAAAATTTAGGTCAGATTACGATTTGCAATGCAGGGGTGCGAATTCCCCATAGGGAACCAATGTTACCATGCGGTAGCACCATGCCAGTGAATAACAGCTTGAGGCTGGATTTTCCAGTCGTAAGGATACTCAAAATTCTGGGAGGTTTAATGCACACCTTTACTCTTGCTCCAAGTAGGTGGTATAGTTATGCGGGGGGAGGGGCGGCGCTCTGTGATGCGATAGGCAGAAAAGGATAGGGGGGTCTAGGGGCTGCGATAAAAAATGTTTGTCTGACAGGAGGAGTACTGTTTGCTCTGACCTACCAGAAAAAAACAAGCATTTGCAATGTAATAGGTTTCGCATGTACGCGCGTTCGAGCTATTGGCATTGTAAATAACAATTACTTTAATTTATGTTTTTGTTTTTAAAACGCAAATAAAAGTCCTTGTCATTTACAATGCCAATAGCTCTAAATCTCGCAATCGCGGGACCTACTGCATTGCAAATGCTTGTTGTTTCTAGCTTCTTTATGGTGTTATCAGTCTTTGGAAGGAGTGAGCTTTACCTCAGAGATGAGCGAGTACTTAAGATGACCATGATGTATGCCTATGACTAGGCTGACTAACTGCAATGTCAATTGAGATGTTGTCAGTGGCGTTATTGAACGTGTCATGACTGACCCACTGAAGCACATTGACGAATACTCGGGCCTCATTTCTTGTCTCATGTTAAGGTTTTTTTTTTTTTTTATTAGAATTATTCTCTATTCAACGCTATATGGTGAGCTATGAGTTATTAATCACAATAGACTTATGCACTTTGGATGTAACCTTCTGTTGTCCAGTATTGCTTTTTTAACGCTCACACTATATTTATCTTTTTTTAATATCTCAGGTGTTCTTTGTTTATTAGTGTTTTTACACAGCTAGCGCACTCTCTATATGCACTGTTGGATTGAGTGCCCTCAAACACTTCGGAAAGTTGTTGTTTTTTCCTTACACAACTGCAGATCGCTCTTGTTAAAGAAACCTCCGGTCTGGAGCCCATGAACAGTAATAACCCTAATAGTGGGTGCCTGCGAACAGGGGTCGTGTTAAAGAAGCGCTATGTTATGAGGAAACTGTAATAACCCTAATAGTGGGTGCCTGTGAATAGGGGTGGGGTTAAAGAAGCGCTGTTATGAAGCGGAGTTTAGGGCATCACACGAACCACTGGTTTGCGTGCCCTCATGTTTGTGCACTCTTGGCCTCTCAGCCGCATGCTTCTTTCTGTGCTTGCTTTAATAGTGACGATAAATCAATGATGGCAAACTACAGGCCGAGAGAGCCAGCTCTGACCTGTGTCTTCAGGTCTATGATTCAAGTTTACACCAAACGGGATTCCAATTAAAGTTACGGCGAGGCTAACTTTGCCCTTCGCCTCGGGAAGCCCATGAAAAAATGAAGAGTATAACTCTGAGAAGTTTGGTTTGAGATGGGGAGAAGGGAAGAGCGGGTAGGTTTTCCATTGAGGAACCAGAAAACAAGCTACCAGCACACCCTCCTACGTCATGCCAAACAAATATGACGGTGGCCTGTCCAGATGGGCTGGCGGAGTAATGGCCAGGGCGGTAACAAAGAAGCCCGATTCCCAATCACATGCCAGCATTTACCCTAAACGTTGATGCCAGCCAATGGAAAAGAGGGGCGGGGCGTTAAGTCCCCTTCTGAAATTGTATCGATTACAAGAAGCCCTCGCATAGCGAGTAGTGCTTTGCGCAGCAATTCCAGGTGAGACCTAAAGAAATGGGACACAAGCTTGCCTACTGTAGTTAAAGCTTCAGGCTATTTTACTGGGTGGAACTACTGTCTTGTAAAATTTAGTCCAGTTTTGCAAATCTGTGAAAACTGGGTGTAGGATCACCGGCTTAATCCGAATCAGGCAAGGTGGAAATTCATGAAGAGATCCAGCTCTGTCTGGCTCATGACCAGAGACTAAACATTCCAGTATGCAGGGGGCTACCATCAGAAAAGCAGGGACTGACTAAAGGGTTCTCATGACACAGGGTCACTCACAGAATACCAATACAAGCTGGGGAGGTATCAGTGAAAGTCACGCTCATGACAAACCAGAAATCATCTATGTAATAGTCTTATTGATGCAGTAACGACAGCGGGCCCCAGATTGCCTGATCGTTTGGAGATTCTACCTAACAAAACTAAACATATGTATATCTGTTAATTAGAGAGAGGGACACATAACTGCCAAGTGGGCCCATGTCATGTGCAACACATTCAGCAAGTTCTGATTTAGTTTTAAGACCAGAGCACCCACCCTGCAGCATAGTGTTTGAGTCCACGACGTGCATTGGTAAAAACGAAACTATGAGTGCGAAAATGTGACCTTCTGGCAGCTCTTCCAGTAAGGAATGCTGAGGGAGTCACTCATGATATGGAACCACTTGGCCGCAATGGTAACTGGCACTGAAGCCAAGTTTAAGAACATAGTGCTACAAGGCTTGAAAAGAATGAAGGTTGGTCCGAGGACTTGTGCATGGTGGCAGATGCGTAGCCAGGTCTGGCCTTTCAGCTCCCACTGCTTTGTGGTCCGGCTTTTACAAGTCACAGTCATGAGTACAGGTCTAGAATACGTCAACCAAAGCCTCAGGATGAAATCTGCCCTATGGGGTGCTTCACTGCGAAGTCAATATCTGTCTGCATTAGATGCTTGAATAGATGATGTCCAAACCCTCCTTAGGCGTTCATACATTAGAAAGTCTTTGGGTGAAGGGGTTACTTTAGTGTTCTAAATTAAGAGACAGTGGGCTTGTTACGTTTAGGTGTGGTATTAATTGTGTTTGCACCAATCATGGCAACTCGTTGTAATCTGTACAGAGAGAAGGCTAAAAGGCCACCCCTTAGTCCTCTGGTTGTTCCAAGTGTCTACGGCCACTGATGAACAGTAATGTCTGCATCTGCACAGACACCTCAGTGGATACTACTCTTTAGGATACATGCGTGAACCACAACTGTGCAGCCTTTATCAATGTGTGTGGAAGTTTAGCGATTTTGTGTATTCTCTGTATACAAGTCTAACCTATTGGTTTTGCCAGTGAATGTTGCTTTCAGTTGCCACGGTTGCTGCCTCTAGCATATTAATTTGGTCCAGCTGCCTACATGTATTTGTGTTAATCCATCAAGTAGATTGGACTGAGAATAGACCCATCAATGCAAAATAATCAGTGGCATTTTAGTAGACAAGAGCAGACCCTTACTTAGAGAATATGCCCACGGAAGTCCTCCAATTGTGTACGGGCTTCCAAATGTACCACAGATTAGCAGTTCAAGATGGAAAATGTATGTGTAAGATCATCACAAGGATATTATTCCAACTTAGCAGCAGCAATTATATTTGAACGTGTGCTACCCTATGCTGTACCATGTGTAACGCTCTCAGAGCAATTGGGATCAATGCCACTTTTGGAACCCTCACTTGCAGAACTACAAGGCTGGAGAGTCTGGTTTTAGAATATCTTGAGTGCAACAAATTTAGTGAGGAATAGGATTCACTTAATCGTTTAAGCATGATTTTCACAGAAGAAAAATTCTTTAAATGATCATGGTGTAATGGACCTTCGCCAAGATCGCCTGCTGGACTAGTAAGATTTCATACGCACAAACTTCATGTGACGAGTTTGAGTCTGTACACTATTAATTTGTTTGCATTGAGCCAAAAAAATGGATTCCGATTGTTTTGAACTGTAGGTAGAGAAAATGCCAAGGAAGCACACTTTTTTTTTTACAGATGGGATCCATAAAGCTTGCTTCAGACAATAAAATGGGAGCTATAATCAAGGAAATGAGAGAAGAAACAAAATGCATTCTGATGAGTTATTTCCAGGAGCAATGGTACACACATCTAAATATCCCTGTAAAGAAAGTGGGATAAAAAGAATCATCAATGCCAATGGGTCAAGTCACATTGGTAGCTAACCACTGATTTGCTAACTGTAATGTTTAAATTCATAAATTATAAAATATACTGAAATCAAGAAAGGCCACTCAGCAATGACTCAGTTTACATACTAAAGAAATAAGGGATGCAAAAATCCCTTCAGAGTACGAATCCAAACTTGCACAAAAACTAACTGAAATATTTCAATTGAGCAAAATATCAAATATCCCTAATCTCACACTACAAATGAACAATTACATGTACTCCAAAAATGTTCGCTTCCATTATAACAAAAATATTTTCTAAGGCGAGTGAACAAGCACTTTACCAAAACCACATTAACAATAAAAAAAAAACATCAAAATTGGTGGGAAGCAGGGACTCGTTTGATTAAACTGCCGGTAGGTACAGTGGGATCCACCAATGACGGAATCAAAATCATTATTAATCCCAAATATTTGTATTTTGTGACTGTGATAGATGATGCAAAAAACGGACATTCACGGCATTAAAGAAATTTATAAAATATCAATTTTGAGAGCGATAAACACTCAGCCATGGAAAAAGTTTTTTTTTTTTTTTGCACAAAGAGGGACCTCGGGGTCACAAAAGGATGCCTGGTAGGTGGAGGGACATGCAGGCAGTCTGCAGTGAGGCTCAGAAGTGCAGTCTGCAAGGAGACACAGAAGTGCTAAAGGGAAGGTGGTGAAGCAGAGAGGTAATATATAGAAGTGTGACAGGGAGCATAAATGTTAAGGAAGGGGCTGGGGGTTCCAGACAGGGGATACGAAAAAACACAAACCATCATATGCACATACTATCATTATAGGTCTATAGCCCCCAATCATACATTGAAACAACAAAAACCATAGCCAGCACATGACGCAACATGTCCACACAACCCACATCATATGCCAATAAACCCACAACCATCATCCAACAAACCCATTGCCATAAATCATGCATACTGTCATACTCTAACACATGCAAGCACCATACACTAACACACCAACCCTCATAAGCTGAGACAAGCATAAGCACACAACCCATTAAAGACTAACACACCCACCATCATATGTCCGCACAACCAACATCATATGACCGCACATTCGCAAGCATGCATCCACGAAACCAGTATGATATGCCAAGACACCAACTATGATACAATAATACAATCAGGACGCATACACTCCACCATCATACGCCAACACAGCCACACAACCATCACCATAGGCCAAAATGCTGGCCTTATACATCCCCACAACCCTCACCAAAGGATGATGCACCACCATCATACAATTACTGTATTCTACTATACCAACAAAGGAAAAGATTGTGATAACCTTAGCGGGTTTGACTCGCATCCTTTAAAAGGTTTCACTTATCCTTTGGAAAACCCTTAAGACAATCCTGCTCAGCAAAAACATCTTTAAAAGCTTGGCTATTATTCAAATAATGACTTATGTAAATCCTCACTACTGCACCAAAATTCCGTTCTCAATGGGAAAATACTTCTGCATGAAATTATTTTTAAAAAAATTGAACATGGAGGAAGCTCAGACCAAGTTGTACTTGCCTTTATGTACTTCGCAGCAGTGCCTGTGCAGCGCTCTCGCCTCCGATCCTTCCATTATACCATGAGACATCAAGACCTGGATGAATCTACGGTGACTGTCAGTCATCTGAGTCGCCATACCTACAGGTAACAGTTTGAAAGCTAAAAAATATAATAATGAGCAGCAGTGAATGCAAGAGAAAACCAATAACAATAAAATCTGAAAGGAGCCGTGTAACAGACATGGATCAGTGAACTAACGTACTTTTTGAGGTTGTGAATATAAACTGCAGGCACCTGTAGCAAAAAGACGAGGGACTTTTAGTCAAACAGGTGCTGGGGTATTTCAAGCTCAACAGACGAGGTGCAGGTCAACCTTAATTCCTAAGTAGCCTCTGACATTTGTAACAGCCTGCATGTTAGGACCCAAGGAGCCGGACAAAGAAACTCCAACTGATCTCGGATATGCCTGTCTAGTCCCCCCTTCCTTACCTTCCTGCACACTGATATCTGATACAGCTTCAACCCATAGTATGGATTCCAGACATTCCATTTCATTATATGTCTTGAAAAAGTTTTTATTAAACAATCAAAAATAACACTGCCAGACCTATTTTAAAAGGATCAAAACTAATTACATTCAAAAGACAGATTTTGGAGTCTTTGGCTTTCATTAGTTAAGGCCTGCTTCACATCTTTTCTAAATCCCACAATACAGAGACGTTTACAGATTACTCACTGTAGTGAGTCTTGCACTGGTAGTCCTTAGCTATCTTTCCTCAAGTCTCATGGGATGTCCTTGGCCCTTCCATGCACCCGCACACCCTTTACTTAGAAAAGCTTAAATGTGACGGGAAATCAGAGCACATGCACACCAGAGAGACTCCATCCCGTATTAGGTTGGAGCGACTTGTACTTACTGGAATATACACCCGAGCCCTTCTTTCAGACTCATGAAAATATTGGAAAAGGCATTAAGAATGAAAAAAATAAAAAGATACTTACAGATCAATTGGAACATTTTAGGCAAGTAAAATATTTAGAGGTGGCTGAATGGAGCAAAATGCCTGAAGCGTTCATAGGGTCTTTGTGGGTTGCAAACACTGATTCACAGAATTACAATGTTTCAGACCACAAAATGTTTTTCCCTAATGTACAAGGCTTTTGTGAGCCTTTTTGAATCACAAACATAAAGGAGCGCAAAAGGGGTGCCCCCCCTCCTGTTTCTGATACAGAGAGATGTATCAATGGTTTATGACCACAACCATTGCTGAGTTACTGACACCCAGGTTAGGGTGGTAACTGATTCGAAAGGGGAAGGTGTCCCATTTGTGAATGTTTTCATCTGTACTGGAGGAGGGAGCAGGCAGGGGTTATGGGGACCACTTTCAGGTCTCTATGATATTTTCCCAAACGGATAATGTTTAATGGCAGTTTCCCTATTTCAGAGAGCAAATGCAGGGACAGAGGTCTGCTGTCTCTTGCAGGGCACCATCCCAGTATCTGCAGTCACAAATTGCGATCGGCCCAATTCATATTCTGTAGTCGGGCAGTTTTGAGATTCCCTACGAATCTACAATTTGCATTGCGAGCTATTGAGGCTGAATGACAATCACATCCCTATTTGCAAGCTGGTGAGCAAATTTCACGTCCCTGGTTTGTGAATGATCATAGTACATCAGGATGGTAGTGCCTGCAGAACATGCAAGGAGATTTACCACTATGAACGCAAGCGCAACAAAAACCAAGTAGGTTTATGAACACACAAAGGGGTACGTTTGACCAATCTACTTTTCCGCATTGAACCATCACATGAGGATCGCGAGCTCTATAAATTAGGTACTGTTCCAAATTGCCAGACACACAATGGATTTTTTAGCCCAGCTCTCTCCACAACCAAAAACGCATCGGCACAGGCAACCTTTTCTTTCCGTTGCCAGACTAGGCCCTATACACAACTCTTTCCCTGACGATACATAATCAGGGCTCCCCAGACTAATTTGGGTACCCCCAAAGTATCCCTTTAGTCTCGTGTAAAATAAAAGGTCCTTGGGATCGTCCTGAAGGGGTGTCAAACGTTTTCTACAGGTCGAAAGAAATTGACATTTGCTAAGAGGCTGACTCACCATAAAAGAAACAAAATAATGATGGACTTTATTTTGGGTGACATTTACTTTTTGGGACAGAAATTCAGTTTTTTGATGGTCTATTAAAAAAATTATGGCCGCACCACAATAAGCTAAAATCAGGTCTACGTGCACTTCAATATTTACTCCCTGGGACACTATAAATTGGTTGAAAAACGTACATTATGACTCACAGAAATGTAATTAGATTGTACAACAATTGAATGTTAGCGAGGACAAATATTGACAAACCTGATATTAGTTACAAAAATTATTTTTAGATGTAACATTTTATGTTGGTATCTACTTTACATAGACCTGTAGCAAAAAAAAAAAAATCAAATGTTGAAATAATTATGTTATCTTGAACAATATTACGAAAGTAGCTGTGATTAATTAATGGCTATGATATCTTCACCCTTTTATTGGTTATTAATGTTTCCCTGGGAGAGTACGTCCAGGAGTATAGATAAGTAAGCTAGGAGAAGCTTGGATGTCTCCAGATTACACTCAAGGGAATACGTAGCAAGCAAAGAAATAGAACTTTTATGAACACCTTACAGAGTGAGACTTCAACCGTATCAACCTTCAGGAGACAAAAGTCCAGTGCAAGGGTGATAAACGCCGTAGAGGCTTGCTTTTTGCTGGAGGAGGTCCACACGCCCACTGGATTATAGAAGTCTTTGGAAGAAGTGTGGGCTTTAGTTCCATCAACAGGCAGCTAGAGTTGTTTTAAACAAACTCACAGAAGATATGTTTTTCTCATATGGAAAATTTGGAAAAATAAAATAAATGTTAAAAAAAACCAAAACAGGTGAACAATTCAACCTGTGTTGAAATAGAATTGGCCGACTGAGAAGGCCGCCGTTCCCGCTCCGCTGAAGAAAAACACTGTATCGTGCCAGGGGGTGTAGGCTGCGGTTTGTGGTCTGCAGCGGGGGTTCCCCCACACAGGAGCAGGGCTCGACGAGTGTCAGGAGTCGGGTGCCACAAGCGGGAGTAGGAGCGTGGTCTCCCTACTGGAGGCTACTGGAGGCCACAGAGTGTAGTGCCCGGGTGCATCCGCGGAGGCGCCCCAACTAGGTTGCCCTGCTCCTGCTCTTGTGCACCTCTTGCTCCAGTGTGCGTGTGCTCTTTGCTCCACGCCACCCTGTGCCCACTGCTAAACACGCGGCCGGTGTCAGGATTGAATCGTCGTGGATCAGGACCTGCGGAACTTAAGCAAGCACTATCGGCGATACAGCGTCAGCTGGGAGTCATTGTCCCCAGTCAGCTTGCTTCTCTGTACTTTAGCCCAAATACGTATTTGAGCAGCGGCAGGGAGGAAGATAACTTTGTGCATATTACTCATGCTCCAGAAGTATACAAATCACCTATAACCCAGAGGAGGAGCCCAGAGGAGGGGTCTGGGAAAGAGTGGTGAACAGGGATTATAAATCTAGTCACAATCTATCCCCCCCTTGGCGAAGATGGTGATTAATAAAAACTAAAAACATACACCAAAATGGGCAAATCAACCAGTGCAGGAAATGGCACAGGTACTAGATCAAAGCCATCAACAAGGGGGCACGCACGGTTGGAATCTACCCCCATGGTGCAACCACCAACTTCAAACTTAAATTCAACCAACAAGACAATTTGCAAATATTTTACACCAACAACGTCTGGACATAAACCATTAGGAAAAGTGTGCACTACAGTAGTGCATTAGTACACTCAACACCACATACCAACAATGGCCCGAGTCAGAGTTGGCCCCCGAGCCATGAAACAGGAAGTCAGGACAGTGGGACACGGCCACCCTATGGGAACAGTGTTGAAATGGAGAAAGATGGGCTAGAGCAGGGAGATTCAGACGTTTTTGAAATAGCAACACGTCCGAGTGCCCGGGAACTCAGGAGAAAATGCACAAAGCTTCAAATCTTCTTTTGCTTCGGGAAAAAGAGAAAGAAATACCAGGGCAAGGGCAAGTACACTAGGACATTTTGGACATCTCATCGGTATTAGAACACATGGAAGTGCAGAGAGGGAGGCAAGAGGAATTAAGCCAGGGAAAATTGGAAGTCCTGGAAATATCATCAACATTGGAGCAATGAAATAGAAGAGACAGACAACAAATGCGTGCAGAGGTCACAACAAATTTACAGGCAGAGGGAGAGGACAACCAGCGTGATTTGTCTCTGTCCCCGGCCCAGTTACAGAGCTCATCAGTAATTAACATCTTTGTTCTTGATCGAAATTTACTCTTGTTGCAGGAGGAACAGAGAGAGAATAGCCTCTCAGGAGACCAGAATTTGCTCGACTCCACCGCCGAAACAAAGTGCACACTACACAATGGATGTTACAACCAAAACTCCCTGCTATCTTCCATAAATCCTACACTAGCAACGACCATCAATGCGCTTACATGGCAAACACAAAAATTGGAAACCCAAATGGACACTATACAGGCACTTGCAATAGCCATGATTAACATTGAAGCTAAAATTAACATCATAGATGAAAAGTTGGAGTTACTGAGGTTGCAGCCAACTGCTAGGTGCTCATTGCTTCCAATTGTGGAGAAGGTTAGCACTTTACCCGAAGTTCTAACGTCCATCATTATAGAACTAAAGTAAAGGCAACAGGAAACCATAGTTCAGAGCCACCAAAGAACAGCTGAAGGCACTCCAAAAATGGCATGAACAGTCCTGCAGGTGCAATAATTCCCCCTAATGAGTGGAACTGTAACAGTATTGAGTAGTGTAAAATATCCAGAGGGGAAAACCTGCACAGTAGAAACTAATTTGATGTTGACTGTTAGAAATGGGGGTCTCTAGTTGGCAGTGGCTGGCCACAGTCCAAGTAGGGACCCTTCTTCCCAAGTCAGAGTAAGGGGGCTACACCTGCTCAACCCTGTGGTAACGTAGCACGAGCAGTTAGGCTTATCTCAGAGGCAGTATGTAAAGCATTTATGATCATAAACAGTAACACAGTGAAGGACACTACAAAGGGACACCACACAAGTAGTTATACAAAATAAGTATCTTTAAATATAGACTTAACACAAGACCAATAACAGTAAAAAGCCACAATACTGAAAAAGGGGGTACTCTTGAAAAGCTGGAAAAAGAGTTCAAAGTGTTCAAATAGGGGCTCAGTTCAAAGCAGTAGTCTCTGCGACCCTTTTACTTACAAAGTACCTGGATTTCGTAGCAAAACAAACCAAATGTCGCAAAGGAACTGTAGCGATGACTTTCCTCACGTTAGGCTGGCGATGTGTTGAATCCTTGCGGCAAGGGAGGATGATGCGCTAGGTGCGGGTGCGTGCGGGACAAAGCTACAGGTTTCTTCACGCTAGGCCAGCGATGCATTGAATCCTTGCCGCGAGAGAGGATGATGCGCTGATCCGGTTGCGTGTGTGATGAAAGATAATGGGGCCCCGCGAGGAAGAGACGATCTGGGTGCGATGCGAGGAAAATGGCGGACGCACGGCGTCCGCGCTGGGATGGTCTCGATGCGATGATCCGGGGTCAGCGAGCCTTCGAAAAGCCCGCAAACATGCGATGATCTCTGGGGTTAGCGAGCACTTTGGGGCCCGCAAGCGTGCGATGCAATGCAATGATCTTTGGTTTGCGAGCGCTCGGCGGCAGCAGTGCGTGGATTTTTCTTACGCTCTTCAGCTGCGGCGGCTCGTAAACGGCGCTTTTCAGCTCTCTCTTCTCTGTCGAAAAACTAGAGGCCCAGGAACTCACAGGGGCCTCACCTGCAGATAGAAATCCTCGCTGGGAGGAATCAGGAGGCTGGTGGGGGAGTCAGATGTGCCTGTGATTTCAGCAGGAGGCTAGCACTCTTCTAGCCCTTGGGTGATTGCTTAGCAAAAATAAAAGTCTCTCAAAAGTCCTATTCCCTCTTCTTCCAAGTCCAAGGGTAATTACTGCAGTCCAATCCAAGAAACAGCACACAAGCACAGTCCTTTCCTGAAGATTCCTTCAGTAACACGGACAGAGGTACCTCTTGACATCCAGGAGCAATACAAAAATCGGGGGTTTGGGCACAGATATTTATACCCCAAAAGTCTTTGTTTTCAGACGTCTCTAGTCACTGAACCCAGCCAGAACCAGTTCTGCTCAGGCCTGGAGCACTTTGTTTACCAGGCTGCATCCTTCCTTTCAGAAAGAGGGGGTCTGCCATCAGACGCACAGTAGGAGGTGGAGCCAGCATTCACCTTGCCAGGCACAGCCTTATTCAGGACAAGGAGCTACCCCTCCCCAGTGCTCAATGTAGATTCCTCTATTCAACCCAGGTCTGACTCAGCCTGCCTCGCCCCTCTAAACTCAGACAGCCAATACACGTAACAGCAGAGCACACTGGAGGCTTAGGCAAGAAAATACCTACTTCCTAAAAGTGGTATTTTCAAACACAGAATATTAAAACCAACTTCACTAAAAGATGTATTTTATTATTCTGAGCTCAGGCATACTAAACTCGAATTTCTACCATGTTCCTGAGTCAGATAGGACTATAAGATGTAATAGCCAGTCTGGCCATTCTAGCCTATGGAGAACAGGTAGCCTGGCAGCAATGAAAACAAAATGGAGGGTAATTCACTACCAGGACATGCTACACATATCAAGCCATGTCCTACCTTACACACACACAATGCACCTACCATAGGGGTGACTGACATAATGCTAAGGGAAGGGTCAGGGGCTGGGAAGTGTGGGCACTTCACGGCCAAGACGGCAGTTCTGGACTGCATGCAGACACTGCAGTGGCAGGTCTGAGGTACACTTTACAAGCTACTTCTGTGGGTGGCGCAAACCAGCGCTGCAGGCCCACAAGCAGCATTTGGGTTACCAGCCCTGGGCACACACAGGCCACACTACTAGGCACTAACAGGTAAACCAAATAAGTCAATGAGGGATATACTAATTCACAGTCATATTTACACAGGGAGCATTTGCGCTGTAGCACTGAATGGCAGTGGTCCAGCGCCCAGATCATCTAATATCAGCAAAAACAGAGGAGACAACAGCGAAAAATGGAAGGGAGACCCACACCAATGGTGCCAGGTCTAACACGAGTCCCCCCAGCTGAAATGTGGGGAGAACTACCCATCTCCTTGGGGGTTCTCTCCACTAAGGCGGAAAAGTCTGGACAGACCATCAGCATTGGCGTGTTCTGTGCCAGGGCGGTGTTCCACCGTGAAATCCATACCCTGTAGGGAAATGGACCACCTCAACAACTTGGGATTCTCACCCCACATCTGCATCAGCCATCTGAGGGGCCAGTGGTCTGTCTGAACCCGGAAGTGAGCCCCAAACAGGTATGGTCTCAGCTTCTTCAGTGCCCAGACCACAGCAAATGCCTCACGCTCAATTGCACTCCATCTGTTCCCGGGGAAGTAACCTCCTACTGATGAAGGCTACAGGTTGGTCTCGTCCCTCCTCATTAGTCTGTGACAGAGCAGCCACCACTCCATGCTCTGAAGCGTCTGTCTACAAAGAAATTCCTTAGCAAAATTGGGTGCCTGTAGGACGGGTGCTGTACATATGGCCGTCTTGAGGGCATCAAAAGCTTTCTGACAGGTGTCGGTCCAAATCACAATCTTCGGCTGCTTCTTGGAAGTCAGCTCAGTCAAGGGGGCAACAATGTTGCCATACCCCTTCACAAACCTCCTGTAATAATCCGTGAGACCTAGGAAGGCTCTCACCTGGGTCTGGGTCCTGGAGGGCTCCCATGCCAGGATGGTATCAATCTTAGGCTGTAGGGGTGCCACCTGGTGTCCCAAATACACCACAGAACCCTGCCCAATCTGGCACTTACTGGCCTTGATTGTGAGGCCTGTGCAGCGCCATCAACACTTCCCAGAGGTGGCGCAAGTGGTCCTCCCAGGAGGAACTAAACACTGCAATGTCATCCAGGTAGGCAGCACTGAAATCCTCCAGCCCAGCCAACACCTGGTTGACCAACCTCTGAAAGGTGGCAGGGGCATTCTTCATTCCAAAGGGCATCACACAGAACTGGTAGTGCCCATCTGGTGTGGAGAATGCGGACCTCCCCTTGGCCCCATAAGTAAAGGTGATCTGCCAGTACCCAGACGTTCCATCAAACGTGCTGAGGTACCGGGCAGCCCCCAACCGGTCTATGAGCTCACCAGCTCTGGGGATGGGGTGCGCGTCAGTCTTCTTGACCGAATTGAGACCTTGGTAGTCCACACAGAATCTGAATTCAGGGGTGGCACCAGGCGCAGCAGCTTTTGGTACCAAGACCACGTGGCTGGACCATGGGCTGCTAGAGGACTCAATCACCCCTAGGGCAAACATTTTGGAGACCTCCTCCTTAATGTAGGCCCTGACCCGGTCAGTCACTCAGTAAGCCTTGTGCTTGACAGGAGGACTGCCTCTGAAGTCCACATCATGGACGCACCACTCAGTGACACCAGGCACCAGGGAAAAGTCAGAAAATTGCCCCAACAGCTGGTGATAATCTCTCTGCTGCTCAGGGGTCAGTGTGGTGGAGAGGACCACACCCTCCACTGGCCCATCCTTCTCTCTTGCACACAGGAGGTCAGGAAGAGGCTCACTCTCCTCCTCCATTTCAGCATCTGTGGCAAGAAGCATGCCCACTTCAGACCTCGCAAAATGGGGCTTCAGGCGGTTCACATGCAGGACCCGCAAGGGGTTCCTGTGAGACTGAAAGTCCACCAAGTAGGTAACTGGACTTTAGCGCACCACCACCTCAAAGGGACCGATCCACTTATCTTGGAACGCACCAGGCTCCACTGGGGCCAGTACCCAAACCTTCTGGCCAGGTTGAAACTCAACCAGAGTGGTGTTCTGGTCGTGCCAGCGTTTCATTTCCTCCTGGCTGGCTTCCAGATTTGCCTCAGCAATTTTCTGAAACGCCAAGTCTGTTTCCTGAAGGTCAAGATGTAGTTGAATACGTCTTGGGGAGGTTTCCTGGGAGATTGCTCCCAGCTTTCCTTGACCAGACTCAGAGGTCCTCTTACCGGATGGCCATAGAGCAGTTCAAAGGGACTGAACCCTAAGGACTTCTGTGGCACCTCACGGTAGGCAAACAACAAGCATGGCAAGAGGACGGCCCACTTACGGCTCAGGGGCTGCTCTAGGCCCATAATCATGCCCTTCAAGGTCCGGTTGAACCTTTCAACCAGACCATTTCCTTGGGGGTGGTAAGGAGTGGTGAACGTATAGTTACCCCACACTCCCTCCATGTACTGGGAGATGAAGTTGGTCCCCCTGTCAGACACCACCTCTCTGGGGAACCCCACGCGGGAGAAAATCCCCATCAGTGCACGTCCCACCACCGGGGTTGTCACTGTCCTGAGTGGGATGGCTTCAGGGTACCGGGTGGCATGGTCCACCAGGACCAGGATAAACCCGTTTCCCATGGCTGTCCTGGGATCCAGAGGCCCCACAATGTCAATGCCCACTCGCTCGAATGGGATACTAAACAACTGGAAAGGGCTGGAGTGGAGCCTTGATCTTCCCCCCACTCTTCCCACTTGCCTGGCAAGTCTCACATGTCCTGCAATGAGTGTCTGAACTCTTGCGTATCTGGGGCCAATACAAGTGGGTGACCAGCCTTTTAAATGTCTTAGTCTGCCCCAGTTGTCCTGCCAATGGAATGTCATGAGCCAACCCAAGTAGGAAGGCTCTGAAGCATGCGGGCACCACCAGCACATGGGCTGACCCCAGCTAAGCAGCCTTAGGCTCGCTATACAGGAGACCGTTCTCCCAATAAATCAGATGTGAACCAGACTGGTCACCTGCTGCCTGGGCTGCAGCCTGTTGCTGCATACCCTCAAGAGAAGGGCACACTCTTTGCTGCTCACAAAACTCCTCCCTGGTGGGCCCTCATTCCTGCTGCCAATGAGTCAGCTCAGGTAGGTCCCCCAGGTTGGCACTCTGTTCCCCGGTAGGCTCCAGGGCTTGCCCAGCAGACAGTCTACAAGAATGGCGGGCCTCACAGCTACCTGAAGAGTTCCTGAGAACCCCCCCCCCACTCAAAGGGAACCTGAGCCACCTCACATTGGCTCTCTGAGTTGTCTGCTGACACTACAGGGTAGAAGGCATGAGGGACAACCTGCTCTTTGGACACCAACCGGGAGCCGACAGCAGTTACACTGGTTCCTGTGTCCCTTAGAGCCTCCACTCTAAGGCCATTGATGGACACCCACTGCCTGTACTTCTTAGTGTTTTCAGGCAGTGCAGGTTTAGGGACCATCTCAAACTCTCCTAATGAAACAAGGGTCAATTCTACGGGGTCCCACCCTTCTGGTGCACCCATCTCTTCCTCTCCCAGGGCTACACTAGCAAGCTGGCGGGGTGGTGCACGGGTTGGCGTAGGGTGGTCCCTCATGGGACACTGGGGATCAAAATACCGATGGCCCGCTTGGCCACACTTAAAACAAGCAAGGGGCCCCCTCTGAACAGGCCTATCTGTCGGGAGCACGGACCTCTGCTCTTGGGGAGGCTGGGATACCACTGCTTGGTTCCCTTGGGAATTACTTTGGGGCCCTCTTGGAAACTCCCTTGGTTTACCCCTGTCCCCCCCACTTCTCCGCTGGGGACCCTGCCCACCTTTGGCGAAGTCTCCCATCGGACCCTTGCGAACCTGGGTGCTCACCCAGCGGTCCGCCTCCTCAGCAAGCTTCCTAGGGTTAGTTAGCTTGCAATCAATCAGGTGCTGGCGGAGCTCAGGAAAACAGTTACTAGATAAATGCTCCCACACAATCAAATCATACAGTTGCTCATAAGTTTCTACTTTGCGACCTTTTACCCAGCGCTCCATTGTCTGCAAAAAAAAAAAAGACACATATTCAACCCACGTGGTACCCTCTAACTTCTTGCAGGTCCTAAACCTCTGCCTATACATCTCAGGGGTTAAACCATAGCGGGTCATCAAAGCTTCCTTCATGTGGGCATAAACCATTCTACTTTCCTGGGGCAGATCCAACAAGGTATCCCTCCCCTCACTAACAAAGCGCCCCCACAACCCAGCTCCCCAATCCTTCTCAGGGACCCGGTGGGACACCATGGCTAATTCGTATGCTGCAAACCACTGTCCAATATCTTCACTTTTGTGGAAATCCTTAACGTCTTTGGGTATATACGCTCTACTCTCAGTATGCACTACAGGTATGCTGCCACCTTAAGGGATAGATTTCTACACTCTTGGCCTTAATCTCCAAATCCCTCAATACTCTCTCATGTTCAAATTTGATCTGCATTATCTCAAACTCTAACTTCTTGTTCTCTAGGTCCCACTGACCCTCCATCTTGAGCCTAGCCATCTCCATGTTATGCCGCCTATCTCTCATCCTGTCCTCCATCTCTTCTGGAGACAGGCCCCTTGAGGACACACTAGTGCCCGGGCTGGAAAGCGCTATACCACCTACCAAATCTACTACTTCCACCTGCTGCTCTCCTGTATTCTCTCCCTCCTCCCCAGGCTCTTCCACATTCGTAGGGGCATCCCTGGCTTCTAGCCAGGCCTTCGGTGCTTTATAAAACTCCTTCCTCTTAGTGAGGCTTGTGATAGGGACTGTGAACTTTTTGAAAAAGAACTTTAGGTGCTTGGCATTGTAGGTATCTATTCTGTCTTCTTCCCAGGAGAGATCCTCCAAGGCATTGGATTTGGGCTTGGCCATTGTAGAAATAACTAGCGATATCAATCAAAAATAGAATCAAAAATCTCAAAAATGTATGTGGTTGAGTTATGGTCTGCACTCACTAGTAGTGTACACTATAATTACTGTATGCGATCACAAATGCAAGTCCAGATCCTACCGCTGCCACCAATGTTAGAAATGGTGTCTCTAGTTGGCAGTGGCTGGCCACAGTCCAAGTAGGGACCCTTCTTCCTATGTCAGAGTAAGGGGGCTACACCCTTTGATAACCCCTGCTCAACCCTGTGGTAACATAGCACAAGCAGTTAGGCTTATCTCAGAGGCAGTGTGTAAAGCATTTATGATCATACACAGTAACACAGTGAAGGACACTACAAAGGGACACCACACAAGTAATTATAAAAAATAAGTATCTTTATATATAGACTTAACACAAGACCAATAACGGTAAAAAGCCACAATACTGAAAAAGGGGGTACTCTTGAAAAGCTGGAAAAAGAGTTCAAAGTGTTCAAATAGGGGCTCAGTTCAAAGCAGTGGTCTCTGCGACCCTTTTACTTACAAAGTACCTGGATTTCATAGCAAAACCAACAAAATGTTGCAAAGGAACTGTAGCGATGATTTTCCCCACGCTAGTCCGGCGATGTGTTGAATCCTTGCTGCAAGGGAGGATGATGCGCCGGGCTGCGGGTGCGTGCGGGACAAAGCGACAGGTTTCTTCACGCTAGGCCAGCGATGCATTGAATCCTTGCCGCGAGGGAGGATGATGCGCTGATCCTGTTGCGTGTGCGAGTTTGTTGTGACGAAAGAAAATGGCGCCCCGCGAGGGAGCGACGATCCGGGTGTGATGCGAGGAAAATGGCGGAAGCACGGCGTCCCCGCTGATCTCGATGCGATGATCCGGGGTCAGCGAGCCTTCTAAAAGCCCGCAAGCGTGCAATGCGATGATCTTTAGTTTGCAAGCGCTCTGCGGCAGCAGTGCGTGGATTTTTCTTACGCTCTTGAGCTGCGGCGGCTCGCAAACGGCGAATTTCAGCTCTCTCTTCTCTGTAGTAGAACTAGAGGCCCTGGAACTCACAGGGGCCTCACCTGCAGATAGAAATTATCGCTGGGAGGAATCAGGAGGCTGGTGGGCGAGTCAGATAGCAGGAGCCTAGCTCTCTTCTAGCCCTTGGGTGATTGCTTAGCAAAAATAAAAGTCTCTCAAAAGTCCTTTTCCCTCTTCTTCCAAGGGGAATTACTGCAGGCCTATCCAAGAAACAGCACACAATCACAAGGACAGTCCTCTCCTGTAGATTCCTTAAGTAACACGGACAGAGGGTCCTCTTTACATCCAGGAGCAATACAAAAATCAGGGGTTTGGGCACAGATATTTATAACCCAAAAGTCTTTGTTCTCAGAAGTCTCTAGTCACTTACCCCAGCCAGAACCAGTTCTGCTCAGGCCTGGAGCACTTTGTTTACCAGGCTGCATCCTTCCTTACAGAAAGAGGGGTTCTGCCATCAGACACACAGTAGGAGGTGGAGCAAGCATTCACCTTGCCAGGCACAGCCTTATTCAGGACAAGGAGCTACCCCTCCCCAAAACTCAATGCAGATTCCTCTATTCAACCCAGGTCTGACTCAGCCTGCCTTGCCCCTCTAAAACCGGACAGCCAATACACAACAGCAGAGCACACTGGAGGCTTAGGCAAGAAAATACCTACTTCTTAAAAGTGGTATCTTCAAACACAGAATATTAAAAACAACTTCACTAAAAGATGTAATTTATTATTCTGAGCTCAGGCATACTAAACTTGAATTAATTTCTACCATGTTCCCTGAGCCAGATAGGACTATAAGATATAATAGCCAGTCTGCCCATTCTAGCCTATGGAGAACAGGTAGCCTTGTAGCAGTGAAAACAAAATGGAGGGTGATTCACTACCAGGACATGCTACACATATCAAGCCATGTCCTACCTTACACACACAATGCACCTACCATAGGGGTAACTGGCATGATGCTAAGGGAAGGGTCAGGGGCTGGGAAGTGTGGGCACTTCACAGCCAAGATGGCAGTTCTGAACTGCATGCAGACACTGCAGTGGTAGGTCTGAGGTACACTTTACAAGCTACTTCTGTGGGTGGCGCAAACCAGCGCTGAAAGCCCGCCAGCAGCATTTGGGTTACCAGCCCTGGGCACACACAGGCCACACTACTAGGGACTAACAGGTAAACCAAATAAGCCAATCAGGGATATACCAATTCACAGTCATATTTACACAGGGAGCATTTGCACTGTGGCACGGAATGACAGTGGCCCAGAGCATCTAATACCAGTAAAAACAGAGGAGACAACAGCGAAAAATGGAAGGGAGACCCACGCCAATGGTGCCAGGTCTAACATCGACGAACACACAAGTCAGTAAACCGATTTTGTGCTCAGACATATCTCCACTAACTCTACAGTTGCCAACAGCATCCCGACGAACTACATTATCTCATGAAGAATCCTTAAACGAGGAGAATGTGCAGTGTAATCCGGTGGGGCACTAATCTAGAGCATACCATAGGACTGTGCAAAACTCTTTCAAGAAGGGCAAAGAAACGTCTGAAAAAACAGGCCAAAAAATTAAAACAACAAAGAAAGGGAATGGATTTACAGCTGGGCGTCAGAGAACTTGCCGGCGGTCGATGCAAAAAAATACCCGCTATAAAGGCTCCCTTACAAAAGAATCTGGAATCACAGAAATGTTTTCTAATTTTCCGAAGGGAAAGCTGGGTGAAACATCAATCCATACTAAAAACAACTATATCCGAAGCAATTATGAATAGACCGGCTAACAAGATGGAAGAGAAGCCACAGTATAGACCAGAAGTGATTCCACAATTGAACAGTACAGGCAGTCTGCTTAAGGAACTGCATCAAGAAAGCCATAGGAAAGTTTGGCAGACGGCATTGGATAGAGAAATGATAGTACCCATATCACTGAACAATAGTGAGTTTCAGAGGTCCCAAGATGTTAACAACAACCAGGGAGCAACTTCAACAAATACACGACATTCGGCAGTACATTCTCTTGTGGCCAGCCAAACAGCTCAAGGGCAAAAGGAGGAGGAGAATAACATCATAATCTTTACACCTGACTATACATCACGGGGAAGTTTGGACACATTAAATAGGTCCAACATCTTACAAATCTTCCACCATATTTCAGACCTCTCCTCTAGCGCCACCGAAGACCTCATTCAAGTACAATTTAAAATGTTGGATATCAATACAACAAGAGAGGCAACGATACTAAAATGAATCAACGGCTCTATTGTACAAACAATTATGAAAGAAAGAGATTGGTTCGTAAACTGGGGGATTAATGTTCACATCCCAGAAGAGGAGAAATATCCATTTATACTAAAAAGAGGATTTCAACCAAATTCAACTCAGTGCCCACGAAAATCCATCTTAAAAGGGACAAATTACGTTACACGCACAACAGTATTTCCCAACATGAAAATAAATTTTTTGCCCAAGTCCATCCAAACAAGGCGTACGTGCTCCTAGCACACAAGGAAACGCCTGCCTGAGCAACAAATCAGGCAACTTGTTGAAAGTAATCTCATGGAATTTTTACGGGCAAAAAAACACATTACATAATAAGGAAGCATTTGAATTCTTGCAGTCTGGGGACCGGTTATGTCTGCAAGAAACTTGGTTGTTTGCCCCAGTGGCTATACCAGGCTTCATGGAATTTCAGCAGCTGGCAAAGAAAAATAAAACCTCTATTAAACACAGACATGGCTCAGGCAGCCCTATTGCAAGGATTAAAATTTAACGGATGCCCAATAAAGATAGTTCTTCTGAATATTTACTTTAATAGTAAAGAAGCTCTAAGACACAGCGATATGAGGGCACTAGTGGACACCCTTGAGGAATTACTGAGCAGTCAACCAAATTGTGGGATTGTAATGGCTGGGGATTTCAACATGCAAAATCTTGGAATGAAATCAGATGAAGTACTGCCTACGGATAAGGCTGGAATGATGATGAAAACATTCCTAAATACATACAGACTAAAATCAACACAAAAGTGCCACCGCCTTAAACCAGCCTCTAACAAAGACACACAGGGGTTAAGTAAATCAATGATTGATTATATTTTTATGTGCAGTCGCCTGTATGGGCAAGTGACAGATTCAAAAAGCTTTCTATCCAGACCAGTGACCATCTCCCACTGGCCATAACTATCACCATATATATGGTCCGTCTCCAGATAATCCCCTCTGTGTGCCACACCAGCTGGGAAGAAATGTATGCTTTGCCAAGGAGACTAAAGTGGACCAAAATAGATACAGCAGCCATAAGAAGGTGGAAAAGCAATTGGCCCGGAACTGCCGAAGAATTTATGGCAGGTAATATTCATGAGAATTGGATTAAATTGGCGACGAGGTATACCAACTTCTAAAAGGCAAACACTCCAGTCTCTGTAGAAAGGTCTTGACGCCAATTTCAATCACAATGCGAAAAAGTGTAGCAAAATAAGACGTCACTCAGAATAGCCACACGTATCCATAAACGAGAGGGAAAATATGAAACATATCAAAACCAACCCCTAGCAAAGAAAATTCACAGGAAGAACATGTGGGACTGCAAAAAAAAAAAAAAACAAGAATCGGAGTGGCTGCATTTTTTTTCCCTGCTAATCCCAAATAAACAGGCTGAATTCTGGGTGTATATATTAACAAATTTCTGGGCATGGCCAAGACCGGTGTAATGTGGTTGCCAGTGATACATAGATAACCTATTTAACAACATATTGTTGCGCTCAAAATCCAACATCACACAATCATGGGCTCCTTACCAATACTGCTCTGCTGAAACCTCACTAGCATCCATAGAAGACAAGCCTGGACTGCTGGCGGCAGAGAAACCATTACTTCCCCTGCTCCTACCCCCTCTCCCCTGAATCTCACCCCTTGCCTGCTCTTTCCCTTACGCATATTGTCCTTATTGCTTGTCTCAACCTAACATGTAACTATGTAGTTATGCACTAAGAACTGTGTAACCTTTGTAACGATGTAACCTGCAACAATGGTCTGATACTCATGTAAAGCGCTCTGATACCTCCAGGTCTAGCCAGCGCTATATAAAACTTTTCAAATAAAATTAAACATGGAGGTAACATCAGAAGCCTTGGTCGTAGGGAATCGCGTGACAACAATCTTAAAAAACATTAGAAAGGATGGGGCACCAGGCCCTAACGGACTACCATGATAACTATTTAAAGAAGATTGCGATTTCTCTGGAACCATACGTACGCCGCTCTACCAGCAATGTCGGCAAATTCAACGATTCCAGAGACTTGGAAAGGCTCTTTATTGCAACCTATCCATAAAAAGGGCAATATAATGGACCCCTCGAACCACAGGTCGATTGCCCTTTTAGACATTGAGGCGAAAGGATATCTCCTCTTCAAGACCTGCAGACCTGGGCCAATGAAAATGAAATTTTACCAAGTTGCCAAAATGGCTTCAGGCCAGGAGCATCTTCAATGGATAATATTCTAGCCCTTGCTTATATGATAGAACAGACTACGCAGAAAAAGTCGCCCCCACTCTTTGCATGTTTCGTGGACTATTCTGCGGCCTTAGATGGAGTCAATCGGAGTCTGCTGTGGCAGAAATTACAAAGTTGGGGGATACAAGAGACTCTTTTGAAGGCAATAATTAGCCTTTACACTGGAATCTGGGTACGGGTGAAAACTTTGATGAATTCAGCCCCCAAATAGATTCCATCAGACTGTGGTTTAAAACAAGGCTGTGTATTGGCACCTTTGCTTTTTACCCCCGAAAATTGGCTCAAATAGATTATTTTTAATGCCGTATGCAGATCATATGGTGCTATTAGATCACACAAAAGTAGGCATGCAAAGATTATTGGATGCACTAAACTTTTACAACAAGAATGACCTAAGAGCAAATGCAGGAAAGACAAAGGTAGTTATATTTGGAAAGTATGCCAACAAACTCAGACAACATTGGAGGTTGGGCAACTTGAAGATAACAACAGTGACCAAATACAACTACCTGGGGGTGTGGCTGATGAGCAATGGGAAGTCAACAGCTCACCTCGCTTCAGTCGAAACAAAGGCTAAGGCAGTGACATTCGCCTTGTGCAAGCTGAATTCCAAACTAAGTAGCATGACAACAAAATCAATCAGAAGGGTTATAAGGGCCAAGCTGCTTCCCTCAATTACATATGGCCAGCTAGCATTTCCTACGGCCTTTGTTAATATCTTGCAGCACATCAACTGCCGAGTCTTTAAGCAAATCTTCCAGATTGCTGCGCATACACGAAATGCCCTGGTGCGACTGGAATTTGGTTTCAATGAAGTCAACCCTGAAAGTAATCTATATGAAAAACAATAACTTGTGGATTAAAGGCCTGCAAACCGCCTGCACTGAATTACATCTTGACATGATCAAATTGCAGGATTTTACTCATCAGCCTGTCATATTAAAATCTAAATTAAAACATGCATTTGCAATGCAACAGGTCTTGCATTAGTTAGAGTTAGAGAATTTGCCATTGTTTATATTTAGCTGGATATGTTTGCTGGTTTGCGTACTGCGTGTGTTAGGGAATGGCAGGTTTGTATGTATCTGTGGAGTAAGTATGTTCCCATGACATGTTTACATTGCCAGTGAGGCTAACAGTAGACATATACACAGAGACACATGCACGATACACACAGAGACAAACACACACAAACGCACACAGAGACAGACATGCACATAGAAGCATACACACAGAGACGCACAGACAGTCACGCACACAGAGACTGACACACGTATAGAGACGCACACACAGACAGACACACATAGAAACAAAGATGCACACACAGAGAAGAGACGTACTTACAGAGACAAATGCACATATGGAGACGCACACGCAGAAAAATACACGCAGATAGACACGCACATCGAGACAGATGTGCACCGAAAGACAGAAACACGCACATAGAGATGCACACACAGACAGATACAGAACCGTGCACACCGCAAAAAACACACGCAGACAGATATGCACACAAGACAGAGACATGCACACAGACACAGAAATGCACACACAGAGACAGAGGCGTATACATAAAGAGACGCACACACAGAGACAGACACGCACACACAGACTGAGACACACAGAGATACACAGATACAGACACACAGACAGATAGTTTGGTAACTAAATGGGCTAAAGTATCCGCTACAGGGGCTTGTGCTTAACCTTACGTTTACAGTTGTTTTTAACTGTATCCCCACCCCTTACTGACCTTGCTCCCACAGGTGCGGATATGTTGCCCCTCTGTGTTTAAATACAGTACAAGGCAATAAAATATAGTTAATTGCTGTGGTGTTTATGTTTGGGCGATGTGTTTTGATGTTAATGCACATTTTGCGAAGTGCTTCAAAAGGTGTCTTTCAGTTGAGCAGTATCAGCGATACTCCAGATGAAACAGGTACTGACGCTTTAAAGCCACTGCCGCTTTTATAGCTTCAATGGGACAGATAGTGCCAGGCGCGCAACACCCATTGGGCTCACCGGGCTTCAGCCCCCCCCGTCGCCTCCTCTGCCCGGGCTAAGATTACACGCACTGAAATGATGCAAGAAGGCTGCGCATCCGATCCGAGAATGATTTTTTTAAAGCTCTCTGAGAGGCCCAGCAGCCCGAGCAAGACAGCCAGCCTCTGAACAGTGTCAGTGAGTTAACCCCCTGCCCCCACCTCTTGTTTTCCTTTAGAGTGGCGCTGCGAGGTGAAATCCTTGCCTGAAGGCAGGGATTTCACCTAAGCACTTGATGGTGTGTGAAGATGGGGTGTGAATATGTGCACAGCAGGGGGAAAGGGCTGGCCAGTGCAGGTGACACTTTTCCTTTATAAAGGAATTCCTGCTGGCGTCATAGCCCAGGGTGTGCTGTCTGTGCACTTGTATAGATGTGTACTCCATACAAGTGCACAGACAGCAAGCCCTGGGCTATGACGCCAGCAGAAATTAATTTACAAAGGAAAAGCATCACCTGCACTGCCATCCCTTTCACCCTGCAGTCTGTGCACTTGGATGGAATACACATCCTCGACGCTGCTCACCAGATAAATGGTGAACAGGGCCATGGATCTTTCTATTTTCGCATCCAAGGGCAGCAGCGAAGAAGCAGAGGGGACCCAGGCAAGGAGAATCCAGGAGACCTATCTACTCTGAGGCCTTCGAGGGGCTGGATGCCAGGACGCAGTGCTGCTGATCAGCCAGACTCCACAGTATAGCATCAGAAGAGCAAGCAGCAGTTTTTTATTTATGTAAGTTCCAGTAACTTTAATGCATTTTTCAGCACAGCATTACCTACTGTCTGCATATCTAGGTTACTGTGAATGTTGTTCTTGACTTACATACATAGAAACGTCAAAGAGGACAGTCCCCTCCAAATATGCAAATGTAGTGTAAGTTTGTAGTGTTCATTTTTTTTGGGGTGCTTGTGGGTAATTTTAGAGTTCAGGGTGGGTGTGGGTTTTAGGGTGCCAGTGAGTCATTTTATGGTTCAGGGTGGGTTACGGATTGGGGTGCCAGGGGGTAATTTTAGGGTTCTGAGCGGGTATGTGTTTTGGGATTCCAGGGGGCAATTTTAGGGTTCAGGGTGGTAAGGGTTTTGGGGTGTCAGGGGACATTTTAGGGTTCAGCGTGGGTATGTGTTTTGGTGTGCCAGGGGTAATTTTAGGGTTCAGGGCAGGTGTGGGTTTTGGGGTGTCAGGGGGCAGTTTTAGGGTTCAGGGTGGGTAAGGGTTATGGGGTGCCAGGGCGGAATTTATGGTTCAGGGTGGGTATGGGTTATGGGGTGCCAGGGGTAATTTTAAGGTTCAGGGTAGCTGTGGGTTTTGGGGTGCCATGGGATTACTTTTAGGGATCAGCGTGGGTATGTGTTTTATAGTACCAGGGGTAATTTTAGGGTTTAGGGCAGGTGTGGGTTTTGGGATGTCAGGGGGCAATTTTGGGGTTCAGGGTGAGTATGGGTTATGGGGTGCGGGGGGGGGGGGAATTTATGGTTCAGGGTGGGTATGGGTTATGGGATGCTGGGGGGAATTTATGGTTCAGCATGGGTATGGGTTTTGGGGTGCCATGGGATTAATTTTAGGGTTCAGCGTGGGTATGTATTTTATAGTGCCAGGGGTAATTTTAGGGTTTAGGGCAGGTGTGGGTTTTGGGATGTCAGGGGGCTATTTTAGGGTTCAGGGTGGGTATGGGTTATGGGGTGCCAGAGGGGAATGTATGGTTCAGCATGGGTATGGGTTTTGGGGTGCCTGGGGTAATTATAAGGTTCAGGGTGGGTATGGGTTTTGGGGGGAAGGGGGGAATTTATGGTTCAGCATGGGTATGGTTTCTGGGGTGCCAGGGGTAATTTAAGGTTCAGGGCGGGTATGGGTTTTGGGGCTCCAGGGGGGTGATTTTAGGGTTCAGGGTGGTAATGGTTTTGGGGTGCCGGGGGTAATTTTAGGGTGTGGGGTTGGTATGGGTTTTGGGGTGCCGGGGGGGGGATAATTTTAGGGATCCGGATGGGTATGGGTTTTGGGGTGCCAGAGGTAATTTTAGGGTTCAGGGCGGTATGGGTTTTAGGGTGTGAGGGGGTTAATTTTAGGGTTCAGCGTGGGTATGTGTTTTGGTGTGCCAGTGGTAATTTTAAGATTCAGGGTGAGTATGGGTTTTGGGGGGCAAGGGTGTTATTTTAGGGATCACTGCGGGTATGGGTTTTGGGGTGCCAGGGGTAATTTTAGGGTTCAGGGTGGGTATGGGTTTTGGGGTGCCAGGGGTAATTTTAGGGTTCAGGGCCGGTATGGGTTTTGGGGCTCCAGGGGGGTGATTTTAGGGTTCATGGTGGTAATGGGTTTTGGGGCGCCAAGGGGTAATTTTAGGGTGTGGGGTGGATATGGGTTTTGGGGTGCCAGGAGGGGGGGTTAATTTTAGGGATCGGTATGGGTTTTGGGGTGCCAGGGGTAATTTTAAGATTCAGGGTGAGTATGGGTTTTGGGGGCAAGGGTGTAATTTTAGGGATCACTGCGGGTATGGGTTTTGGGGTGCCAGGGGTAATTTTAGGGTTCAGGGTGGTTATGGGTTTTGAGGTGCCAGGGGTAATTTTAGGGTTCAGAGTGGGTGTGGGTTTTGGGGTGCTATGGGATTAATTTTAGGGTTCAGCGTGGGTATGTATTTTATAGTGCCAGGGGTAATTTTAGGGTTTAGGGCAGGTGTGGGTTTTGGGATGTCAGCGGGCTATTTTAGGGTTCAGGGTGGGTATGGGTTATGGGGTGCCAGAGGGGAATGTATGGTTCAGCATGGGTATGGGTTTTGGGGTGCCTGGGGTAATTATAAGGTTCAGGGTGGGTATGGGTTTTGGGGGGGAAGGGGGGGATTTATGGTTCAACATGGGTATGGTTTCTGGGGTGCCAGGGGTAATTTAAGGTTCAGGGCGGGTATGGGTTTTGGGGCTCCAGGGGGGTGATTTTAGGGTTCAGGGTGGTAATGGGTTTTGGGGTGCCAGGGGGGTAAATTCAGAGTTCAGGGTGGTAATGGGTTTTAGGGTGCCAGGAGTAATTTTGGGGTTCAGTGTGGGTATGGGTTTTGGGTTAATTTTAGGGTTCAGGGTGGGTATGGGTTTTGGGGTGCCAGGGGGGTAAATTCAGAGTTCAGGGTGGTAATGGGTTTTAGGGTGCCAGGAGTAATTTTGGGGTTCAGTGTTGGTATGGGTTTTGGGTTAATTTTAGGGTTTCATGGTAGGTATGGGCTTTGGGGTGCCAGGGGGGCAATTTTAGGGTTGGTATGAGTTGAAGGGTTGTAGGGTTTTAAGGAAATGTGGGTGGGTGTATATATATATATATATATATATATATATATATATATATATATATATATATTTACTTTACTAAAAAAAAATAAGCAATTTACAGGGATATATAAACCTATATACATATATATATGTAGCGTATATACTGTAACAGTTATATTTTAAAACAAATCTTTTACCACGCATATGCTTTTGTTGTAAAGGCATGTGCGTGGTAAGAGTTTGCATTGTAATGGTATTGGGTTGTAACAGCACTTGAGTTGTTGAGTTATTACAACCGTGTTGCAAAGACATGCATTGTGATGGCATGTGTTGTACTGTCTTACATTCGTGCGATGCTGAAGCACTTATCCATGCATGTAGCAGGTCACACCTAGTGGGTGTGTGGTTGGAAGAGTGTTGTCTTTATTTAAGCCTCTGTGAAAAGCATCTCCATGCAGTTCATGATGAATACCAAGGTGCAGGTATTGAGCTATGGGAATCGGTGCTTAGTCGTGTGATTGATGAGGAAGTGTGCAAGATAGGAGACCATTTCTATAATATATTTTATGCTGCCAGCTCTCATTAGCTCTGCAGGTCCCTTTATTATGCTGGTGGTTTATTTCTTGTGTTCTGGATCCTGGCTCCTGCTTATGATGGGGGAAGCAGTAGATGGTTCAATCTGATCTTATGGATCCGTAAGAGTTAGCAGAACTAATATATGTCATAGTCTGGTAACTTCTTATGGATGTATGACGGTACAACGCGTACCGTTTCTACGCGTGCCTTTACAACGCAAGTCGTTACAACGACTTGCGCTGTTGGGCGTGGATAGTGAATAGTATAATTTACTATTCTAACACCAGTCCCCGTGGTTAGTAGGGAAGGTGTTGGAATAGTAAATATACTATTCAATATCCTTTAGCTCCCTCCAGCGCAAGTCGTGGTTATGACTTGCGTTGTAAAGGACGCGTCGTAAAAGCACTGCGGGGTAACGTCCGCGTTGAAAAGGATGTTCCCCACTTCTTATCTAGTACTACAGACCTGCACATTACGTAATAATCTAAAATTACATTTAGTTCCGGAATACCTTTCTAAAAATAATAGTTGCACCATTATAGACTCAAATTGCTTGCCCAGTTTGTGATTAATTTTTCAGCCCATAATAGATGCAGACACCTCTCAGTAACTTTATTTTTGGGTGTCAAGAAGTTTCCGCTAGCAGGTGCTCTTCGGTTTCAATAAGTTTCAGATTATTGATGAGGCCCAACACACACACTTTTTTTAAGCATGTCCAAAGTATGTTGATTGGCTCTTCGAATGTGAGATTTTCCTGCAGGTAATGCAGTGTATCAAAAATGCATGTCAAGCAGGCGGGGTATTTGAAAACACCATCTTGGTTACTCAAACGTTACTAGGGCGGGTCTTTTACATGAGAGCGCAGAGCTCAGGCAATTAAGGGTTCCACGTGTGAGCCTCTATCCTGACTTGATACATGCAATCATATTGTGGTATTGAGCTATTTAGAGGGTATTTACGTTGCTTGCTGATGTGCACCACTCCTTAATATCGCAATTATGAGAGCATAATATCCACATTTGGTAAACACACTTTTCAATGAACTCTGTAACCTGCTGGTACATCGGGTAGGTCTGTGTTATACGATCTGCTATCCTTTCATCCATCAATCCAACCATCCATCCTTTCTGATTTCAATTTACTCTGCCAACCTTACACCGATCCTTTTAGCCACCATCTCAGATATCTATTTACTCTACCATCCCTTCACCAACGCATCCATCCTCTCACATTTAGATTTACTATAGTTTCACCCTTGTATCCATCCATTCTCATTTCCTTTTACGCTGCCATAATTTTACCCATTTAATTGGGATTTACTTAACTTACACAAAGACCACTTATTGTGGTTTTGCGTGGTTTAATAACTCCAGAGTAATGAGAGGCAGAGCATTGAGCTGCCTTGAGCTACCTTGCGTTGGGAAGTTGTTCCATGGGTGGAGCTAGGGCATTCCCACACATCTGTCAATGGATTTTGACACAATCCCACAGTTACTTCGGCCAGTACACCTGGGAATGCTTCCAAATGATGCGCCTTCCAGGCCCAGGCATTACAAGGAGAAATATCTTTATTTATCCTTGTTGCTTCCTTTTTCCATGTGAGCTGCATTCAGGTATTCCTTCCTTCACAGTAAAATTCTTGCTCATAACGCAGGCACCGTTGCACCATGATGTCTGCATTGGCACTATGCAGCACCAGTTGAGGGAGACAGCAGAAATGTGTCATATTTTTGTAAATATCGCACATTTCTGCTCTCTGCCTTTGATGCAACACAGCACAACATGCTCCCTGGCCAAGTTGTGGTGCATGAAAGCTTAGTAAATCTGGGCCTAAATATTTGTGAGGCCTGTTCTTTCTATAGGTAAGCGTACATTGAAAGCATAGAGGGCACAAGTCTTTGCGTCAAACATTAGAAACTGTAATCTTATAATTATGTATCCAGATGGTTTTGCATAATTGTTTGGGGCTGATTTGCATTGGACATTTTCATATTATAAGAAATTCCAGCCATTTCATTGAAGTTTTAGACATGTGGTAAGTGTGTGGTATCATAATTGTACAGAAAATCAGGCTACTTCTAGCTTGCTTCTTTAAAGAGTTTTAGGATAATTTAGAGAGGTACTGGGTGTTTAACTTGTATTTTTTGGCTTTTTAATGTTGGTTTATTGTACAAAATTACAGTATTCTTTCCCCCGTAGTTTTGTAATAATTAAGTAAGTGACCTGAGGGCCTTTTTTATATTTCACTTGAGATCGCTATCCGCATACAGCAGGATGCCGAACACCAGAGGCTTTGGACCACAAAATGTTAAGCGGCGAAAGATAGAGGATTTTTTCACTCGTCGGCCAGCCGCTCAAGACCCTTTGACAGCATGTTCTGATTCAGGTGAAGAACCTGCCCTGCCAGCTTCCGGCTACACTCCTGAAGAACATTCAGCATTTCTTCATTCTGAGTCTCCTGCATATACAACCACTGGTATGCCAGCGAATAGTAGTCCATGTTTGGAAAAGTCAAAGAGTTCATCCATCTTAGATATAGGAGTATATATAGATGTCTCAAGACTCAGCACAGTTTCATCATCAATCCCAGATGATTTACGCTACCAACTTTTGCACTCTTCCTGGACGCCAGAGACATCATACAAGTTTCCAGTTGTTCAAGAGGGAAATCAAGCACGTCGCTTTCAACATGAATGGTTGAAAACCTATCGCCCATGGCTTGCCTACAGTGCTAAACTTGAGGGGGCCTTATGCAAGATGTGTATATTCTTTGCCCGTAAAGAAGTTGGAAGAGGTTCTCATCAAGCTGTGGGGAAATTAGTGCTTCCGCCCATAACAAAATGGAAACATGCTCAAAGTGATTTTCGTTTCCATGCTTCTTCCTTGTATCACAAAGAGAGTATGACAGCGGCAGCTAACTTCTCATCTATTTTTGAAGGAAAGTCTGTTGCTGTTACAACTATGATCGAGAGCAATTGGAAGAAAACTATTTTGGAAAACAGAAAACGACTTGTGCCAATAGTGGAATCAGTACTCCATTGTGCAAAACAAGGTATAGCTCTTCGAGGACACAGAGACAGTGGACAACCTATTACTTCAAAGGAACCCGAAGAGAATGATGGCAATTTCCGTGCTGCTCTGCGCCTACGACTTCAAGCTGGTGATGAAGTTCTGGCATGGCATCTGGCAACGTGTCCCTCTAATGCAACTTATACAAGTTGGAAGATTCAGAATGATATCATCTCTGCTTGTAACATTCTAATGAGAAATAGAGTGGTGGAGCGCGCAAACAATGCAAGATTTTTTGCCATTTTAGCAGATGGAACAACTGACAGTGCCACTATCGAGCAACTTGTTCTAGTAATTCGTTTTATAGAAGGTACATCTGTGTATGAAGAATTCCTTGGCTTCGAAGAGCTTCAGGATGGAACAGGGGTTGAAATTGGAAAGAAAATTCTCACTTCCTTAGAAACATATGGCCTGAATTTAGATCGTATACGTGGGCAAGCATACGATGGTTGTGCTGCAATGAAAAGTTCTGTTAAAGGTGCACAAGCGCTAGTTTTAGAGCGTGTGCCAAAGGCATTTTATGTACATTGTGGAAGTCATTCACTGAATCTTGTGATTGGACATTCATGTGAAATACGTCAAATCCGTAATTGTCTTTCAACACTTAAAGAAGTGTCTAATTTTGTAAGAGGCTCTGCAAAAAGGATGGCTGTCCTAAAGGCGAAATTTGCTACTTTGCCAGATACAAAAATGAAACTGTTAAGTGGTTTATGTGAGACACGGTGGGTTGAAAGGAATGCATCGGTTGTTCGTTTTGTTGTTATGTACCCAGCTGTGGTTGACTCTTTGCTAGAGATCTCGGATTGGCAAGATCACAATGCCTCTTCCAAGGCTGAGCAATTTCTCACAGCTGTTCAGTCCCATAACTTCATTGTTGCATTACACATCCTGGCACGATTTTCTGGGCTACTGCTTCCTGTTTCAGCTGCACTCCAAAATCCTAATACAGATATGTTGGAGTGCATAGGACAGATTGAAACAGTCAAGCAGGTGATTCAAGAAAGCAGAGACAAAGCTGAAGACGCATTTCATGAGATTTTCATTAAAGCCCAAACCACAGGAGGGGAACCTCTGACAATGCCACGCCTTACTGGCAGGCAGACACAACGGGCCAATTACAAGACTAGTGATCCTGAAGCTTACTTTAGGATTTCAATATTTTTACCATTTATAGACAATTTATTGTATGAATTGTCAGAAAGATTCAGCCAGCATGTGAAAAAGGCCTGTACAATGCAGTATCTGGTACCAAGATTTGTTACCCAAGAGTCTTTTAAAAATTTGAAGGATGCTCTTGACATATATGAGGACGATTTACCTGGTACACGCGAGGATCTTAAAAATGAATATGACATGTGGGTAATGACATGGCTGAAGGTACCTATTGAAGAAAGGCCAGGGAATATAATGGATACCTTAACTCATGCTCACATTGACTTCTATCCCAACATATACTGCCTGCTAAAATTATTTGCCACTTTGCCAGTGACAACCGCATCTCCAGAAAGGTGCTTCAGTTGTCTTCGCAGACTGAAAACCTATCTTCGGTCAACAATGGGGCAAGAACGACTCTCTGGACTTGCAATGATAAACATTTCACGTGCACATTGTCCTCCTATAGAAGCAATTGTCAATGAACTGCCGAAAAAGGGTCGTCGCCTTGAAATGGCATTGTGAAAATTGGTTATAATGTGTTCCTAAAGTGCTTTGTAGTAAAATATATTAAATTGGCCTTTTAATTCAGTACATTCTGTTCCTTTTTCATAAGACAATAGCATATAAATGCATCAAATTAACAAAAATGTGTGCTTTAATTGTTGTCCAGTTTCAAAAGCAGAATTCACCACATTTTTTTCTCAGCTTGACCTGAGCATTAACCGATCCTGATTATCTGCCATTTTAGCTCCGCCCCATTGATTAACATTAGCCACGCCCCTTCATCTGCCATGTTAGCCCCCCCCGAAATTAAGACCTAGTTGCGCCCCTGGATAGTGCCATATATTCTCGGGAGATGCGGAGCGCCTATCCGACTTCAATGCAGGGAAAGGGGGCTGGCATTTCTAAGGAGCAAAGCAATGTTATTGATAAGGCAAGCACTGCCAGCGATTGAGCTCACAGCAGGTACGTACACTACCAATTCGCCATTGAAAGCACTGGAGAAAGGGACCGGGAGACAGCAGAAGCCTGCAGCAGCAGAAAGCCCCCTCCCCTGCAGCTGGAACGTCCAGGGAGGTTGGGCGGGCAGAGGGGAGTGAAGCAACAGGGTGTCATGTGGCCCCTAAGGAATGCAAACAATGCAGTGACTCTTCCATCTTCTTTCTGTAGAGTAGTAAATCAGTTGTCTTTCCATAAACCTAAAACGTGGAAAATGTGTTACATTGTTGCTGACAATGTCATTTAAGTCTTGGCGTCCCTCAAGCATATATTAATTTTGCGTAAATTACACAGTTTAATTCATATTAACTGTGAAGAATTTAGGGACTATTAAACTAATACAAAATCTCTTGCAAGAGAAAACAAGCATGACTATATTCATATGTTCCGCGGAAAAGAAGAGGCGCCTTAATCGATCTCAGCATAACTGCCACTGACGTTTTCAGCCGGTTCCATTGCATGATCTATTAGAAAAAAAACAGCTTTCAGATGAGCCGAAAATAGAAAGTGTACAGCCGCGAAGGAGGGGACGCTAGTCAGTCATAAATAGGAGAATGCGGCGGAGAAGGGTGAATAGAATCTTGAAGTTAATTCAGCCCAATGGCAAAGCTCAGAGAAAACAGCAATGAATCATGCACCTGTCGCGGGGAAGATAATTTCTTGCTGCAAACTGAATATAGGATGTCTTGTACATACTAATTCAGTGCACCCATAAAAAATGTATTACCTCTTTATGCAATAAAACACACCTCCTGCAACCCTCAGCATTCTGGAACCTGCCGCACTGGAGGTTAATGGAGTCACGTCTCTGTGCTATAGTTTTCTGAATGCTCAACTGTAATACAGTACAAGTGACTTAATCATGTAATAGAAGTGTCGGGAGGATTCGTACATGTAATGCAAGCGGCTTAATGCTGTCATGGTTCCTGAATGCGTTGCTGTACTGTAAACGAAACTATGTATTAAAGTTACCTTAGAGCCATATGTATTTATACAATATTGCTTTATATTTTTTGACTCGGCGATGTTTTAATATGACATGCGTTGTGGAAAGGCATGCTTGCCTGGTAAGTGCAGGGAAATGTCACAACACCTTCCTAAACTACAACAGGCAGCACTGAAAGCTTTTGCGAACATTGCCCAATCTTAAAACCACCACACCGATGAGCCTCACACAGGTCTAACAATGTCTGTGATTGTTGAACGTTTTTGAGAAAAGGTTGGACTTTATTCAACTCAAGCTTTGAGCCGTAATGCTGTTAAAATACTTGATTGAAAACATTTCAAGAACACATTTGTTGCTCAGTGATTCTTTTGTGCAAATGTTTTGGCTTGGCACATTATATACGGAATGTTCCTCACCAATACTTTTACTAACCTAACAGTCGTTGGGTTCCTCGCCAGCCGCTCAGAGCTTCTTTACACTCACCTATGCCAAAGATCACACTGGTGAGTCCAACATAGCAAGGAGTAGGTCAGTGGTTGTTGAGCGTTTATGAGGACGGTCGGTTCTTGTTTGGCAAAGGACAAAGAGGTGCAGCTATAGTTATATTATCGCTATGTCTTTATTCTGATTTCTAGTTGAGAACAGGATCTTTTCTCAGTGCTGCGACTGAAGTAAAACCTCTAAATATCAGGACATTTTGGTGCGTGAGTAGATGTTCTATTCTCCCAGGTTTGATGGGCTCTCCCTCCGAAGGCAGATCTCGTGTGCTCACCCGTGACTCTCGCTGGGCTCCGCACTCCCCCTCCATTGACACACCAGAGCACTTTGCTGCCGGCAGCTACCACCACACCTTCCCCGGGCAGGCTAGGACTGGTGCATGGATAAATATTATGTCAGCCTAGAAACAGCTACAGGAGGTAATAGACATCAGGTCACTGTCGCAGGACGGAGCAGTGTTTTGTGCGCTTAGAAGTGTATTGAAAGCTATAAAGTTCACACATAGTTGCCGAGCAGTGGTGGGGTATAAATGAATGGATTTCCACCTTTTAATGACACTCGACATATTTACAGTTACATTTCGCTGGTAACTGCAAATCTGAGACACAGGACCATTAAGTGATTTACCCAGCATCACACATTGTTGAATATTGGAGCTGGGATTACAACACAGGCAAAAAAAAAACAAAGCAGCACAAAAAGCGATCGCTTTCGCTATAGTAAAAAAAATAAAATAAGGCCCGCGAGTGGTGCGTGTGCGCCACTGTAAGCATATGTTTTCAATTATTGCGCCCGTGTCTGGCCGAGAGACATATGGCCTTTGGTGCGCGTATGGCCTATTGCATGTTCTGTTAGAAAACAACACACACGCAAAGTCCAATCAAAATGGACCTAGGAAATGAACACGCAGGAGCGTGTGGAATTGCCAGGTCCATTTTGAAAACCCCTACAAAACGGCACGCCTGCGCGAGCACTGCAAGGGCTCGCCCTAAAAACAAGTCAGATCATTATCCAAGGAAGAAGACATGAAGGAATTAAATTGTTCCAAAAGCAACATTGGGATACTTGCAAGCTCCTATGAAGATCAGCTAAGGCAGCCATATCTTGATGCTGCGTTAAATAAGATCATTTTAAAGCTAATGTTAACAGTGAGGCTATGGCCTTGCCGATAAAAGATATTAACATGCGCTGGAAATCCTTAGAGGCGATCACCACTTGCAGATTATGTCATCAGCATGAGGAATCCATGGTTCACTTGGTCTGCATATGCCATTGCTTGATACATGCACGTCGCACTTAACTGAGGCCACTGTTTTTAAAATATGGAACACATACTTGCAATGATGCTATGAAACTTTTGTTTAGCCTTGAGATCCCGATGGACCTGGCTAGGTTTGCCAAATTTGCACATAAAGTTAAAGAACGTTTAAGTAATGCACATTGCACTTTAGAACTTCAGGACTGCTCATTTGGTTTGCCCAGACTCTGATTTGCTACTCATCACTCGATTTATGTACTCTGCATTTTTATTGAAATTTTTGTTCCAAAATAGGTCTGCCTTGAATGCTTTTTTATCTGGAAATTTTAAATGATTTTGCCCAATTCGTGACGTTTGCACACAGGGGAAAGTCCCTTTTTTTTTTTTAAATGTATGTATGCATTCTTTTTTTCTTTTCACAATTGATTTATGGGTTTTACTGTCTTTATTGTCCATGACCTGCATCGCAGGATTTGTTTAAGCAGATGCAGTACATCAAATTTGTAAAGCAGTTAATAATTGTAACTGTAGTAAGCAAGTTTTGAGGATATTTAATAGGAAACTTTTTGTAACAATTTTTGTTAATTGATACAATAAAAATGTCATTTCATTTAATATAAAAAACCTTTGTGAAAAATACAAACTAGATGAAAAAAGATTTGTAGGACTAACAACCGTAAAGGAAGAGGGGAGTCTGCTGGTCGCAGCATGGGGTAGAAGATCATGAAGCTACGGTAATGTATGTGTATATTGCAGACAGCCCCCTAGAATGTGGCCCCAATGAATGTAACATTCTCATGACCGCTGCCAAAGCTCTCTGGAGTGTTGGGCTGAGAGTTTCACTGCTGAACTTCGGCCCCTCTAAACAGGGGTCTTCAAACTTTGTGATGCTCACCCACCGGGAATAAAAGGTTACGGGCCCCCTTACATTTTTTAGTTATTGTATTAAATAGGCAATGTTTAAAAATGTCTATGCCTATATAAACATTGCAGTTAAGTTCTGTTACCATTTTAAAAATGTCTTTTGGCCAGAGCCAGGCACCCCAACAGGATCACTTGAGGCTATCTTAGGAGGACCTGACCCCCAATTCGAAGGCCCCTTCTCTAGGGAGAGCGTGCGGAAGGTTGTCCATTCTAGCTCAATCCGTGAAGCCGTCCAGAGCCCTAGAAGAGACTCCAACACTACACGGATTGCGGATGGATTTGCAGCATGGTTTCCAGGCTGCAGCTACCATTTCAGTTCCAGCACGGGTGCTACTTCACTCTTATGGTGCCTGTTATGAAGAAGCAGTTATAGAACTATTGCACCCTTCATACTTGTGGGACTTCTAAGCGCTAAGCAATCCAAGCACTAAAACAGTGCCTTGTGTCTAATTTTTTCAGCGGCGACCTCTCACTACTTTTGCTTTTAGGATACCTCAGAGGTTATTATGTACGTGGAATAAAACAATGATTTTTTTTTCTGTTATGATATTCTACAAAGTTCAACTGCATTTTCCTCTCTTTCTTCTACAGGGATGGTCTCTACCTCCCGTTGCTTGATATGGGGTATCGGAAGAATTCTCCTGCAATGTAGTGTTTGCAAACGGAATATTTTGACAGTTACACAGAGTTCCTATTGGTTCTTTTATTTTAAAAGTTTTATATAGCGCTAGCTTGACCCGTAGGTATCAGAGCACTTTACATACACACTGCAAAAACAGAATAAAATGGCTTAGTTTCTTGTCACCGTGGACTCCCACAGTATCTACTTTCTGTTTGCACGGCTACATTTTGTTGCTTTGGCAATCAGTGCTTATAAAACCGCGTTTAAAATGGCAAACCTGGCCACAAGTAAGAAAGAAAGTGGTGGATACGGGTATGACGTCTCGTGCAGCGTTGTGAATGCGCGTATAGATGCGTAGCATGGGTAACGCGCGAATGAGAGCATGTTACACCTGAGCCACAATATTTGGCTAACAGCTGAAAGTGTGATTGTGGTTGAGCGCGTGTAAATGGTCATGTGCAGAGCAGGAGTAAAGGTCTGCAGCAGGATGCATAGGTGGCCGCTCACAGTTGACCCGTAGAAATGGGCTGAACTCATGGAGTGACTGCAGGTACATAGCGCGCAAGAAAGACTGACATTAAATAATAAAAGTGCAGGTAATTACTACCCCAGAGTACCTGGTTCCTACCGATAAGTGCCACTGCGCTCCCAAAATGTGTATTGGACACATGCTGAAAGTGCAGCTACTCAGCAGCTACCAGTACCTGCTCATTTAAACATTAAAGCACTGGTGTATAAAATTGATCAAATCTGGACAGGGCTAATTGTTCGGTTCCGACACACTATGGAACTTTATAATATCAATGTAGCTACGTTGACAAGCAGGCAACCTAAATGGCCCTACACACACTATCTTTGACTGTAAACAATATATGAATATGGAGAAGTAACCAGAGGAAAATATGTATTCATTACCCAGGCAGCGATGTCAATGAGGGAGTTCAGGACCGCGACCTCAGCAATGTCCGCGCCAGTAAACTACGCACCCTGAACGAAACGTGAATTCAACACAGCCTACACATGCTGTCCATTGCAACTCATTCAAGTGTGCACTGTGCCTGCACTTCCGGGTCGAATGAAAACATCCCGCGGTTTAGTATATAGTGGGAGGGATTAGTAGTGTGTGAAATGAGCTAGGATTGGAGCTTTGGCGGTACCTCAGCCAATCCGAACGTGTTGCCCAAAACTCTGACTAGCTCATTGGCTGTGGAGCCAGTGTGTTTCAGCCGGTATAACCACAGCCCAGCTGTCCTCTGATCTAGTTCTGTTCCCGTGCTTGATCGTCAAGTCATTGTAGTTCTTGTTTTCCAGGGTGGCGACCCGTGGTCGACGTGCATAAAGGAAAGCTTGGAACTGTTATCTTGGTTACAATGGAGGCGTAATCAGCCAGCGTGGAGGCGGAGTCAAAACGTGGCTAAAAAAACAAAAGATTCTGTAATTTTTTTGTTGAGTTTCACCTACTGGTAAATGCGTATTAAATATCATGTACACACCTTCAATGAAAAATAAATGCAATTTAAATGTATCTGTCAGAAATGCTTTTTTATGGCACTACAGCTTGGTTGGTTAATGCAATACACTTAAGGTGTCTGCCTACGTGTAACCGAACTGTCACTGATTTAAATTCTGGTCAGGTCACTGCAAGAGGCACCCTGAAAGGATATGTCCTCAGCTTTCCAAGACCTCCTGGAAGATTGTCTCCTTCATTTTACCAGAATGGAGATTTGCTAGCACATCTCTCAAATGCGTATTTCCTCCATGGCCTGGAGACCACACCCTGTGAACTCAGTCAATTTTGATTTTCATGCCAGAAGAGCCCAACAGTTCTGAGAATAGGCCTGTAGCAAAAGCCTTAAAATCTGGCTCTTCCGCGCCCTCCTCCAGGTCGTGTAGATGAATGTTGTACCTCTGGGATCTAATCTCCAAGTCCTTATATTTTAGGATGGAGTCCTGGAGTTTCGTATGAAGGAGTTTCAATGAGTCCTCTGTCTGGCCAGTGCGATGGCCGAGCTCTTGCACTTTAGCTTCGAGATACAGTGTGTGGGTGCCGACAGAACCCACTTCATGCTGGAGTAAAGTTAGTTTAGTTTGGATATCTGAGCGAAGGCTCTCCAAGGATGCATTCAGCTCAGAATTGAGTTCTTCGCACAACTCTCTCTTAAAATCTTGCAGGGATCTGAGGAGATATTCCTTTGTGACCTGAAACTCCATCTCCTTAACAAATACTTTCCTGACCAACATCAACTAACCTAGACTTCAATATGCGAGTTCACTCCTCTCTCTCTATACATTCAAGGATAGTTGGTGACCGGACTGTGTTAACCACCTTATTTTTCATGCTGTTTTTTTGAATCCCTGGTTTGCTTACTTACTGCCTGCCTACTATGTAATGCAATTTCCGTCTGTTTTTTTTACAGGGTGTATGTGAAGCGCTCTGATACCTACGGTTTAAGCCAGCGCTATATAAAACTTTTAAAATAAATAAATTAAATAAAATAAAATTCAAGATGCTAACCCATGCCTACAAAATTTAAGACCAGCATACATTAACCACTGCCGAAGCATCCACCAACCCTCCAGACACCAGCACTCCTTTTTCGCCCATACCCCTGTATCCGCCGAAGTAAGACTGATAGGCGCTTATTCTTCGAACCTACCTGCAAAGGCCTGCAACAGCACCCCCCTCCACCTCTAGACCTCACCCTCCCTGCAGGTATTTAGGAAATAACTCAAGACCCGGTTTTTCAACCAATTCCACTCGAGCAGCAGAACCCCCAGCGCCTGAATACTCTCACAGGGGATTAGGAAGGCTATACAAATCCCGTTTGATGACAATCACAGGTTTATATTGAGAGAGGTGATCAGACAGCCAATAGCCAGGAGAATACGGAGCGAGAGAGTATTAGAAGAGGCGAAAGCTTGGGAAGCGCTAGTCCTGGCGCTCAAATCCCCGGAAGACGCAGACTCTGATGGTGTTCCCTCAGCAGACTCAAGTTAGGCTGTAAGAGAGGGAGGGTTTCTTGAGGCATGGAGGTAAACTACTGTGGGTGGCCCTCTGTTGCAGGTTGCCCCCCCTTCTGGCCTTGGTGGCAGTTGCAAGACTACAGGAGCACAGCGTTCAAAGAAGGGGAGGGGGGTCCAGGCTGCCCCCCCCTCCTCTGGCCTTGGGGGGAGTGTGCAAGGCCTAGGCCGGGTGTTTGGGGTGGGGGGGTTGGGAGGTGGTGACCTCCTAGCACCCTGTGCCCCCTTCCCCAGCACGCCTCCACCAATGCCAATGGGTGGGAGGGGTACATGGGTGGCAGGGATTTTGGGGAAGGGGCCAAGGAGGATTATAAAGGGTTGCGCAGGCACGCAAGGCTAAGCTGCCCCTTGGATTTGGGGGCGGCATAAATAAAGTAGTGCACCAGAGGATGGTACAACTGTGGGTACAAGTAGCGCATGTGGTAAGCTAACATGTGATTTTATTGTAGAGTTGAGCAAGGACTGCATACATTCGACCGTCAGTGGCTGAGTGAACGTACAAAGAGGTGTCAGTTGTGGCGGAGGTAACGGACTGGACAAAGGGATCAGGACAAGAATAAGGGGTCGGGACTGGACAGAAGGTAAGTTTAGAAAGACAGGGGGTCGGCACGCTCTAGGAGAGGATGCCGGCATACGGGGAAGTTGTTCCTGTAGGGGTGGATCTTCCTGTGAAGGGTTGTTCAGATACGGTCCCTGTGTCCCCCAGCTCCTGCTAGGCTTTGGCGGGCAGAGGTTGTGTCTGGGGATGCCCAGCGTTTTCAGGTGGCTACTCGCGTCCCCCTTTTAGATCGCAATCCCTCTCCCTGCCTCGCTCCAGCCGGCCGTACTCTTAAAGAGCAGAAGGCACGCTTTGTTTTCTGCTTTGTTAGCACACACTACAATTCAAAGGGCCATACCGTGGTTAAAGCAGCATGCGGAATTCAACTGGAATAAAAGGGATAGATGAATGGGCCCGGGGGCACACAGATTGCGATGGTGGCCAACGTTGGAAACGAAGATGCCTAATGATGTAATTTGATTAACGGGTGTAGTTTACAGAGCTACCATGTCCTCCCTGGTGAATTATGAGTAGCTCATTCAGGGGCACTAGTCGAGTTTGACAGCTACCTCACGCGAAATAGGGACTCACAGCTACCACTTGAAGGGTAACACCATTTTCAATTTTAGGTCAGCCACAAAAGGGGATTGCTCCAGGACGTGTCGGAGGATGATGGGAGATGAGGGACTGTTTCACAGCGGTGCACTGGAGCTAGCAGCGAACTAAGAGGCTGGAACTAGCGGGGTGTCCCCAGGACTGGAGTACCGTGGCGGCCAGGATGCGCAGCAGCTGTGGGCCAGCTTTGCAGCGACAGCAAAAGCAAAGAATTGGGAAGGTTGGGAGCTGGCTATGGCTCAAATGCAATCACCTCACCCGGAAGGTGGTGGACAATGCAGGGACATGGATGAGTGGCAAGGGGACGTTTCTCCGGTTAATGGCCATTCGTATGCAGCGACACAAGGGGAAAAGCGGGGCATGGAAAAGAAGGCAAGGGGGCGGGGCGGCTCTGTCGCAGGAGCCAAAAAGGCAAGGATGCCTACAGAGGACATAACAACAAAGGCAATAATGGGGGAGGACTCACTGGCAGCGGCAATTTTGCGGGCGTTTGTGCCAAATAGGCAATTGGGAGAGGACAAAGACAACTCAAGTAAAGAAGGGGCATTAACAAAAGAAAGTGGTTCCTTAGGTGAGTTGTCGGAAATAATTAAAAAGGTTGTCACTAATTGGCATGAGCGCGGAGGCAAAAGGAATGGGGAGGTGATTTTGGTGGAGGATGGGAGAGCGGCAGGCAGAGCAGGGGATGGGTCCCCAATACAAGTCTGGGAGGGGGGGAATAGGGAACATGGGGGCGAAGGCTGGGTGGGAAAGAAAGTGTCAGCTCAAGCTGTTAGAAGTAGCACCACTACCATGGGAAAGGGTGCCGTGTCTAATGCATCCCAAGATAGCGACGAGAAAAATACACCGTCAAATAAGGTAGGGATAGGGGGGGCCGAACGGGACACGGTCAGAAGCATGGCATATCCCACTGGAGGTTAAGGAGAAAGTTTGGAAGAGGGAATTTATTGATATTTTCACTCTACTGGACCATGTGCGCAGGGGGGTGGACACATTACGGGTAGCTGGGCCCAGCAGAGAGAGTAAGGATAGGAAGAGGATGTGGCCTGAGGAGAACATTAATAACTGGTTGGACGCCTTTGCATTATTAGCAGCAATAATGTTAGAGAAGTTCCCGGAGCAAGGTCCAGCATTGAGTAGATACAACCAAGCTATCCTGGACAGGTTCAGGCGCCATGGAGGCATGGGGTGGTTGCAATACGATCTGAACTTCCGCCAACGCATGGAAGAGTCACCCTCGATGTCGTGGGATCAAAGAGAGGCGAAGGAATGGATGGAACAGATGGGGTCCAAAGCAGGTTATGGGTCAGGGGTAGTGGGGGCGGGGGTTGGGACACAGCAGTGGACAGCACCAGCATCAGGGCAGGGTTGGCAGGGAAATAACACACAGGCACATTCCTTCGCAAATGCTCAATACGGATTGGGTCAACAATTAGTGACAAGCTTCCCACAGCATCAAGTGGGACAGGTGCAGGTTCAACACGGGATTATGTATGCGGGGAATGGAACAATGGAGGGGTTCCAGCATCCAGGTGCTGGAATGGGGCCCTGCCAGCAGTCCCCCCTGGGTGGCGGGGGGCAGTAACATACGTGGACTGGTCCCATGCAGCCACAGAGAGGTGGAGGACAAACGCTGCAACAGCAATTGGGGTCGGTTGGGTCCAGTACACACAGGCGGGGCCTAGCCAGCAGACAGGCACGGGTTTTCCAATTGGCACCATACAGCCTGGGGGACAGCCAACACAGGGCAGCAATGGGCTAACAAATGGGCAATTCAATGGTGGCAGGGGTCAGCAGCCCTCGGCGGCGGTGGGGTTCCCAGCTGGCGTGGGGCAGTTGGCAGCAGGGCAGCAAGGGGGTCAAGGTGAGGGCGGCATGGCTACAACACAAAGTTCCCCAGGGTCAGTGCTAGGCCAGGGGCAGATAATGGGGAGGCACCAGCAGCCGCTCCAAGAGCAGCAGCAGGCATTTCGAGAGCCAAAGGTGGCGGACGGGTACAAGCAGCTGCTGCAGCGTAAACAAAGGGACAATACCTGTCGCCTGTTCAATGCAGGCAATTGCACCTGGGGGGTTCAATGCAAATTTCGGCATGGGTGCTCCCAGTGTAGCGGGGACCATCCTGCTTTGGCATGCAAAGCCCTCGTTAGAATTGCACCTGGCGCCACGTTCATGGGGCAGCCATAGACTGGGCTGGATAACAAAAGGTCCCTCCCCAATAAACTTTGAATTGCTAGCAACACTTTTGAATGATTACCCAAAGGAACAGGAGAGGGAACTACTTTTTTGGGGTTTCAAGGAAGGGTTTAAAATACCTTACTGTGGTCCTTTAGCAGGCAGGTCATCTAGGAACCTTCGCTCAGCGGAGGAACTCCCGGAAATAGTTGCAGAGAAGATACAAAAGGAGTTGCAGCTAGGAAGGATAGCAGGCCCATTTGATAACACCCCTTTAAGTAACTTTATTATTTCTCCGCTAGGTATTGTTCCAAAAAAGGAGGCAGGCAAATACCGAATGATCCACCACCTCTCTTATCCCAGAGGCAACTCAGTAAATGACTGGCTAAGCCAGGATATTTGCACAGTCTCCTATGCAACATTTGATGAAGCCATTGAGTTAGTCAGACAGGCTGGGACAGGAGCTCTCATGGCAAAAGCTGATATAGAATCAGCTTTCAGGCTGTTACCAGTGCATCCCGACAGCTTTCATTTGCTGGGGTTCCAGTTCAGGGATAAGCTATACTATGACAGGTGTATGCCCATGAGTTGTTCCGTTTCCTGCGCTTATTTTGAGGCATTTAGTTCCTTTTTAGGTCTCGCCTGTCTATGCGCATGCGCATCGAGCAAGGCGAGAGTATTGCGACTTATCTACTCTTTATCCACACTGCAAGGAATCGTGGCGATTCCTTGCAGTGCCCGTGACTTTTAAGCTCAATGCGCATGCGCATTGAGCTTAAAAGCGCGTGCACGTCCGTCTTTGTTTACCCGCTCCGCCCCCTCCCCTTCCCGCCGTGTCGCATTTCTCCTCCCCCCTCCCCTCTCTTCCCTCCGGCTTGTTTGTTTATTTGACCCGCTCCGCCCCCTCCCCTTCCCGCCGTGTCGCATTTCTCCTCCCCCCTCCCCTCTCTTCCCTCCGTTTTGTTAAAGTCCGTCGCTATGCTACTTGCCCTATCCAAATGGCTCTGAAGTGCCAGACAGCGGAACAACTTGAATTAGTCACTGACAAAGTCGATAGGTCGCTACCATGTTCCTTCAAAGAAGTTTTTGCGTGCTTTGCATGTACGTGTGATTCACAAGAGAAATAGGGGCTCGACGGTGCCTAGTTTGCACAAGTCTGCCTCCCGCTGTGGGTCGGCCCGATGAGAAGAGCTGCGCTGATTGGCAAAGTGTACCCTCTACATTGTTAGTTGAGCCGGAGCTGTTGCGACTCAAGGTAGGAATCTGTGTGCAGCGAACTCTTATGTTTTACTACTTCGGACTGCTGATGCTTATTCTTGGGAATGTCGCACGGCGCATGCAATCTCCATAAGGTTTGGTGCTTTGAAAACTGGTGCCGAATTCCACTTTCATTCTCAGTTGCACTAAAATAGCCTTGCAGATGATGGTCACTTTTCATCTCAAACGTTTTAATGTCCTTCTATGGTTATACATATGTCTGAAAGCTCTGTTGAACTGCCAGTGCCCTTTTGCTTTTATTCTATAATTGCAATGCTTTATAATTAACACGCCAATAAAGATGTGACACATGAAATTGTTTATGAAAAACAGCCACAGAGCACACGCTAAAAGCTGAGGCAGGCTAGGTTCAAAGTGTTTCCCCAGCAGGGCTTTAAGTGAGATGAAAACACAGGGGTGGTGGTCTCACAGAGGGCCATGGCCAAAGTAATTAAGTGCGTTGCTTAAACACACCTAAGCTAAAAATCTGTGCTTAGCATAGTGTTCCGCCCGACATGTATTTTGCAGCAATTATGGCTTGTTTTTTTTACTTGCCATTGTTTTTTAATGCGGTATTAGAGCTCTCAGATTTGGGTTAGGTTGCTTCTTTTACGAGGCACGCGTCCTGCATCCAGTGGTGGTGGCTTCTCTGTTGCACTTCTTGGATGACATCACTGTCTGGCGCCGCTCACTTATTTCCTGGAAATAGAAACGTACTTTCTGCGGAGAGGCAGGACGTGCCCCTGTAAACGGCGATCCAGCATTTCTATCAGATGTGCAACGTAAAACCTGACCAAGGCGAATGGAGGCTCTTTTGGGGGAAATTAGGGCAGAAAGATTTCATTTTTCCAGACTTTTATTTTTCAAGTTCGCCTGACTTCACATTCCTGGATGGCAGTCGCCGAAACAAAGCGGCCAGCTCTTCTTCCCTGAAGCGAATCCTTCTGGCGCTCAACACTGCCGCTGACGTGCTTTCAAAGGGGCGTTTAAGAATGACCCGACAGGGAGCTTGCTCGGATCGTTCCTTTGTTCCCCAATACGGAAGATGGGATGCAGCGACCCTCAACCCCTCACTCACCCTCAACCCCTCACCCTCAACCCCTCATCCTCAACCCCTCATCCTCAACCCCTCACCCTCACTCACCCTCACCCTCACTCACCCTCAACCCCTCACCCTCACTCACCCTCACCCTCACTCACCCTCAACACCTCACCCTCACTCACCCTCAACCCCTCACCCTCAACCCCTCACTCACCCTCAACCCCTCACCCTCACTCACCCTCAACCCCTCACCCTCACTCACCCTCAACCCCTCACCCTCACTCACCCTCAACCCCTCACCCTCAACCCCTCACCCTCACTCACCCTCGACCCCTCCCCCTCGACCCCTCCCCCTCAACCCCTCCCCCTCCCTCACTCACCCTCACTCACCCTCACCCCCTCACCCTCACTCACCCTCACTCACCCTCACCCTCACTCACCCTCACCCTCACTCACCCTCAACCCCTCACCCTCACTCACCCTCACTCACCCTCAACCCCTCACCCTCACTCACCCTCACCCACCCTCAACCCCTCACCCTCACTCACCCTCAACCCCTCACCCTCACTCACCCTCACCCTCACTCACCCTCACTCACCCTCAACCCCTCACCCTCACTCACCCTCACTCACCCTCACTCACCCTCAACCCCTCACCCTCACTCACCCTCACCCACCCTCACCCTCACTCACCCTCACCCACCCTCACCCTCACTCACCCTCAACCCCTCACCCTCACTCACCCTCAACCCCTCACCCTCACTCACCCTCGACCCCTCCCCCTCGACCCCTCCCCCTCAACCCCTCACCCTCCCTCACTCACCCTCACTCACCCTCACTCACCCTCACCCCCTCACCCTCACTCACCCTCACTCACCCTCACCCTCACTCACCCTCACCCTCACTCACCCTCACCCTCACTCACCCTCAACCCCTCACCCTCACTCACCCTCACTCACCCTCAACCCCTCACCCTCACTCACCCTCACCCACCCTCAACCCCTCACCCTCACTCACCCTCAACCCCTCACCCTCACTCACCCTCACCCTCACTCACCCTCACCCTCACTCACCCTCAACCCCTCACCCTCACTAACACTGAAACCCTCAATCACCCTCACTCTTACTCTCACTCACACTCTACACCTCAGCCTCACCCTCACTCACTCACCCTCAACACCTCACCCTCACCCCCTCAACCCCTCACCCCCTCACCCTCACTCGCCCTCACCCTCAACCCCTCACCCTCAACCCCTCACCCCCTCACCCTCAACTCCTCACCCTCAACACCTCACCCTCACTCACTCTCAACCCCTCAACCTCACTCACTCACCCTCAACACCTCACCCTCACTCACTCACACTCACTCACCCTCAACCCCTCACCCTCAACACCTCACCCTCAACACCTCACCCTCAACACCTCACGCTCAACACCTCACCCTCAACCCCTCACCCTCAACACCTCACCCTCACTCACTCTCACTCACCCTCACTCACCCTCACTCACCCTCACTCACCCTCACTCACCCTCAACCCCTCACTCACCCTCACTCATCATCACTCACCCTCAACCCCTCACCCTCACCCTCACCCACCCTCAACACCTCACCCTAACTCACAATCACCCTCACTCACCCTCACCCTCACTCACTCTCACTCACCCTCAACCCCTCACTCACCCTCAACCCCTCACTCACCCTCACCCTCACTCACCCTCAACACCTCACCCTCACACAGTGCAATAGGTCTCGGAGGATTTTTAGTTAAAGCTTTTACAATTGTTTATGGCTTTTTTGATTTGTAATTCTTTAGCATTGGCTACAAGAAATAAAAATGCTAAAGATTTACAACAAAAAACCCATAAACAATTCTAAAAGCACTAACTCTAATGCTGCGAGACCTATTGCATTTCCAATGCTTGTTGGAGTGGGCAACGAACAAGGTCCAGCCAGTGGGGGGCAAGCTTCATTATCTGGATGACTTCTTGTTTGTAGGTGAGGCTAACTCCCCCGAGTGTGCCCAGGCATTGGCAGCCTTCACGGTCGTATCGCAGTGCTTGGGAGTCCCATTGGCAGCAGAAAAAAACAGAAGACCCCACAACTAAGTTAACTTTTTTGGGGATAGAGTTGAACTCAGAGGAAGGGGAGTCACGCCTCCCGGTGGAGAAAGTACAGGACTTTGCAGCAGCGATTAAAAAGGTATTGGCGAAAGAGAAGGCAACTTTAAAAGATAGTCAGGAGTTAATGGGCAAGCTCAATTTTGCATCCAGGGTCATTCAGGTGGGGAGAGTTTTTTCTAGAAGGCTGGCAGGTGCTACGGCAGGCATGACTCAGAAACATCACTTTGTCAGGTTGAAGAAGAGGCTGAAGCAAGACTTGCAGATGTGTTTGTCTTTCCTCCAAGGGTTCAATGGGGTTAGAATATGTGGACAGCTGATGAGAGGTCGCGACTGTACACAGATGCCTCCAGGCAAGGGGGTTTTGGTGCAATATTGGGTTCTGCGTGGTGTGCCAAGGAGTGGCCACCGGCCTGGCGAAAAGGTGGCCTCACCAACAATATCACAGCGATAGAACTCTTTCCTATACTGGTGGCATTGTCAATATGGTCGGACACCTTGGCCAACAAGTGCTTGGTCGTCCGGTCCGACAACATGGCAGCCGTCCAGGCAATAAATAATCAGGCGGCGGCTTGTCCCATAGTATTAGGCTTATTAAGGCATTTAGTGAGCAGGTGTCTCCAGTATAATATTCAGATAACAGCCAAGCATGTGCCAGGGGTTCAGAACAAGGCAGCTGATGCTCTTTCTCGCTTACAGTGGGAAAGATTCCGGGCAGAATGACCAGAGGCGCAGCAAGAAATGACGTCCTTCAAAGAGGAATATTGGAGACTGATGCATTAGAAGGTCTACTTCAGAATATGGCGGAGGAGGCTCTAGCGGTGGGGACAAGGCACCGGTATCGACGTTGTGTGGACACTTTTCGGAACTTTACAGCGGATGATTCCGAGCTTCCAAACAATGTTCAGCAACTGGGGATGCGGGTCAAACAGTTTGTGGTGTGGGCCAGGGGAGCCGGCAAATCTAGGTCATGGGTTGGAGAGCACTTAGCAGCAATAGCATACCATTCAAAGCTGAAGGGTTTTGACGATCCTACTAAAGGTTTTGTTCTTAGGGCAGCCTTGAAAGGGTGGGCAAAAGAGGAAGGTAAAAAGCAGGATCACAGGTCCCCAATTGACTTTAAAACACTAAAGATTCTAATGGACCACCTCCCTTTGGTGTGCTACTCGGAGTTTGAAAGTACGCTGTTTAGAGTAACATTTTCCCTGGCCTTCTTCGGGGCATTTCGCATTAGTGAATTAGTAGCCAGGTCAAAAGGGGATAAAAGCAGCAGGGCCTTGTTGGTGAAGGACATATCACTAGGCACACAGCAGGTTTTCCTTCGTGTGCGGCACTCTAAGACAGATCAAGTGGGAAGGGGACAGTTCATTACACTGAATAGGATGGAAGGGCACAGCTCGTATTGCCCAGTTACGCTCTTGGCAGGGTACATCCAGGAACGGGAAGGTGTTAATGGCAACAACTACCTTCTCACCCACAAAGATGGGTCCCCGGTAACATTGTATCAGTTTAAAAGGGTGTTAGCAGCAACGGTCCAAGTGGCTGGGCTCCAAGGGTGTCATTACACTACACATTCCTTCCGCATTGGGGCAGCCACCACAGCCTTCCAGGAGGGCATGTCGGCAAATGCAATAAAACAAATAGGAAGATGGCAATCAGACAGGTTTCGGGTGTACATTCGCCCAACATCCGACGGGTAGAGGATGGAAGAAGACATGGGTTGCGGCGATTCAGTGGGAGGGGTCTTGACTAAACTTATGTACTGCAATTTACATGTATAATAAAAGGCTGATGGAAGATTGATACCCAACATTTCTGTGCTTCTGTTCTACTCCACAGAATACAAAACAGTGTGGGTCATCGGGCACTCTTACGTGTCAATGGCCGCTAACAGAGCCCACAACATTGGGTGGAATACAACGTTCACGTTCCAACGGACAAGGGTGCGATGGTTTGGCAAGCCAGGATTGCACTGGAGAGAATTGGGGAGCGTCATTGAAGACTTCCTCACCTGTGCAAAAGACCCGAGTGTTTTAGTAATTCATCTAGGGGGAAATGACCTTCCAGTGATGGGGCAGGGGGAACTCTTTCACATATTAAAGAGGGATCTCACTAATTTAGCTAGGAGCATGGACACCACGGAAGTTGTATGGTCCGAAATAATTCCTAGAAGGGTATGGGCTGGTGCGCACTCCCAAAACGGCATGGAGTTGTCAAGGAAGAGACTAAATAGCCTCATGGCCAAGTTTTTAAAAGGGGTAGGTTTAGGTAGCATCAGGCACACCCTAATTAACTTGCGGCCGCCGCACTATTACAAGGCAGATGGGGTGTTCCTATCGGACACCGGAACAGATGTCCTGCTACGGAATATGCTAGCAGCATTGAATGCAAGGGGCTGTTGGTAGTTTGCAAGAATGGGGCTGCAGTAATGGCATGTGGGGGGGGCTCTCGCTGGCAGCGATAGCTCCCAGCGAGGCATGGCGGTACTTACAAAGCGATCCAAGAGGAATACAAAAGCAGGCTGTGAAGCGGGGCACAGACCGCAAACGGGGCAGTCAGGACTCAGGGGGTCACTGGCAAGCTCCCCGAGCCCCCCTGGGTTCAGGTGAACCGGAAGTAAACGATTAATTACGCAACAGAGGGCGGAGCCTGTGGCATGGAGGAAGTGGGGGATACCGATTACCGGGTCACCTCGCAGAGATGGATGGGGGAACAGGAAATCAGGTTGGACGGGCGGGAAGCACATCGGCTTGCCCAGGTACAAAGGGTACACACCGGAAGCGAAGAGTAACCGGGCGGGGGTGGGGACGGACGCTTACCCAGAAGGAATGTGTGGACACCGGAAGTGAAAGGTCACCCGGCCGGGTGGGAACCCGATGGTTACCCGGGAGTGAGTGGACACCGGAAGCAAAAGGGCCGTCCGGTTGGGTTAAAGCAGACGCTTACCCAAGTAGTGCGTGGCAACCGGAGGTAAAAGGTTACACGATCGGGCTGGAAGCAGAAGCTTGCCCGGAGTGAAAGGAAAGGGTGCGTCCACAGGGGTGATGGGTTACCTGGGCAAAGATAGCTGCACTGAATGTAGGGCACAGTGCAGAGCAAATAGGGTTAAGGACGGTGATAGGTCACCTTGGCGAAGGTAGCTGCACTGGATGTAGGGCACAGTGCAGAGTTGATGGGGTAAGGACACAGGCTCGCCAGACAAAATAATGGTGTGTAAAGGATCGCTTGTAAGTTGGAAATGCCTAAAAAACTGCGGCCTCAATTCTTCCATGAAACAAAAACTTGTGTGGTCTGAAGTTATTGGGATTCGGGTGGTGCGGCCATGTGGGGGGTGCCTCTGCTGTGCCCCTTGGTTTAGCCCCCCACTCCCCAGGGGGAGGGGGACAGTGGCTGGACCGGGGGTCTCAGTGGAGGCCTCCCCCGTAAAGCAGAGCCCGGGCACCAATAAGGATTGCCTGGAGATAAGGAAGGAGAAAGAGCGGACCCACCAGAGAATGGGCTGGGCCAGCTCAGCTGTAAATCTAGGGTTAGGAATGTGGCAGGGGGTAGGGGTATTTAAAGGTGGGCACCGGGCACAAGGCCCTCTTTCTCCGGGGAATTGTGTCAGGAGAAGACCCGCCCACCCACCCGCGGAAGAACAAGAGTTCAGGGGGGGGGGGGGCTGGCCAAGGTGGTTAGATTTGTCGCAGAGGCATAGTGGACTTGCAAGAGGCCCTTTGGTCGGAGGAAGGAATAGCAGGCGGTACGTATAAAGCGATACAAGAGGAATACAAAAGCAGGCTGTGAAGCGGGGCACAGACCGCAAACGGGGCAGTCAGGACTCAGGGGGTCACTGGCAAGCTCCCCAAGCCCCCCTGGGTTCAGGTGAACCGGAAGTAAACGATTAATTACGCAACAGAGGGCGGAGCCTGTGGCATGGAGGAAGTGGGGGATACCGATTACCGGGTCACCTCGCAGAGATGGATGGGGGAACAGGAAATCAGGTTGGACGGGCGGGAAGCACATCGGCTTGCCCAGGTACAAAGGGTACACACCGGAAGCGAAGAGTAACCGGGCGGGGGTGGGGACGGACGCTTACCCGGAAGGAATGTGTGGACACCAGAAGTGAAAGGTCACCCGGCCGGGTGGGAACCCGATGGTTACCCGGGAGTGAGTGGACAACGGAAGCAAAAGGGCCGTCCGGTTGGGTTAAAGCAGGCGCTTACCCAAGTAGTGCGTGGCAACCGGAAGTAAAAGGTTACACGGAAGCAGAAGCTTGCCCGGAGTGAAAGGAAAGGGTGCGTCCACAGGGGTGATGGGTTACCTGGGCATAGATAGCTGCACTGGATGTAGAGCACAGTGCAGAGTTGATGGGGTAAGGACACAGGCTCGCCAGACAAAATAATGGTGTCTAAAGGATCGCTTGTAAGTTGGAAATGCCTAATAAACTGCGGCCTCAATTCTTCCATAAAACAAAAACTTGTGTGGTCTGAAGTTATTGGGATTCGGGTGGTGCGACCATGTGGGGGGTGCCTCTGCTGTGTAGTTCAGGTTTTCCAGGGTGGCGACCCGTGGTCGACGTGCATAAAGGAAAGCTTGGGAACTGTTATCTTGGTTACAATGGAGGCGTAATCAGCCAGCGTGGAGGCGGAGTCAAAACGTGGCTAAAAAAACAAAAGATTCTGTAATTTTTTTGTTGAGTTTCACCTACTGGTAAATGCATATTAAATATCATGCACACACCTTAAATGAAAAATAAATGCAATTTAAATGTATCTGTCAGAAATGCTTTTTTATGGCACAACAGCTTGGTTGGTTAATGCAATGCACTTAAGGCGTCTGCCTACGTGTAACCGAACTATCACTGATTTAAATTCTGGTCAGGTCACTGCAGGAGGCACCCTGAAAGGATATGTCCTCAGCTTTCCAAGACCTCCTGGAAGATTGTCTCCTTCATTTTACCAGAATGGAGTTTTGCTAGCACATCTCTCAAATGCGTATTTCCTCCATGGCCTGGAGACCACACCCTGTGAACTCAGTCAATTTTGATTTTCATGCCAGAAGAGCCCAACAGTTCTGAGAATAGGCCTGTAGCAAAAGCCTTCAAATCTGGATCTTCCGCGCCCTCCTCCAGGTCGTGTAGATGAATGTTGCACCTTTGGGATCTAATCTCCAAGTTCTTACATTTTAGGATGGAGTCCTGGAGTTTCGTATGAAGGAGTTTCAATGAGTCCTCTGTCTGGCCAGTGCGATGGCCGAGCTCTTGCACTTTAGCTTCGAGATACAGTGTGTGGGTGCCGACAGAACCCACTTCATGCTGGAGTGAAGTTAGTTTTGTTTGGATATCTGAGCGAAGGCTCTCCAAGGATGCATTCAGCTCATAATTGAGTTCTTCGCACAAATCTCTCTTAAAATCTTGCAGGGATCTGGGGAGATATTCCTTTGTGAGCATTATGTTGCCTTCTACTCCTCCCTTAGGGGTCCCCCACGTATTTCCGCAGGTGCAAAGTAACTAGAGACCCTGTTAGCTTGAGATCTCTTGGGCGACATAAATTCAGTAAGTGTAGAAGCCACGGGGGTCCAAAAGTCGGTAAGGGGCTAAATGAGGATGCCTCCTGTGGAAAGAATCCAGAGTACGGCATCATCCCATGGGAGTTGGCGACCTCTTCATTGTGCCTATCGGGCAAAGACGGAGGCCTCGCACCGGGAATCTCCAAGCTCTCCTCAAAGTTGTATGTGCCCCAATCCACCAGGTGGCGCTCTCCCCTCCCAGGCCTCTATTGTCTTCTGAGTCCCGGGGGGCTGGGGCAGTCAAGCCTCAGGTGCGTATGATGAAGCCGCGCCGCCCCTACACAGGGTCAGTCCCACCGAGGAACCACACCGCTTCACTCTGCACCCATGTACCTTTCAGATTGGAGACTTCTCAAGTGCTTCACTTACTGCGGGTTTGGTTCTTGAAGGATCGTCTTAGAACTGGCAAGTGTTGTCTCGTGGATGGCAGTGGAGGCAATGCACCAACCTCATGAGTCCTCAAAGAAGCAATCCCTGCACCTGAGTCCAGTCAATAAAGCGAGACACAATAATCCAGGCAGCTTGTCCCCCTCTTGAAGCCTGGAAGAAGGAACTAGAAGGCAGTGCTGATTCTCGTCATCCAATCTTGTGGAGTCCTGCTACACCACCATATTGGGGTCAGGTAGGGCTGAAAAATATCTGCCGTTCATTTAAGTAGAAAAGGGGGTGCTACTCTCAGGAAGGCCCCTGACCATCCGTTTCCTCCCATTTGCCTCCTTCTGGAGGAGCCTTCAGGCATATAGCCCACTCCCCCCACAGAGTGTTCCCACCAACAGCAGCAGCACTAGGCCGCACCATGCGAGTCTGCTATATCAGGGTCAAACAGGCACCCCTTTTCTCTGGTCCACTTCCGTACGGTGCACCAGTCCCCGTCTGGCCCGGACACCACTCCTTACCTGGCGCGTTACTGGGGCTCCCTGCGAGGGCCTTCGGTCAGAAAGATCCACTCCAGCGACTCCAACTTCAGCCGCTCCAGGACAGCACCTTCGCAACTGCACTGTTCCAGCCCACGGCAACGGGCGAGGTCCATGCAGGTACCCCAGTAGTCCTCCACCTCTCAGCCTCTCACACTGCTTCCTCCCAGGAGGGCTCTGACTACCATCCATACCTAATCGAGCCTGGAACCGGACGTGGGCTCCCCACTCCTCTGTATGCTCACTGTGCCTCAACCGCTGAATGCCCAGGTCGGCGCCCGTCTGTTCTCCTCTCGTCATCTGGAGGGGCCATCACATCGTCCATGTGAGCCCCCCGCCTCGGGCAGTGAATATCACTCGCTAATGGCCATTTAAGGTTCCGAAGTATACTTATGATTCAACTAAGTCCCTTAGTTGCAGCGGAGCTCTCATGGATCACGTCCGTTCGGCCATCTTGGCTGGCCACGCCCTGCCCCTTAGTTTTAATTTTATTGTTATTACATTGGCTAGTGCTGTAGTCCTAGACATCATTGTTTCTTGTTTGGAAGTACTCTATCAGGCTATTAAGTTCTTAAGCTACTGCAAGAGATTTGGTGCAAGTAATATAGTATGCTAGATAGCTTTTTGACCTAAGGGTTGCTGTAAGAAAATGAATTATTAATTGTGGTGGATGGTAGTTCACTACAAGTAATAAAGGGCTCAATTTAAATGTTGAAAGAGAAGGAACTTTGTTGCAACAGGAATGGAGTTTTCTCCCTGCCAACTTTATTGTGCGCCCTCCCTATTTTGATTTGGGCGAACTGTCATTTGATGATGGCAGAGACTACTCTGTCTCCGCCATGGTCAAACTTCTCCGATGGCATGACGATGCAAGGGGTTTCAGAGAATTGGCTATATGTCCGTCCATCTAATTTAGGAGGGTGGACATATAGCCATTCTTCAGTGTCCTGTCACCGCCAGGAAAAACCTGGCTGTGGGGCCACAAAAAAGTGCTCAATCACCCCGCCATACCACAGGAGGGAACTCTTTAATTTTCAAAAAAGAAAATCATGCTGTAGGATTTTCTTTTTGAAATTAAAAAGAAATGTAACTTTGCTGTGCGTCTCTGTAATGTTTGCAAGAGTAGTTAGGCAAAGTTTCAATGCATTGTCAGGAACTGCGTTGCAAAAAATTCTTGTCAATGCTTGAAATGTTCCCCAGGCAGACAGACATTTCAAAATTTGGCTGGCTGCACCTCCTTCAGGGCAACTGAATAATTCACTCCATCGCATTGGCAGAGTACAGGCTGTCTACCTAAATCAAAATCAGGCTGTAAGTCACTAACCTATTAGGTCCAGGCAAAGGTTTCTGTAATTTCAACCTGAGCTCATCCCCTGGTAGTTATAGCACAGAGCAGACAGGCTTAACTTAAACACAATATGTAAAGCTTTTAGAATTACCAAAACTGTCAATTTATAAGGACAGAGTAAAACTTAACAAACAAAATGAAACCAAAGCACCAAAAATCCAATTAGAGGAACTGTGTAATGTTTTTTTTAAAGATTTAAGGAAAAAAGGGAAGAAAAAAAGTAAAGCGCCAAGCAGTTATTACGGCACTTGGTTTACTGGGACCTAAGCACAATTTAAGGCAGACTGCAATGGAGTGCTGGTCAGTTACACCAGGTTCGTCCATCCTGCTAAAAAATGTTACCTTCTCACTTAGTATCTGAAATGGAAGTCGAAATCTTTCAGCAGGGCACGGCAGTGAGCTGTATTTGACAAAGTCCTTTCAAAGTCAAAACGGCATTGAGAGATGTCCCTCTGAAGCTGTTGTTTTTGGCGGAAAAGCTCTTAGCAGGAAAAGTCACATATTGCTCCCATGGAAGTCCTCTTTTATTTTCCAGATACTTTTATCTCCTTCTTCAGGTCAAGATTTCTACCTTCGGACTTAACTTCTTTTTTTTAGATGTCTAACTCCTTCAGTGATTAAAGCAGCAGGATGTATCTAGGAAGGTATCTAATGATGCGCTGAGGCATTGTGCCTGATGGTAACGCTAACAGCAATTTTAAAAATAAGCTATTTTTATTTTATTTAGTTATCTTGTGTTTGAGCTGATTGCTAGCTCTGTTGTGTTTTTAATCTTCTGGGCTCTAACTCACTCTTCCTTACCGTCACCGCTGGACTCCCCGTTCCACAGCGAGCAGTCTGCGCTCGATTGTTGTGGAGGGAGCCCATCGGTGTGACACTCTGCAACACCCCTCTACTTCCGGTTGGAGGAGGTGAGCGGTCTAGCGCTCACGCCCCCCTCTCTTTAAAACTAGAGGCAAATGACAACGCGCAGCGGACGCGCGCAGCGGGCGAGCCGGCGGCGCGCCAAAGGCAAGCCCGTCTGCGCCCGTCCGCGCCAGTCCGGGCCTAGGGGCTACCCCCCTGCCGGTCGACTACCTATCAGGGTATATTCCTCCCAAAAACTCATCTCTCTGCGTGGCCATGATCCTCTCACCGACCATCGTTTAGCCCCCGATGTTTGCTCTACCTTGTTGCAACCTCCCCGACCGCTTCAGCCCACACCGGCCACTGTGTCCGCCGCTAGCCTAGGCCCTGCTATTAGTGGTCCCTCTGATCGGTCTGGTTATGACCAGAATTGTTTATCCTTCTGGTATTTAAACACCCGTTCATTGGTAAAGCACCAAGCGGAGATATTTTATCTCCTTGAAACAACTAAGCCAGATATATTACTATTATCTGAAACATGGCTTACAGTTGACACTACTCCTGACATCCTGGCCGCCATTCCTGATGGCTATTACATTCTTCAGGCGAATCGGCAGGAGGGTAAGACGGGGGGTGGGGCTGCTGCCATAATCTCTCATGCCCATACAATTAAATCTCTTAGCATGCGCCCCATACAATCGGTGGATTATGTAATTTTTAAATTCGATCTTGATAGCTTCCCCCTCACTGTCGCTGTCTTCTATCGCCCCCCAGGACAATTGCCCAGCTTTCTGCCTTCCTTTGGTGACATAGCAGCCGAACTGGCCATCAATCATGCGAGGACTCTCATTATAGGCGATTTCAATTACTGGCCGCAGTCCCGACATGAAAGTGCCCCCTCTAGGGAGTTCACGGATCTTTTAACTAGTTTGAACTTTCTTCAGCACGTTCATGTTGCTACCCATAACAAGGGACACACCCTCGATCAGCTTTGGACTCTTAACCAGGAAGTGTCAAACCTACAGGTTTCCCCATGCGCTTGGTCGGACCACTTTTTCATTTCCTTTCTAGTATCCAAAGCCTCCTCCATTGCACGCAGCCCTACTAAGTGCCCGCTAATCCGCAATTGGGGCAAGGTAGATGTCCCCTCTTTCTGTCTTTCATTGGCGTCCACTACCCCTTCCCTCCTAGACGAGGCAGGTCTTCCCCTGTCTGTCCATACTCAGGCCGACAGAATTCATACTTGGGTTACAGACGCCCGAGACACCGTTGCCCCCTCAAGAAACTCAGGATTAAGCGCAAGCATGATGCGCAGCGTTGGTTCAGTAAATCATTACTCGACTTAAAACTTTCACTTCGGCAAATTGAGCGCAAGTGGAGAGCAGACTACTGTCCCATCAGGAAGCTCATATTTCTTGCAGCACTCAAAGAGTATAAGTTGGCCATTCTTGAGGCCAAAACAAAATATTTCTCTGAAAAAATGCTGAACGCCACCAACAAGTCTAGGGAGATATTCTCCATTGTTGATGAGCTGGCAAAACCTGATTGGATCACTATGACTCCCTCTTTCTCACAGTCCCTCTGTGATTCCCTGAACAACTATTTTGTAGAAAAGTTTGCCCTAATTAAGGCGAGCATTCCTTTACCCGATGCAAGTTTCTATACAGGTAGTGCGTTAAAAAACATGGCCTCATTTTTAACCTTTCCCCCAATTACACTGGAAATGTTCATGTCTCTTCTCAGGAAGGTCCGTTCTGGTTCCCCTGCCGCTTGCTGCCCTGCCTGCATTGCTCATGAAATCTTTCTTAGCCTCCCTGAGGTTCCCCTTTCACTTCTTAATAATTCCCTTGCATCGGGGATGGTTCCTAATGCTTTTAAATCTGCTGTGGTTTCACCTATCCTTAAAAAACCTGGGCCTGACGCTCAGGTTTTGAGCAATTTTCGCCCAATATCTTTGCTCCCTTTCTTGGGTAAACTTTTTTGAAGCCTATGTAAGGCTGTCTTGGCTCCTTTGTAGAAAATTCTCAGTTCCTTGATCAACATCAGGCTGGTTTTAGGCCACGTCATTCCACTGAAGCCGTAATGGTGGCAGTCCATGACGAACTGAGAAAGGGGGCGGACAATAACATCTCTCAAGCTTTGGTGCTCCTTGATTTGTCGGCTGCTTTCGACACCGTTGACCATACCATCTTACTTCAACGGGTCGAGAGCGCCGTCATCAGGGGCACTTCGCTGAATTGGCTCACCTCCTTTCTACAGGATCGTGAGCAAGCTGTTCGCCTCGGTCCGTTTACATCTGAACGCAAATATTTGACTTGTGGGGTCCCGCAGGGTTCTTCTCTCTCCCCGTTATTATTTAATCTTTATATCTCCCCCCTTATTTCTAAGTTGCAAGAGCTACCAGGGGTCGTCTTCAATTACGCAGACGACCTCCAGCTCAACTTTGATATTGATTCCTCCCCCACCTCTATTGAAAGATTTCAATCCACCATGTTGTTCATTGGTAATTGGATGAATGCAAACCAACTTAAGCTGAACCCTGGAAAGACCGAGATTGTATTGACTGGGCCTTCGGCCAATCCTTGGAGTTCCAACTTTTGGCCACCTTCGCTGGGCAGTGCTCCACGCCCGGCGAGCTCAGTCAAGAGTCTTGGAGTTACCATCAGTGAGGACCTGACTATGAAACCACAAATTAAATCGGTGCTTTCAGCCTGTTTTATCCATCTCCGCCGCATCAGGAAGATCAGCAGGTTCCTCACCCATGAGGCCCTGGTTCAGATCATGCTTGGGCTGGTCATGTCCCGTATCGACTACGGAAATGCGCTTTACGCGGGGATTCCCCTCTATCAATCCCGCCAGCTCCAGCTGATCCAGAACCAAGCGGCCAGGCTGGTTTTTCGCCAGCCCAGGTCAAGTTCAGCGAGGCCCCTCTTGAGGAGCTTGCACTGGCTCCCTGTGATCCAGCGCTGTCTCTTCAAGTTGGGTTGCCTTACTCACCAAGTCCTTGCTCAACAAGGCCCGGCTTTCATCTCTTGTCGTCTCGATCGATACATTCCACCTCGAGTCCTTTGCTCCTCGAGCTCTAATCTCTTATCGTCATGTCCGTTTAAACGGAAAAGACTGGGTGGACTGAGATTTTCTTTTCAAGCGCCCCTCTTTTGGAATTCTCTGCCCCCTGACCTTCGCCTTATTCCCTCTTACTTCAATTTTAGAAAGGCTCTGAAAACTTGGTTATTTTCTCAAGCATTCGATTAGTTGTCTTCAGCTCTATTTTCTTCTTTTCCAACTTTAGAAAGCCTCTGAGATTTTGGTTATTTTACCGGAGTCATCTATTAGTTGTTTTTCTGTTTAGGTTACTTATCAACAGCTTCTCTTCTGTCATCCAAAGCGCCAAGAAGCCGTTTGTGTACGTGCGCTTAATAAATTTCTTTTTTCATTTCATTTTTTCATTTAATTTCAAGGTCTCATTAAAGTCAGATAGGCATGCTTCTATGGTCTGCTGAGCTGGATTTCTAGGTGGCAAAAGGCTACTCGCAGGTCTACCCTGATTTTCCTTCACAGCGAGGTCGCGCCTTTGGTAGATTGACTTGGGTGCTTTGTCCAAGTACTCCTGGAAGTCCACAACTTTTTTCACAAATTTCAGAATAGGTCTTTCTGGATACCACAAAGTCTCCCTGCATCAGTGACACCACTTAGGGATCAGGACTCACTCCAGCAGAGGTCTCCATTTCTCTTCCAGGTGTAACTGATCACTTTAGGAATGAGACCTCCTACAGCTTTTGATGTCCCTGTAGCCACACAGGAGGTCAGCTATCTGACCCTTGAAGTCCACTTCTTTTGCCTGAATAAAAATGGGAGCAGGTCTCAAAATTCAGGTCTTAAACATCAGGTGCAGTCTTTCTTCCATTCTTCCACAGATCCAGAAAGAGTTCTACGGAGCCGAGGGTGACTCCATTAGAATCTACAGAGGCATTTGTTTGTCAGTTGGGTTAATAGAAGTAAAAAGTGAGTGACATTCATCAAATGCTGGTGAGTTGACAGTAATGAGGCTGCGGACCATAGTAGACAGTCCATTTTGGTAAATTACAGTGGGAGGGCCTCCAATACGTACCCACCTTCAAATTTTAATATTTGAGAATGTATCAATTGGCATACTGGAGGGTACGTTTAAGAATAAAGTTGTTGAAATAGGATGATGGATATCACATTAACGCGGATATCTCTCATTAAGTTTTTTATCAGTTTGAAAAAACCACGCTGTAATAACTGGGTTTGAAACATAGGTTGGTAAAAAAACAATACTATGAATATGCATGTTTTGCTAGTTTCACGCAGCGTGCTCCAAAGCACATGCAGTGAATTTCCTTTTGTTTTCCCATGCAGATTTAATGTTATTACTCTAGTTCTACATTGGAACTGAATGGTACAACCCATAGACGTAGAAGATAAACTATATGTACAAACGATAAGACTGATGGGTGTCATAGATGTGTTCACCTCAGCAAGCTTTTAGGATTAAGGAAACACAAGAATTATGAGGGGGCTCAAGCAGCACTGCCTCTGATTCTATCCTTGGTTCCTCAGTGGTGTGTGCTAGAAATGTTCATGTAAAATAAAAGTAAAGAGTGCTAAACTGGGGGAGAACCATAAGATTGGTTTTTTAACAAAGAGTAGAACCATATCAGGTTTTTGTGTGCTCTTAACATTTTACCTCATATTTGTTGAATGAATAGGAAATCACAGAACGTCTGTGGATTGTAGCTGCTAAACAAAATCTGCTACAAAACAAAGTTATTGATGAAAATTGAATTACCCATCAAGAGATGCCCTGGGTGAGAGGAGGTTGATGACGCATCCCTCAGGCATTTCGGGGAGGTGGTGGTACCAGACATGCAGGTTGTGCTATGTGCCAGACATTGGGTCGAGGTAGGGCAGAGGAGTCAGTTATGGGGTTAAGGGGCACAGTTCAGGGAAGCGCTGTATTTGCTTCTTCACAGGCACATCTGCATAAAACTAAACAACCTCACTACCTTTCAGGGTGTTCTGATATATCGCCTGCCTGGACCCAGAGCAGCTTTTTCTCAAGCTTTATTGACGCTTCTGGAGTTATATACTGACTCTCACTCCCTTACAATTCTGGGCGACTTTAACTACCATATAGAGCTAAACAATTACTCAGAATCATCGAGACTGCTGGATAATCTTGCAGCTTATAGTTTAATTCAACTAGTAACTGAATCCACCCATTTGGCTGGCCACACTCTGGACGGCATTTTTTCCAATAACTCGGATATTAATTTGACCAAAACATTAACTTTCCCATAGACAGACCATAAGGCTGTCCATTTTAACATCAAAGTTATGGATCCTAACTACTGCATTCAAACCAGGCCATCCAAGGTAACATTCTGACGTTGGAACAAAGTTCGAGGCAGTGACCTAGAGTTGGCTCTGGGCCCCTTTTTCCACCCCGTTATCGAATGATAAGAACGAAGCAGCCTCCCAGTTTAATCAATGGCTTTTGGCAGCGGCTAATCATGTTGCACCGGAAAAGCTGGTGACAGTAAAAAGATCTAGGATATCGTCACCTTGGTGTAGCCCGGAGCTTAAATGCCTAAAAGTAAGCTGCAGGAGAGCAGAATGTCTCTGGAGACAAGATTATAGAAATGAGAAGAAAGTAATCTATAATCAAGCCCTCGAACAATATAAAAATGCAATCCCTGCGGCCAAAAAGATATTTTTTTACAACTAAGATTGAGGAAGCAGGAAATTCCACCAAGGAATGATTCAAATCAGTCAAACTGCTGACAAAACTGCAGCAGAATAATGCACTTTAAGTAGACCAAGCAATGTGCAATAAATTGGCCCTTTATTTTCAGAGTAAGGTGCAAGTGATCTATAATGATCTCTTGAACACTCGGGGGACCCAGGATGAGCAATGGCAATCCCCTGACGATGCTCGTTCAACTCATTGCAGCTTATCCTGTTTCCAGAAAATCACTAATGATGAGGTGCAAAAACTTCCCCTTTCCATAAAATATGGATCACCTACTGACCCATGTCCCCGACCATTATGCATCATACCACTAGGAAGATCTATGACAAGCTTACCCCTCTTGTCAATCAAGTTCTGGAGTCTGGTATCTATCCTACAACCTGGAAAAAAGTGGGCATTAGGCCATTGCTTATAAAACCGACCTTGGACCCCAATGAACCGAAAAACTATCGCCCAATTGCTGGCCTGCCAATAGTAGCAAAAATGTTGGAGAAATCAGTAAACAAGGTGCTGAGTGATTATCTAGATACAAATAAAATGCTGGACTCTACGCAACATGGTTTTTGGTCCTATCATTCCATTGAATCTGCCCTGATCACTGCAACAGAGGAGATACGGAAAACTGTGGATTGGGGGAGGCAGGGCGGTCCTCATACTCCTAGACCTATCGGCAGCATTTGACACCGTGAATCACACGGTGTTAGTGCAGCGGCTAAAGGATGTAAAGGTTGAGGACACTGCCCTTGCCCTTCTCTCCTTTCTGGAGGCAAGGGAGCAGAGTTTGTTCTGGGATGGCTTGAAATCTGACAGTTTCCATCTTCCATATGGGGTCCCACAGGGATGGCCTTATCCCTGACAATGTTTAGCATCTATGTCACCCCGTTGGCCAGACTTATCAGGAGGCATGGCTTTGCATTGGTCTCATATGCCGATGATTCGCAGCTTGTTATTTCTATTTGCAAGCAACCGGAGGTCACAGCTGCCAGGTTTCATACTTGTCTCAGTGAGATCATGACCTGGATGAACCATAGCTTCTTGAAAATTAACACCGACAAAACGGAGGTGATAGAGTTTGGCCATGGCCTGTTCCTGTGGAATCACTCCTGGTGGCCGATCGAGGCCGGGAATTGCCCCTGCCCGTCCCTAAAGTCAGGAATCTTGGGGTCATTTTCGATGACCAGTTAAATTCTTCTGCGCAAGTGAACAGTCTCACTTCTTCCTGTTTCTTTCTATTAAAAACTCTGAGAAAAATCTTTCCTTTTATCTCACAGGAACTACAAAAGACGGTGGTGGTGGGTCTTTTCTTGCCTAAACTAGATTATTGCAATGCCCTCTTTCTGGTCATTGATAAGACTCAGATGAGGAAACTTCAGTCTCTACAGAATGCGGCAGCAAGACTACTCTTGAATATCCCCAAAGGACAACCAACTTCAGCAGGAATCAAATCACTGCACTGGCTTCCCATCCAGCAGCGGGTGGAATTTAAGGCCTTATGCCTGGTCCACAAAGCACTTTATGGTGGCGGGGCCGAGGACCTTTCAAGAATGTTCTTACCTTACACCTCTTCGCATGCTCTTAGATCTGCCAAAATAGGCCTACTCCTGACTGCTAAGATTAGGCGGGCAAGATGGGAAGGAAGGACGTTATCGAACGGCGCAGCAAAACTATGGAACAAAATGCCAATGGCCATGAGATTCCAAGCAAATCAGCAGCTTTTTAGGAAGGATTTGAAAACATGGCTGTTTACATCCACCTAGTCCTTCTGGTAACATAGGCCTTTCCTCTGACATACACTAGCGCCAATACGCCACGGCAATCGAGCGCTCTACGAACACATATCCTAACTAATCATGTGGCCAGATTTATGTTTCTATATTTCCTAGGTAGAGCAGGATGATTGGCATGGGTTTGTTTAGCAGTATAAGGCATTTTCCCAGTGGTGATGGAGTAATTGTGGATAAAGAATGCTCAGTGAGAATAACAGGGTGGCCAATGAGGCACTATGGGAGTCACTGGAAACACTTAGGGCCCGAGTCACAAAGAGCTTCTGCCGTTGTGGTGGTGAATTCCCAGTTGTGTTGGGATCACTGCCCCCGTGGTGGGATCTCCGCAATGGGAAATTGCAATGCAGAGATACCGCCACGACTACCATGGCTCTTTGTGAATCAAGACCTTTAAGTACCTTTGTTTCATAGTTTTTGCTTTACCTTTGTCTTATCTTTTATTGTTTAGTCCTCATTCATAAATAAGTTATTTTTTTAGAGTTATGAGCTCAGGTGAAGTTTAGAGGAGGGAGGTTTCTTTCTGGTTTAGCGTTTGCATCGTCTCGTAATTTCCTGAATACCAGCCTCATATGAGCCAGGCAAACAGAGGATTTTTATTGACCTGGCTGTTATACCTCTTCCCTGCCATGGTTTTACTTATTTCATAATCAATGGACCTTATATAGGTGTTATCCAATGAAAATGTGTAACCCAATCTTCCCAGGCCACCCAGTTTTCTACTCTTTTTTTTGATAGGCAGCTACAATCTAGGCTGTTTACTCTATTTACAGACCTAACCCAATCCAAATATTCAGGTGGTGAGGGGGATACCCATTTCAAACACATTTCCCTTCTTGCCAATAATATTACAACAAATAACAATTGTGCGTGCCTCTTTTATAAGTTTTATCTGTGACCTATCACCTAACAGATCCCCGAAAATGACCAAAGCAAGGCTTACCTCTGTCAAGTGGCCCATAGGGACATTGTCGTCCTCACTAAGTTAGCATGACCACGCTGCATCCTGCCTGCTGTTTTGCACACGTTACTACACGTCTTTATTTTTGCAGTATTTTCTATGGCCACTTTCACATGAGAACTCATCGCTGTGTTCGCTCTCTGCATGTTCCTGGGATTTTGACTGAACAATAAGTGCAAGGTCGAACAACAATGCCCCTTGTTATTTTGTTCTGGCCAGACCATAGACCTTAGACAAAACATACTGATGCAGCTGTTGTTTGGACAAATGTACTTGGGTTTTATTAGAATACATGAATAGGTAGCACACATTTGGAGAGGGACCTTTCCAGAGTGAAGAGTGAGATAGCACCTATGATGTAGATCTACCATCTATAGGCAAAGGTATGGGGTCTGCTGACAAAGCCCAGAGATCTCTGATATATAATAATACTACTCCATAGCAAGGAGACGGAGGGAGGTTAGGCTCTATTGTCTATCTATAAGGACATCTCCCTTCATGATTTATGGGCTAGCTGCTATGCTGACTGTATTTGTACTGTGCATTTTCCTGCATGTTGTTGCATGTTAGGGCACGTTAGTTAAAATACATATTTTAGGGGGGCGTGGCTAGCAGCCGACTGCAATGGCTGCGTAGTGAGAAGGCTCCGTGGAGAAGGCGGCCCTTCCAACGATCCGTACATTGATCCGATAAGTTTGCAGACTCTGGAGGCTGGGACCGAGGTCCGGGACCGTGCAGCTTTGGCCGGTGAAGATCCGGTATCGCTGCCCGATTAAGAAACCGGAGATATTCGGTGCAAGTACCCAGCGGCCCTCAGCAAAACCCTGACACCGGCCTGTAGTGGTACGAGAACCCGACCGGAAGTAGGAGCAGGACGGTAGGGACAAAAAGGAAGTGCGCCCTGCCATCCCCGAGTCGGGAACTCCGGAAAATCTGGGCGCCGCAGCGGATCCACCGCAACTAACGGAGGTGCAGCCGACCGGGGCATTACATCAGCCCCCCGCTGAAAACACCGAAACCACTCGTATGCAGAGAACTTGGCACAGACGCAGCGGCACCTCAGTGTGAAGACTCCCCCGGCGCGGTCCTGCAGAAAGGTTCGAGAGGAGGGGGCCCACTACAGACAACCCCCCCCCCCACTGGCTGGCTGCCGAACACACAACGTACACACCCGGTAATAAGCGGGAAGGAGCGCGACCCGTGGCGGCAATTGCAGGAGGTAGGCGCACCGGCCTCAGGCGGATTAAGCGGCACATACACCGGGGTGGAAAGGTGAAGCGGTGTATGACTGGAGGCAGAGGCAGAGAGGGACCGCGAGGGGTGCGCACTGGAGGGAACGCGTCCAAAGGAACCGGAGCATAACGCGGACCTCCGCGCGCGCATCTGACCCATTATACATGGGAGAGCCTACGCAACCACGGACTGGAGGCACCCTGCACCACCGGGAGGCCCCGCAATAACTCAGCTTCCTAACTTCAGAAAAACTCGCAGCGAGCAGGATAGACTGGCGCAGTGGTAGCGGCATAACACTACCGAAAGTCGAGGTGGGCGCTCATCATAAGATTGAGGCAGAGTACGTCCCCGCACCAGACCTCACACACGGATCAGAGCTGTGGACCAGGATCATAACCGCTCCTACAGGGTCCTGGGAGCAGAACGCCAGAATTGGTGGCTCTTTCCAGACATAAAGAAACCTACGAGGCGGCATAATGGCAGGCAGAGGACCGAAAACTAATGCGACGCAGTTAAAATTGGACAAATATGCCTATGAGAAAAGCAACACACCGGTGACGGATGGGCGCACACCCATGGGGAAATCACAAGAGGGGAACGGGGCCAAGAAAGTGACGCTTGAAGACGTAATGGCAGCCCTAACTCAAGTGCAGACCACAGTCGGAACAATTTCTACGGATGTCGCTTTGCTGCGACCGGACTTTCAGAAAATGACGGAGCGGATGAAGGAGGTCGAAATAGTCACAAAATCCCTTGTGGAGGACACCTCGGAATTGCAGACGGCGGTGGCTCGCCTTGAAGCCGAAAATAAACTGATTAAGGAGAAGCTGGACGATCAGGAAGGGCGCTCCAGAAGAAACAACGTGAGAATCTTAGGGATTCCAGAGTCTGAAGGCTCGCCAGCGATGGACCTCTATGTGGAGGAACTGATTAAAACCAGGTTGCAGCCCAAGGGCTTGTCCCACTTCTTCTCCGTGGAAAGAGCGCATAGAGTCCCTGGAGGCAAGCCAAAACCAGGAGCGGCACCTTGGCCGGTCTTGGCCAGGTTATTTAACTTTAGAGACAGGGATGCGATCCTCCAAGCTGCAAGAATCGGGCCACCAATCCGTGTGCACAACTCCACGCTTGCCTTTTTTCCGGACTACACTGCGGAAGTCGCCCGCAGACGGAAATCCTTCTTGGACATCAAAAAGACAGAGAGCACGAGAGATACCATACTCTATGTTATTCCCGGCGAGATTGAGAGTGGTGGCGGACAACAAGACCTGGTTTTTTGATACACCGGAAATGGCGCATGAATGGCTGGAGGGTTGGAGACAGGCAGCGGCACCTCGCCGTACAAACAAGAACGACCGGAACCAACAGCAGGGGGAACGCACTGGATCCCAAGCATCAAGACGTGCAACTCCGGACCGATTGCCGGGAGCAGGATCACTAGACAATGAACACTGAACGGGCGCATGGATGAGCAGCTACCATGGGAACGCTAGCCGCTATGAACACTGCTGGTCAGGCTGTAATCGGACACTGGCTTGGAACGAGCCACGGAGGGCATGAAGGGCCGATGCCTCCACGAGACCTTTACCCCGGCAAGCAAGTACTATGGGTTTAAACGGGGGCGAGCACTCTGCTAAGTTGGGGGGGCGGGCGGTTCAATGTCCGTTAAGCAGGGAGGCAGGGAGGGGGGAAGGAAGGGGGGAACCCGTTGTTGTTATTCAGTTGCTGTTAAGTGAGCAGGCAGGACAAGATGGACGAGACGCATTGACACTACCACTGAGGGTTAGACACTGGGCACTGACGCACTGGAAACACTCTCACAAACTAAGACGACTTCTACATGGCACACGACCCACGACCTGACACCCCCGAGGTAGGGGCCCGAGCAACACATGTAGTGCCGCTACAATTACTGATGTGGAATGTGCGCGGGTTAGGCGACAAAATCTAGAGGGGTCTAGTGACACAGGCCATCAAACGACTCGGCCCGGCGCTGGTCCTCTTGCAGGAGACACATCTTACAGGGCGGGCATGTCAGGCACTAGATAGAAGAGGCTACCAAATGGAAGTGCACTCAGAATTTACATCGGGCTCGAGGGGGACAGGGATCCTGGTACGAAAGACATCCCCCTTTCTAGTCCTATACACCAAAACAGATGACCAGGGACGTTTTGCGGCTGTCCATGGCCAATGGGAAGGCAAGCTGCTGAATATAGTATCAGTTTACATACCCCCAGCGCTCCACTCCGTCGCACTGCCGGCCCTGGGGAAATTCCTGTTAGATCTCCCAGAAAGAGACCTTATTATAGGAGGGGATTTTAACGCAACGGTGAATGACACAGTAGACAGGTTCCCTGTTCGACCGCACACACCAGGACCCTCTCGGTTCAGCAGCTCCCTAGAAGCACTTGGACTGACAGACATATGGAGACACATGCAGCCCACTTTGCAACAATACACCTATTATTCCGCGACACATAATGGTTTGTCACGCATTGACTATTTCTTGACACTGAGCAACGGGGCGCTAACTATTGACGGCGTAGGCATTCAGCCCAGGGGGATATCAGATCACTCCCCACTGACCCTAACTCTCTCCTGTCAGGAGAAGACTCGCAGAAGAATATACCCGATACACCCGGGATATCTCAAGATCCCCCAAATACGTAAACATCTACAGAAAGAGACGAAATACTACTTTGCTGAAAACACGAAACAGTAGCATCTCCCTCGGTCCTTTGGGAGGCCTATAAAACTGTCCTGCGGGGGCAAGCCATAGCGTCCATTGCGGGACATAAACGAACGCAACAGCAGGAATTGACGGAGTTGGAACTGGCGCTACACGCAGCGAGTACGGCACAGATGGCGGACCCTACGCCGGAGTCGCTGCGTGAACTACAGCGGTGCCAGCAGCGGCACGGGGACCATCTGAAGCGACAGACTGTTGCCAGCATTGCGGCAACCGCACACAAAATATATGACCTAGGGGATAAAGCTGGGAAAATGCGAGCCTGGTTGGACAAAAAGGGGGGAGGCACCAAAGGCATATTACAGCTCCACGCCTCGGACGGGTCACTCCGATCGCGCCCAGAGGAGATAGTCAACACATTAGCAGACTACTTTCAGACGGTATACACCCCGAACAGAGAGGTGACGAAAGAGGCAGCATTAGATATACTTAGCCCAATACCGACTCGGACGCTTACACCGGAGGCAGCAGAGGAGCTGGAATCAGACCTCTCGACTGAGGAAATACGAGGGGCCATCAATGCAGTGGCGTCCGGGAAAGTATTGAGCCCCAACTGGATTCCCATCGAGTGGTACAAACTGATGTCAGAAACGTTAAGTACGCCACTGCTGGCAATGTACACGGAAAGTTTAGAACTTACTGAGCTCCCGCCAGACCAACGCACTGCAACCATCGTGGCAATCCCGAAGCCCGGAAAACCACCAGTGGCTTGCACCTCCTATCGCCCAATATCTCTCCTAAACGCAGAGGCGAAAATTCTGGTGAAACTGTTGGCTACCAGATTGATGTCCCACCTCCCACAACTGATCCACCCGGATCAATCGGGCTATATACCTAACAGAACCTTCGCCGCGTCCATGGAGCGTTGGTGCGAGCGACGCAATTGTCGGAATCGGCAGTAATACTATCATTAGACACTAGAATGGCGTTCGACATGGTCGAATGGCAATATCTTTTTGCGGTGCTTTCTCATATGGGTTTTGGCCCTAAATTTATATCCTGGATACAACTCCTTTATACGAACCCGATTGCGCACGTAACAGCAAACGGTCACATCTCACACTCCATACAACTTGCAAGGGAGACTCGACAGGGGGGCCCTTTGTCCCCGTTGCTGTTTGCCCTGGTGCTAGAACCACTAGCGACATTGATCAGAACTACTCCATTGTTGAAAGGTATCGGTTAGAGGGAGGGATGGGAAGATAGAGTCTCCCTCTATGCTGACGACATGCTGGTCTATATGACGGAACCAGAAAGTGGCATACCAGAGCTTCTTGTGCTTTGTAATGCCCACGGGGCAGTATCCGGTTATATGATCAACTGGAAAAAATCTGTGATTTTTGTGCTGAGCGGGCCGGCCCCAGTCCTACCCGCTGATTGCCAACTGGAAGTGGCGGCAGACTCCTTTAAATACCTCGGCATACATATTACTAAGGACTCGACCGAGTTCTATGATAAAAATTTAAAACCGCCGGATCACTGACATAATATAGAATGACAAAATAAAGACTCACCAAAATATAGTTGCCAAAATATAGAATGCAAAAATATCGAATTCCTATCTACAAACAGGTAAGTACAAAAATATTGAATCCACATTATAGTCTGTAAAAAATATAGTCAGTCAAAATATCGATTTTTTTTAAATGTCTTAAAAGTAATTTAAACATAATGAAATAATAAATATAAGTAACTAAAACATACTTAAAAATACTCAAATAACCTTAAAATTAAGATATAATTAATTTAAGTTATTAATAAAAAATTTACAATATTTTACCGTAGGATAGCAGGAGGGTAAAATTTAATATTGCCACTCCAGTGAGTGCAACAGTAGGGAAAGCGTTGGATAGCGTAGGGGTAAAAAATACTATTCCCACTCCAGTGAGTGCAACAGTAGGGAAAGTGTTGGATAGCGTAGGGGTAAAAATTACTATTCCCACTCCAGAGAGTGCAACAGTAGGGAAAGCGTTGGATAGCGTAGGGGTAAAAAATACTATTCCCACTCCAGTGAGTGCAACAGTAGGGAAAGCGTTGGATAGCATAAGGGTAAAAATTACTATTCCCACTCCAGAGAGTGCAACAGTAGGGAAAGCGTTGGATAGCGGGAAGGTAAGAATTACTATTCCAACTCCAGAGAGTGCAACAGTAGGGAAAGCGTTGGATAGCGTAGGGGTAAAAATTACTATTCCCACTCCAGAGAGTGCAACAGTAGGGAAAGCGTTGGATATTGGAAGGGTAAAAATTACTATTCCCACTCCAGTGAGTGCAACAGTAGGGAAAGCGTTGGATAGCGCAGGGGTAAAAAATACTATTCCCACTCCAGAGAGTGCAACAGTAGGGAAAGCGTTGGATAGCGTAGGGGTAAAAATTACTATTCCCACTCCAGAGAGTGCAACAGTAGGGAAAGCGTTGGATAGCGTAAGGGTAAAAATTACTATTCCCACTCCAGAGAGTGCAACAGTAGGGAAAGCGTTGGATAGCGTATGGGTAAAAACTACTATTCCCACTCCAGAGAGTGCAACAGTAGGGAACGCGTTGGATAGCGGGAGGGTGAAAATTACTATTCCCACTCCAGTGAGTTTAACAGTAGGGAAAGTAATGATTTAATATATTATTAAAAATAAATTAAATATCAATACCAATAAAACATTAATTGAAATTAATAACCAATTTAATATTATGTAATAATTATTTAGGAATACAAATACATATTAGTTATTAAAAATTAATAACCTATTCATAATTATTTAACAACTAATTATTTTTCAATAATAAAAACGAATTAATAATAAAATTAATACCAATTAATAATTAACAGTAAATTAATTATCAATACACAAAAAGTATTTTTATTATGTAATTAATTACAATTACATTACTTCCCACCCTATTCCCCTATAAACCCACATCCCACTACAAAAAATGCATTAATGCAATTATCATAATTATCAAATATTTATTTAATACAAAATAATTACCAATTAATAAAACTTAATTGCCAATTAATAGAAATTAATTACCAATTAAAAATTAATTACCAATAAATTTAAAATCAATACCAATAAATAAATAAAAATATTTACTTAATTACAATTAAATTACTTCCCACCCTATTCCCCTATAAACCCACAACCCGCTACAGAAAATAAATTTAGAAAATTAACATAATTAACAATTAATCATTTAATAAAAATTAAATACCAATTAATAAAAATAATTACCAATTAAAAATTAACAATAAAATCAAAATGAATACTAATAAATAAATACAAATATTTAATTAATTACAATTAAATTACTTCCCACCCTATTCCCCTATAAACCCACAACCCGCTACAGAACTAAAAAGCTAAATTCAATTAAGAATGTATACTAATTGCTAAAAATTAATATTTAATTTAATATAATTAAATTACTTCCCACCCTATTCCCCTATAAACCCACAACCCGCTACAGAATTAAATTACGCAAAAATTAAATACCATAAAATTCATTACTTAAAATAAATTAAACATACATTACAAAAATGAATATACACTTTTCACACATATACTAACATACAAAACACTTTAAAAAAAATTATATTATTAAAAATTCGATATATTTAATGCCTATATTGTATACTTCGATATTTTGACTTCTATATTTTGAAAATCGATATTACTTACCTTAAATTCGATATTTTTAACCACTATATTGTGTCCATTCGATATTTTGTCCATTCTATATTTTTACTTCGATATTATGTCCATTCTATATTTTGGCATCGATATTATGACTGTTTACCAAAACCGCCATTGGACCGCCTAAGGCGAGACGTGCACCATTGGGGGAACCTGCCTTTGACGCTGCTGGGGAGAGCGGCGCTATTTAAAATGATGGCACTGCCACGCTTCCTTTATGCACTTGAAAACACACCGTACCCGGTACCCCCACGCTACTTCCAACAAGTGACAGCCGTAATCTCTAGCCTGCTCTGGGGGGCCCGTCCGGCATGGATAGCGCAGGTAAAGGTGAATAGAAGCTGATATGAGGGCGGAATCGCATTACCGAACTTGCAGATGTACTACTGGGCAACGCAACTCAAGACTATCAATCACTGGCTACATGTGCCCCAGGACTACCCAGCCTACAGGGCCGACAGAGAGCAACTAGGCACACACAGTTTACTGGCGGCGCTTTACCACAAAGGACTGGCAGCGGCACTTATAGGACCCACGAAACATAAAGTAGCTATATGGTACTCGGCGCAGGCGAAGCTTAAATGGAAAGGCGTGATCACGAAACTCACCCATTATGGGACACTAAAGCGCTGGGACACTTAAGGCGGAGTAAGGGCTTTACGCAGTGGGACAACATAGGCATATCAACAGTGGGTGACTTGTGGACAAAGGGATCAGTGATCCCGTTTCCCCAACTCCGGCAACAATATGACCTTGGCCCAAACAAACTTTATAGGTACATACAAGTCAGACACGCTCTGTTAGCAGCAATACCGGCGGACTCTGAAGTCCCCGAAGCCTCCATGATGGAAGATCGTCTGCTTACAGATTATATGCAGCGCAGCACCACCTCCCTCACGTATCGCAAACTGATCAATAACCTGCCAGACCCCATATGCAAACTACGAGAGAAATGGGTGGACGAATTGGGCGACATCGACGACTGGAATGGAACGAGGCGCTCGCATCACCAAAAGAGGTGGGCGTCTCAGCTAAGTTTCGTCTTGTGCAGCTTAAGATTCTGCATAGGATCTACTACACCAGGACCACATTACACAAGCTCCACCGGGCGCAGCATCCATACTGTCTCTGGGGCTGTGGGGAGGAAGGGACTTTTCTGCACACCATTTGGGACTGCCCGAATATACAGGACTACTGGAGGCAAGTAATGCGCACTATCTCACAAACACTGGGGGTCTCCCTTACACCAGAGCCCCGCAAATGTCTGCTGAATATATGGGACCCAAACGATCTCTCACGTCACGGTCTGATCTGGGGCACGATAGGAATAATGGTAGCTAAGAGAGATATAGCGCAGAAGTGGGGAGCAGCAGACTCACCGACATTGACTCACTGGTGTCGAAATATGGACGGGCTAATGCTGACAGAGAGGGCGGTATATACGATGAGGGCATGCCCACGCAAGTGGAACAAGGTCTGGATGCCCTGGAATACATATAGGGGGGACCTGTATGACCCACTGCCGGAGGATGATGTTGCCAGTTCAGAGGACGAGGGGGAGGACGATAGAGACTTTATGTCAGATGGAAGTGTGTAGTGATCACAACACATGTATACATCCGGTGCAGACGCTTCATGTGTCGCCCTCGGTGCGACCGGTGTACACAAGACTATGATTGAAAGTAAAACTGATTCATGGACTATTGAGAATACCATCGACCTGCCAAAGTTATTGTTTGGTTATCGTTAATTATAACTAATGGAAATGAATGATTTTCAGCATACTTCCATAAGAAAATGTAAGACAACACTGTACCCGTAGCAAAGCCAGAGTAAATTGCTTATGTATCACATATCACGCCGCCGGACCTGTGGTTGTCGGCTAGAGGGCTGTGTAATTCTAACAGTGACTTAAGGTTAATGTACATCACCGCAGCCGGCCCGCAGGGTTGTAGGCTAAACGCCGTGTAAAGTCGATGATACCTAATAAAGGTCTTACAAAAAAAAATACATATTTTAAACAGTTTTGTGACTTTGTCAGATCTTATTGTGGACAAGTACAAGAGTGCGAGCGAAAGGGTGTGTCTTGTTACCGTGATTCCCAAGAGATCTGGGAGTGTTGTGTTCTGGGGTGTCTAATCATTTGTTTCTCTGTGAGTGAGTAGGAGAGCGAGTGAGACACTATAGCTAGTCGGTCCTGGGCTCATGGTTACTAAGGTGGTAGGAAGACCCAGTCCCTATTCACCAAGGTCCTATAATCATGCGCATAGTTCTGTGTTTGTGCAGAATCCCTGCAACATAGCGCCACCAAAGTTTGGTCTGATACTTATACGTACTTACACACGGAGCGGATGTTCCTGGACTATGCAAACCTTGGTTTGGTGAGGAGCTGGCACACTGCTAGTGGCCGGAGAGTCGTTGAAGGATTCTTTACATCCCGTTGGTTGAAGTTTCGAGTCGGACCCCAGTAGGGTCTCGTGTAGGAACCAGAGGAGAAAGTTGGCCTGCCATGTCAGGATTCATGTTCGAATGCTCTACAAAGTTGTATGGTTTTGAACTGACTTAACTGTTTCTACTGGATTCTCAACAAAGAATGAGGACACCGAGATGATGTGAAGGGATTAAATAGGGCAGTGGCTCTATGGTTGGTCACATGATATTATGGGAAATGTAATACTATTAAAAACTTTATTGTGATTGGCTGCTGTTAAAAAGTAGTAAAGAAAAGAGAAGCATAATCCTCGCCTCCATGACCTTAATAGAATTGACAATTCTTGTTACAGATGTTTGCAAATTTTTAGTTATGGCTTGTTTCTGTCGAATATTGCAAACTTACTTTTAATTTCTGCAGTTAAGGTGTCCAGAATCTCTGCTAGACCCGGCTGTTTCTCAATATCTTTATTTATGCTGGTGTTGTCCATCGTAACAGATGAATGTTTGTCCTAGGACTGCCCCTGGGAGGTGTTTTCTGTGCTGTCTCCCAGCACCTGATATCTGTTAATGGTCTTGATGTCTGCAAAAAGAGCCTCTGCTCCTCCTTGTCTGTCAGTCTCCATTATGGTTATACTTTTTCCTTTTTCATCAATAATCTTATTTAACGCACCATCAGCAGGGGAGGGAAGATGTATTACGTCAGACCCATTAGCCTGTACCTTGAAGAAGGTTCTTAATGAAGGGGTTATTTTGACTCGCTCAGCTTTTTTTATCAGCTAAAGCTGAAGGGTCTTTTGCTTTTGATGGCATTGGGCTTGACAAGGAGGTATGGTCAGTATTTCTATGTCAGGACAGGAGGCTCCGATTATGCTTTTCTCATTTCTTTAATGAAATGCTCAGCAGCCAATAAACAATAAAAAACTACAGTACCCATGAATACCAGGGTAACAACCATAGAGACCATAGTATAAAAGGCCGTATAGACAATCTCTCTTCCTCTTTCTTTGCTGCTCCGCAGCCAGTTAAGTGCTTATTTGCTTCCTTACCAGTTTATGCTCTGAATTGCTTGCATATTTTGTGCCTTATTGTTGTTATATGCTTGGCGCTTCCTCCGCGCTTTTCGGCGCGTCTTCGTAGCGTTTTTCCACAAGCTTATCTCCGTTGTCGGCTCCGGTTGCCGTTCCGATTTTCCTGCCATTTTTGGCGTGCAGTTACCGGGGAGCGTGTGCTCACCTCCCGTGTGGCCAGGCGCTTGTTGCCCGTGTCCCTGACTTTGTGGAGCGGGAAAAGAGGGGTTTGGAAGGCTCGCGCTGGGTGCGCGAGCTCTTCTGTGTGTTTCTCGAGGCGGCTGTATCTGCGCATGCGCGACAGCCATTTCCGGCCAATTACCGTGTTTACACGGCGCCGGTTGAGTGAAAGGTCGTCTTGAGCGTCCATGCCCACAGCCTCTGAGGATATTAACTCCGTGTGACGCCTTTTGCTTCCAGAGTGCCTTAGGCAGTAGAATTTGCATAGGCTTTGCCTAGAGCGGCGGTACTCAAAGTACGGCCCGCGGGCCATTTGCGGCCCGTCAGGTCACTCCATGCTGCCCCCATGAAAGACAGCAGGCACAGACTCAACACCATTTTCTCACCCCGAGCCCCCCGCCCTCACCTGCCTCTCTCACGTCCCTTGCTCACGCAGCCTTTGAGAGCATGCTGCTCGCAGTGTGGCCTCTTTAATGTCTCAATTGGTGATGCTAAAACAGCTGGCTCTTTAATTAAATGTATGTTTTTATGGCCCCCAGGTTAGGTTTCAGCCAAGCGTCAGGCTCTCAATGCCCGCACATGGTGAAGCCACATAAATAAAACGAAGATCCAGCAATGTTCTCATGTCGATCCTTTGGCTGCGCCTAACCTTTTGTTTTATGGTATGGCTTTACATGAGGTACCTACAGGCTCACTGTTGATAACAGTGGTGCTAGGAAAAGTTTACAGGTGGAATTTGGGGAGGGGGATGCAGCTTATACACAACGTTATATGCCTCGGAAGCAGCCGTACAGTTATATATAAATCCCAGCTTCCCCACATTTCTTACAGGCAATTCAACTTGCTTTGTGCATTACTTAAAGTATAATAATTTATAGTCCTCCAACACTACCTGTCTGAGTCGTGGCACAGATGTAGCATCAGGTCTTTTATGCTACCGAATTTAAAAGGAATTGGTTTTGGCAACCATTAGGTAGAGTCAGAGCTGAGGGGACAGGGGCATAGTGTGTACATAGAGATGAATGGGCAGAGGCAGAATTAGAAGGTAGAGATAAGGGGAAGGGGCAGAGAAAGGAAAAACAGAGAGACTGGTACACTCTGAATGAATAAAGCATAAAGCAGAATGAAAAGCGCAGTTAGAAGGTATGCAAAGGTTAGGGGTTAACGGTTTACAACCATTACAACGCGACCATTACAGCGCCGTTCCATTACGACGCGGTCATAACAACGAAAGTTGTTACAACGAATTGCGCTGGGGGGCGCTCAAGGATAGTAAATCATTTAATTTACTATCCCAACACCTTCCCTACTATCCACGGGGACTGGTGTTGGAATAGTAAATAAAAAAAATTTAATTTGCGCCCCCCCAACGCAAGTCGTTGTAACGACTTGCGTTGTTACAACCGTGTTGTAATGGAACGCGTTGTAAAAGTGTGCGTCGTAATGACGTACATTCGGGGTTAACAGAAGGGAGTGAGGGAGTAGGAGCAATGTGAAATATGAGCGCAGAGTGAAGGTATGGCAGGTTATGAGGAGTCTGAGGGGGCAGGAGCAGTGTAAGGAAAGGAAGAGTGGGCTGCTCTACACATAAGGACTATATTGAGCGATATATATGGAAGGTGAGTGCTAAGTCAGGGACATGGTTAAGGAAATAGTGAGGGGTAAGACAACAATGGAAGCAGTGGAGTGAAGGTGTAGAGCAGAACTGCAGGAAGGACCACAGGACTGTCTTATCAATAGAGTGAATCTTCAGTAGAGTGAAGGTATACAGGCACAATGAGTAAGTAGGCGCTGAGTGACGCAGTAGGGCACAATGAGAGGGTAGTGCCAGAGTGGTGCATTAGCGTACAATGCAACGTTAGGCGTAGGATGAGGTGTTAGGGCACAATTAGAGGGTAGGCAGTTTGATAGCTTATGAGGAGAGTGAGAGAAATAATGCTGAAAACAGTAGACAAGTGTGGCACCAAAAAGGTGTGACCAGATAGGTGCAGAGTGTGATGGAGGGAGAGTTGAAGTAGCATTAAAAAGTCAAGGTGTGGAGAGAGAATTCAGTCTAAGAAATTGGAGTCAGAGTAGGTGCAAAAAGACAGGCTATGAGCATAGTGAAATAGAAGGGCCAGGAAATGAGTATAAGCAGAGTGAAGAGGGGTGTAATCATGAGGTTGGAGGGTCAGACAGAGGAAGCTTATGAGCTGAGCAAAGGGGTACTGGGAGCAGATTGCGATGATGGTAATAAAAAGTGGGGGTAGGGACAGTGTGAGGGGCATTTATGAGATAAGGAAATAACCATGGGTAGGGGTAGAGGTATAATAAGTGGTGTACATTGAGGGTAAAACAATAGAAGTGTGAAGTTGTGACAGAGTGCTAGGCTGTGGGACAGGTAAGGAAAAAAAGTGAATTATTAAGGCCAAAGTGGTGGGTAGTGGTAGGATGAGGGGTTAAAGTAGAGAAATATGGCAAGCATGAAACAGTCATAAGGTAGGGTCCAGTAGGGTCAGAGTCAGAGTGCAAGGACAGAGTGAAAACCTAGGATCACAGCAGACCCTAAGAGGTGAGTAATTGAGTGTAGGGCTCTGGGAAGAATAGTAGTAGACGTGCTGCCTGATACATGCATTATTATGAAATGACATGCAGCTACCTGAGATGATAGTTATTTTGGAGAAGACACTACAATACCGCTGCTGCATTCTTGGGAGAGCTCATTGACTAGCAGAAGGCAGCGTTAGACACAGCACCTCTCTCTCTTGCCCATTATGCCGGACATTGTGCCATTGTAAATGTGCATTACAGCATAGTACATGAATGCATGTATTGTGTGGGCCCAAGCATGCACATTACAGCATGGGACCATTTATGCATGTACTGTCTCGGTATATTAGGAATATAACAGCATGCTGTCACTGATGCTTGCTTCGCCTGGGGTTACAAGCATGTGGTAAGTTTCATGAGCCTGGGTGTGCACAGCGGGCTGGACAGAGGAGAGAAAACCTACCTCCATCAATGCACTGTGCATTTACGCTTCTGCGTTTTGCTGGATGATCTTGGGATTTGGTACTGTAAACTCTCAACAGGGCCATTAAGGGTTGCTTGTTGCGACTTTAAGAGGCATAGGGGTATGAGTTGTGTCTTCTGAGAGACAAAGGAAGGGTGTGTCCAAGTATCTGCGCAACTGAGGGCCTAAGAGCAGGGAACTGTGTTTTTGTCAAAACAAGGCAAAGATAGAAACCTATGGTCAGATACACACAGACCTCAATAAAAATAAAATATTGAAACCATTTATTCGGTTTACATACACATATATATCGCATTTTGAAATACAGCGCTGTCTAGTTATGTTTTGAAAAGGGGGTGATTTTATTTTCACCCTAGCAGCCCTGCCCCATTTGACCACGCCTCTCCAACCGACCCCGCCCCCATCTCGTAGGCCCATCTGTGCGGCCCTCGGCCACAAGCCAGACTGTAATTTTGGCCCCTGGGAAAAAGTTTGTGGGTACCCATGGCCTAGAGTGTGGTTTTTTACCAGCAAGCCCTCCCTCCACTTTTGTACTATATTGTGCAGGTTTGGCCAGTGCTATTGGCTTGCTGTGGGATTCTTGCACTCCCCCTGCATTGTGCCTTTGGCATTCTTATATAAATGTATACAGTCATCTGGTGGGCATTAAATTACACGCAGTGTACCATGGAAGACTATTATGAAGATGATGATGACTACTATGTGGAGGATGATTCTGGCTCATTGGAGCAAGATTTAGTTGAGGCATTAGACCAGCGAGTGCAGCACTCCGTGAATAAGGCGCTTGTGCGTGCCATTAATCCACTGAAGCGTCATTTAAATCAATATGCGGAACAACAAGGTTGGTTGCCTGCTTCCCGTAAGTCCTCTAAGTCTCCTGTAAATCCCCATAGGTCTGACTTTCAAAAGTTGGCTAAGAGCTTTGCGGCTGACAAGCCCACAGCCACTGTGAGTGCGTCGACGTCCGCTCCTCCACCTACTGATTCCGACAACACTCATTCCTCTTCTTCTTCGGATCATGACGATCCTCCACCTAGGAAGAAGGTGTGCATGGAACATTTTGTGAATGCCCTCACGCATCCACCGGTCCTGACTTTTGATCCTTCAGATATTGTTCATCCCCACTCCACTTCCTGCCTGCCTTCTCCAGCTGTTGCAGAGTATGTTCAGACGCACATCCGTTAACCTTTCGAAAAGGATGTTAGGGCCAGGCTTCGTTCTGAATGCCATAGGCCGGATCTTGCAGACCATCTAGCGGAAACCTTTGAGGTTGACCCCACAATGGTCACCTATCTTAGGAAATACGCCAAGGATCCGAAGAAGGGTCTTGACAGATCTTGGTGTTCCTGCCAGGACAAGTTGCTTGATTTACTGGGTCCTCTCACCAAAATCCTGGATCTTGGGTTCCTGGCTAATGAGTCATTGGCCCTTGTGGACCCAGACAAGCTTATTGAGTGGGCGCAGAGGGCCATTTGCCAGTTGAGTAATGCCAACTGTGCAATTTCATGTGAGAGACGCCGTTCCCTCCTTCTAAAACTTGATCCGAAGTTGGCTGAGTTCTATACCTCAGAATCTGGTCCTGCTGCACAAGGTCTGCTATTTGGTCAGCCCTTTTTAAAGGAACTAACGAAGTTTGTTGCCGCCTTCAGTGGTTTAGACAAAGCGAGGCTTTGCTGCGGCGAGCGATGCGTCCAGTTTTTGCCAGGGCCGGACGACATAGAGGACGCTCATTCGGCTGTGGTTCCCAGCAACAGTCCCAAAGAGGGTATCAAACCCAGAGAGGAGGTGGCCAAGATGCTGGTTATAACACCAGATCCAATTTCTACCCCTCTCGCAAGGGGAGAGGCCAGTACAAAAAGGGACGTTCCGGAGGAAACCAAGGTGGTTACCAGGATTCCAACACTTCAGGTGAGCCTGATTCCAGCTTGCGATGTGGTTCTGGGGGGCAGGATACGATTTTTTCTAAACAATTGGCGTATGATCTCCAGCGATGCCTGGGTGCTGGAAACTGTCCAGGGTTACAAAATAGAGTTTTACCTGCCCCTGCATCAAACCCACCCTCCCACACCTCTATGTTTTTCCCTTCAAGATCAGGAATTCATTTCTGCAGAAATAAACGTTCTCTTCAAAAAAGGGGCGATAATCCCGACTGTCTGTCATCCCAAGGGGTTTGTCAGCACGGTGTTTCTGGTCGACAAGAAAGGGGGCGCATCCCGCCTAGTTCTCAATCTAAAAGAATTCAACGGAGGGGTCGTTTACAGGCATTTCAAGATGGAGGAAATCCATCTGTTACGGGATCTTCTTCGAGAGGGGGACTGGATGGTTCGTCTCGATCTCAAGGACGCGTATTTGTCGATTCCCGTCTTCGGTCTTCATCGTCGGTTCCTTCAATTCCTTTGGAAGGGAACTTGGTTCGAGTACCAAGTTCTCCCGTTCGGCCTCTCGTCAGCACCTTGGTGCTTCACGAAGCTTCTGAGGCCTGTCGTGGAACATCTACGCGCTCGAGGTGTTCGCCTGATCATTTACTTAGACGACATTCTGATTATGGCAGACTGTCCGCACAAACTCCTAACGCACCTGGAGTCAACCTCTTACAATCTCTGGGGTTTCTGGTGAATGTTCAGAAATCCGTCTTGAATCCAACGCATGTGATAGATTTTCTGGCCTTCAAGGTCAATTCACTTTCGTGTCAACTTCTGTTACCCAATCAGAAGATTCGATATATCAAGAGGGAATTGACTTCGGTTATTTCCAAACAGACTGTATCGTTGAGATCGTTAGCGCGAGTTGTGGGTCTGTTGGCGTCTTCCATTCAAGCGATCTTCCCAGGTCCTCTGCATTACAGGGCTCTGCAATGCCTGGAGATCCGTCATCTCCAGAGAGGCCTCCGTTACTCAGATCAGATTCCTCTATCAGAGGAAGCGAGGTGGGAGATGCAATGGTGGTTGGACCACATGGACGCTTGGAATGGTCGAGCCCTGCTTGGTGTGTCCCCGGATCTTGTGATAGAGTCAGATGCCAGCCTGTGGGGTTGGGGAGCCCGATGTGGTCCTGTCTCGACGGGCGGTCGTTGGTCCTCCCAGGAATTGTCTCTCCACATCAATTGCCTGGAACTCCTGGCGGGGTCCTTTGCGATACGATGTTTCACTCCCCTTCAGTCCAGTTGCTGCATACTTCTCCGTATGGACAACGTATTGGCAGTCCGCTATATCAACAAACTGGGCGGAACACGGTCCATGTTATTGGCGGAGATAGCCAAAGATTTTTGGCATTATTGTCTGCAACAGAAGATCACTGTTATTGCAGAATATCTTCCCAGCCGCAACAATCAGATTGCAGATTGGAATTCGAGGCATCTTCGGGACTTCAGCGACTGGAGGCTACATCCTCTCATTTTCCGTTCTCTCCTCCGGACCTGGGGCCAGTGTCAGATCGACCTGTTTGGCTCTCGCCTCAACACCGAGCTCCCGCTGTTCTTCAGTTGGAGGCCGGACCCGGAAGCCTTGGCCACGGATGCCTTTCTTCAGACTTGGCCGTCAGGTCTGTGCTATGCCTTTCCCCCGTTCATGATGATTCCCAGGGTCCTGGCTTACACGAAATGTTTTCAATCGGAATTGATTCTGATTGCCCCTCTGTGGAGGGCGCAAGCGTGGTTCCCGGTTCTCCTGGCGATGTGTTGTGCGGTGCCTCTCCTTCTTCCCCAGAAGTGGAATCTCCTGCTGGATCCTCTCGACGATCCACATCCCCTTATTCTGTCCGGCAATCTACATCTACTGGCGTGGCGAATTTCGGGGATCGCTGGTCGGTCCCGGGCCTTTCTCGAGATCCTTCCAAATTCATTAGTGAGGCCTGGTCTCCCAATACTCACAAACGATACAAAGGGTCTTGGAAGCGATGGTGTGATTGGTGTGTTCAACGGGAAGTAGATCCCACTTCAGCAGATGTCTCCATGATCATTTATTTTTTGGCATCTCTTGTTTCCTCCGGTTTGGCTTACCGGACTGTGAGCAATCTTCGTTCTGCCATTTCAGCTGGCCATCTTCATATTGATGGGAAACCTGCAGGTGAGCACCCTTTGATTGCCAAGTTGCTTAAAGGTATTCGTCTAGCGAAGCCTCCGTGTCCTAAGTACGTCTCGTTATGGGATGTTTCCATAGTTCTACGGTTTCTGGAGGCTTGGCCTTCCAATTCTTTATTATCCCGTAAACAGCTGTCGGCCAAATTGACTATGTTGTTGTGCCTTGTTTCATGCAAACGGGTGTTTGATGTTCGTGCTTTGGACCTGGCAGGTCGCAGCTTTACGCCCGAAGGTGTTACGTTTCTCCTTTCCAGACGTACCAAAACTAACACTTCTTCAATTACCTACCCTTCCTTTACCACACACCCCAACCTGTGTCTTGTTCAGTGTGTCAAGGATTATGAAGTAAGTACTGCTCCTTTGTGATCAGATATGCAGGGTCAATTGCTGATTGCTTTGCAGAAACCTTTTCGCCCCGTTACCCCAGCTACATTGGCTCGCAGGGTACGATGGCTCATGTCAGAGGCTGGCATTGATGTTTCTGTTTTTGGTGCTCACTCAGCACGAGGGGCGATGGCTTCCAAAGCATTCACGATGGGTGTCACTCTTTTTGACATTATGAAGGCCGCAGATTGGTCTTCTGATTCTGTTTTCAAAACTTTTTATTATAAACCGATTGATCATATTGCTTCTGTGGTGGTGGATCAGCTTTAAACAAGCATAATCGAAGCCTCCTGTCCTGACATAGAATTCAAAATTTGCGAACATTCGTGACAAGAATTTTCAATTCTATTAAGGACAAGGAGGCGAGGATTATCCCACCCGTTGTTATTTATGCATATATTGCTATTGTAAACATGTTAATATTTGCATATAGATTTCTTCACATCCCTTGTTGTTTCTCCCTACCTTATTTTGATTATTTTTCTGCACTGGATATGTATTACGGCGCTATGTCTCTTTTCAGGTTCTGACCCGAAGTAGAGGTTTTTCTGTACCATCTGCCTTCGCTCGCCTTCCATGGATTTCTGGATCCAAGGTTCTTCAGTTGCCTGCATCCTGGTTCATCTTGAACGTCTGCGAAGCTAGTTACCTTCTTTCCTGATGTTCTGCGTTTTGGTATCCTGTTTTGATCTGAACTGTTTCCTCCACAAAGAAAGAGGAAGAGAGATTGTCTATACGGCCTTTTATACTATGGTCTCTATGGTTGTTAACCTGGTGTTCATGGGTACTGTAGTTTTTTATTGTTTATTGGCTGCTGAGCATTTCCTTAAAGAAATGAGAAAAGCATAATCCTTGCCTCCTTGTCCTTAATAGAATTGAAAATTCTTGTCACGAATGTTAGCAAATTTTGAATTCTACTCAATGTACTCAAATCCCCAATTTTCTACTTTCCTGCATACACTCTATTTTCTCCCATGCAGGGTCCTGGGGTTGTGAGAAACCTTCAACTTCAACTGGACTGAAATATTTATTTCTTAGGGCATATCTGTTTGAAATATTTGGTAGGTTTTCAGTGCTCACTCTACTTAGTCCCCCCTCCCCTGCTTCTACTGACCTCGTTTTATTCATCTTGTCGACCACCGTGTATTTGGGGGAAGCACAGGACTCCCTGCCCCCAGCGCGGTTGACTCGCCTGGGGCTCATGTGCTGATCGGAATCACCATAGCAGTCGTGGGCGAACCTGCATCCCAGTCTAGTTGGAACCGGGTCCAGGGAGTTCTGCACTGCAAGTTGATGCGACGGCACCCAGCAGGAGCTGACTCTGCCAGGTGTGCACCGTAAGGAGACCCGCAGCGCAGTCCGCCTGTCACAGTGGAGCCCCAGAGCTGCCTGCAGCCCCAGAGCCACCTGCAGCCACCGCCCTCTGCCGGGGAGAAGTTCAATGGTGTGCGGCGTACCCTATCCGGCATCAGCCAGCCTCAGAGCGCGGAAACACTAAACCACCGCCGGGTGCTGTAAATCAAGCCGCCGCGCGTGACGCCGGAGAGAAGCCATGTTCCCTTCTACCTATGTCTTAACACTGGTTCTTGGGGTGGAGTGGCGCTCATGTTTATCCGAGGAAGGGTAGGGTCACAAGGAACATGAAAAATAACTTTACATCAACACTGGCCACCAGGGGCCATATTATACGTAGAGTGCATCTTCCTTTACTGCGTTAGGGGCACCTTTTAAAAGTTGCACCCAGTGCAATCAAGGAAAATGTGCCGTAGTAGAATGAATGCACTGCTCCCAGGGCAGCTACGAACTCTCGGTATCCCTAGGGCGGCGAACTTATGTGAAAAATGTACCGGCTGCTATGAAGTCACTCTGTGTTTCACAGTGCAGGAGGCAACCCGCCTGCACATTTAAAGGGGATTAGAGATCCCCTTGCAAGCGGGTGAAGTGAGTGACGGCACCAGCCTGCAAGGGGATGTCTGAGGAGTCAATTGGACCCCCAACCCTCCTCCAGAGGACTGCCATCAGGGGGCGCTCTGACCATGTGCCACCTTTTAGGTGGTGCACTGTCAGTGCACCTCCTGACTGCTTCTTTGCCTCTGCGCCTGTGTCTAAAATGGCGAGGGAGCAGAGGCAAACACCCTCTTATGATATTGCTGGCCCTTTACGTGCCCCAGCGCTATCGGTATGACAGAAGGGGATGCGCAAGCATCTTCGTTCCCTTCTGTAATACCAAAGTACCCCAGGCGTCACGCCAAGCAGATGCAAACGCCTGTTGCTCCAGGGGGTACTTTGGTAATACAGCTCCAGGTAGTTGAAATTCACAGTCATCTAGTCCAATGCTCTGGTCCTCTCCTGGACTAGTGAACACCAATGCCGTTGTGTTATCCCGGCTGTTCACTCACTTGGGGGTGGCTTCCCTGCAGGTAGGGGAAGGACACTACTTGAATCAGTCAACGCTTATGACAGCCTCACCGATCTACACTGGACATGAAGCTAACCACTCCAAGGACGAGAATTCCATAGATTTGATTTCACAGGTGAAACATAGGGTGGGAGAGAAGTGTTTGAGCCGGATTCTAAAACAACATGGAACACAGTTCATTGGTTGGTCACCATTATTTGGTACGTTATTTCTCCCTTACATCAAGATGTAGGAATGGCCATGTTAAAGCATTAACAAAGGCAAAAATTGTTCTACCAGAATTTGTCTCAAAAGGCACCATGTAACTGAAGAAAACACAAAATATAAAATAAAAGAAACATGGCTCTAGCTTATATGAACAAAAGCTGGAACTTTAACCTGTTTTCAAGTAAAATTCACTGTCCTGTTAAACTCAAAAATTGAGGATCATTAGATTTTTGTGAATCTCCAGATTTCCCTAAAACATCCTTGAAATAGAATTCGATTTTGATGGGCAAGAAAAAATACATAATAAAGCAGTACAAGTTTCAACCTAAAAATCAAGTGCATACCATAATAAAAATAATTAGTAGTTTATAGCAGCTCATAAACTCTATTTTGCCAATGTAAATCTCTCTTGGTGCACAGCAGGCGCAGTTTCTGTTTTAGGGATCTGGAGCTGCACCCCTCTGAAATTCCTCCAGATTTTCTGCAAAAAATATTAAATATATCAATTTATTTAGAGATAGGATCTCAGATCGTCTCTCTCTAAATAAATCGATGTGTTGAAGCTTAGGCTGCCTGTCCCAGGCTACCTGCTCCACTTCGCTTTGAACAAAGAGCCAGAAGCCAGACAGTAAATCAGCTTTCTGCAGTGTGACACGCAATGCAGGGCATACCTTCCTAAAGCCCTTCAGTACCATGGGAGTCTTTGGTGATATCCACTGTAGGCCAGTGACAATGCCGGCATCACATTTTTCAGACATTGCGGGCTAGCTGATGAGGGGTGATGCCCCAAAACCGATCCCAGGATGCTTTTTTCCGATCTAGGGAGGACCTGCCTTGGCAGTTCGATCTGGACTGTTCCCAGGAGGCACCGTTTCAAGACATATTTGCATATGGCTGGGTCTAAACTGGGGTGGCATGGTGAGCAAAAGAACAATGGATTTAACCGAGATCTATTGACTGGAGGTGAATGTTTGATTTGCTCTGCATTCCATCCATCATCTGTGTGTCTTTTGCTTTCTCGTCCTAAGTGCGCCGGGTATGCCTCGACGTAGGTCCAGGGTTCACTGTACGACTGCATTCAAGCTAGTCTGGCTGATCATGGTGATGCCCTGAAACAGGTCCCAGGATGCTTGTTTCCTGTCCAGGGAGGACCTGGCTTGGCAGTTCGGTCTGGACTGTTCCCAGGAGGCACAGGGTCAAGACTGATTTGCATATGGCTGGGTCTAAACTGGGGTGGCATGGTGAGCAAAACAGCGATGGATTTAACCCAGATATATTGACTGGTGGTGAATGTTGGATTTGCTCTGCATTCAGTCCCATCCGTGTGTCTTTTACATCCCTGCTTGAGGCCAGACATCATTCACAGGCAGAGATCCCACCCTTTCTCATTCATCACTGGGTAGGATTGAATGCAAGCGCCGTAAGTGAGTTTTGGTGCCATTGGTCATCTGACGTGTGTTGTCAGAGCTTTCTGCATACATGTGGCTTTCACCGTGAGGGGATCTATGAACCCACATCACATGATTAGGATCTCAGATGAGACAGACATGGATTGAGTTACGGTTCCTGACAGCATTGTCACTATTTTTTCATTTTTGTTTGACATCATGCTATTGCACATCACATATAATCATTGTTAATTACATTCAAGGGTGATTTTATATTTGAATTGACCATAATTATTGATTTTTATATTGATAGGAATTCTCAGTTAGATTGGGTTCACCTTAATTTAGCCCTAGTCACTGATTTTAATGGCTCCAATTAGATGAAATGTTGTGTTTCTGCTTGCTGTGCATAATCTCTTTCGGGTTTGAAAAGCCAAATTCCAACAGTGTGCTCATTCGAACTGTATTGTTATTGGACTGGCTTAGATGTATTCTCCTCTGCACAATATTGGGGAAAGCCATAAAGCTGAGATCTTATAATGTATGAGTCATGAGCATGGGAAGAGGGCTGAAAATGGGAGTTTGCAAAAGCTTACTTTTGATTGGTTTCTTCTCTGTGGGAACAGTACAGAATATCCAGAAAGTTTAATCCTATGTTTGAATTGTGCATCGCTAAGCCTGACGATTAGATTTGCTCCTGTCCACCTTTGAAGGAAAATGTCCCACTGCCACTCCTGAGACCCTATGCTTATTTTATTTCGACACACAGAGTTAGTCTCTTGAGTAAGCACATTTCTTCTTTGCCTGATTAGAACATTCATTCGGTTCTGATTAGATACTTCATTTGCTGACACCTGCTGCTTAAAATTCTCTGACCTCACTCAAAACTTTACCTTAATATTAGGGAGTTGTTCTTCAGGAGAACCAAATCTTTCATGATTTGCCTACAATCATCTTCAAATAACTTGGCTATGTATTTGCTATTCTGACATGCTTGGATCATATTCACTTATTCTATAAGCAGGTGATTATTATTTTCTGACAATTTTGCAGGATTTGAGTTTGTAACTTTGCTAACATGCTTATAAACATGTACAGTTTGCAAATCTATTACTCTCTGTCGCCCCTTTAGGGCAAAAGGGGCTTCACTGCTATCGATATGCTATTGAACTGTTGATGTTCAGCCTCAACTAAGACAAAGATCCATCCATTCTAGTACAGTTGGGATTCAAATTTGTACCAAGGCTTTGCACCTCCTCATATGGATGGGAATAGTTTTGCGGGATGCTTCTGGGCAAGTGGGATTTAGGCCTTTACTGGAGATGTACAGAGCAGTAGCCAGAGAACTTAAAGAAATGCGAATGTAACATAAAATGTTTGGAGTTCTCATCAATTGTAGTAGATATTGAAGAGTGAAATGAAAAGCAAGACATTGATATTTGTATTAGATAATGAGCCGGTGGTGAAAGTGATTGACAAACAGGAAGCCAATGACTTGTGGGTACTGGAGCTGTTATGAGAGTTAGTGTTCAAATCCCTAAAAAGCAATGTTATTATTTTGAGCTTGACACACTCAAGGTTTCGTCAGGGGGGTGGTCAGTGTCTTGTATCACTTCCAGTGGTTCAGATTCCATGGACGAATGCTGGAAGCATACAGAAAGAGAGAGATCAGATACGGTAGTGGGAAGCACGAAAGTTTATGGGGGCAGCCCAGGCCTGATGTGGGCAAGCTAGACAGGACGTTGTTGAAGGGCAAGGAATACTGAATAAGAAATTGTAAGTTAAAAAGATAGACCAAACGTGTTTAACGTTTAAAGGAGGGGCCTTTAGAGCCGTAAAGGGTGAGTTAAGTAAAGTGGATTTCCAAGATCACAATTTACTTAGGAGAGTGTGAAATTATTTCCAATTGTGTTTTTTGTAGCTAAAATTATCAAAACCAAGGTTTTACTTAAAGAGATTTCTCCCTGAAATAATGTGTTGTGATAAGCTAAAGGGACACTTGCTTTCTTCAGTTCTTAGGCTGCATGACACCAGACAGACTTTTGATACCTGGGTTCCATTTTACATGGAATAGTTTGTTATCCATTTTTCTACCTCATTGTTTTTCGAAAACATTGAGTTTCTCATTTATGAGGATATACTTTGATTAGATTATATTGCTTGCTTTTGTGATTTTTCATTTGATTGTTTACCGGTTTGGCTCACATTCATACTATAATAATAATTAAATAGCAGAACATAAAAAAAGAAGAATGTTTCTGTCTTCACACTGTAACTCACAATTTCTGTACTTTTTTAAATTGCTTATCAGTTTCTTCCTCTTTTTCTCTTCCTCTGAGAATTTGTGGTCCGGAGTGACACCAGACTTCTTGAGATGATCTGTGAAGGAGCAGGGTTTTAGCACTGCATAAATAACCCAAAAATAACATACCGCGATCGCCCCCCTTTCAGCTCTCCTGTCGTCACCAGGCTGCTGGAATAGGGCATGACATAGATTTAATAGCAGATAGAAGTTGTGGCAGCTGGGTCCAAGAGCATTCATGGAATCCTAGTGGTCCCTACAAATTACTGTATTTCATAATTGTGATATCCAAGAGTAGCTCCCTGAAGATTAAAAAACATGAAATGGCATATCTCCACCTGTTGTACCAACTGGATTCCTTATGCTGCACCAAGAAGATCACATGCACAAGTGTCATATCAACTATAGCCACTGTCAAAAAGGAATATGTATGTGAGGTTTACAGCCAAGAATGACCACCAGGGCCCATCTCGCCTGCCCTTTAATAACCTAGACTTGACCCCTCTCCAGCTTTCTATTTATTGTCTCTTTCCTCTTACTTCCTTGTGACTTTTGGAATCTTTCCAAGACATGCTTTTGAAATGTGACATTCCTGTACTGGACAGGTACAATGCTCGTTGTCACTGTTAATCATTTTTAGCGTGTAGAGAAACCTGTTCTTCCTCATTAATAGCATCATGGCTCAGCACTAAGCAAGGCACAGTTCAGGAGATATTCTGTAGGTTGAAGAATGATGATAATGACTAACGAGACTTGCTCAACACAAAAAGGATCTTTTGTTTTCTGTGTAATTAGAGAAGGCCATACCACTATTATTACCAGGGATCAAAGGGATCATTGTCAGTAGGGGTGAGAAGGTGCGCGTCACTGCACAGACTTTTTAAGAGGTGAGATAGGAGCAGATCTGAACTAAGGCATGCAGCGACAAAACCTTCTCTAACACCAACAATCACAGCCCTGCCTCATTGGGTTTACAAGGCCTGATGCCTTTCACCAAAGACTTGCACCGTGACCTATCAAGTCCCCTTTGCCAGAATATCCAGGCCACCTCTACCAGATCTGATAGCCACTTTTCATAATCTTACAATATTTGCCTTCCCACTCAAGTGAACAGCTAACCTGGTTGCCTTGTGGCCTACACGTCCTGCTCTCCACTGGTTATCCAGAAGAAAAGCCTTCATTTTACAATGCTCCCACAGCCAAATGTTTGTCCCCATGGTCCAAGATTTTCATGCTATGTTGCACATTATCCTATAGATATGTTTTAAATTTGCACCCAATACAGGACAAATTCAGGGCACATAGACGTGATTAGGGAGAAAATAAACCTAGGTTTTCATATGTAATTTGTTCATAATAAAGATATCCCGACTGATCTTGATACAAAATCAATTTCTCTACTGGCTTTGCTGACTGTGCCTGCCTTTCTGACTCTATATCATAGTGTCATAATCATGCCTGTGTTTTACTCTACATATCATAGTGTTCTAATTGTGCCTGTTTCTTACTCCATACCTTAGAGTCATAGAAAGAAACACACCCAAATAATTGTGTCGTCTGTCCACTATGGATTTCATGCTCGTCGGTTTTATGAAATCAAAACCTGTACCTACACTGACCAAGTATTTCCTATGTTTTTAGGTTTACCATAACCAGGTTCAGTAGTGACCTGCATGCTTTATACTCTAGTAACATGTGATATACTCACTCCCTTCGCATACCACCTCTCCTGGATCAGTGAATAGAACCCCCAAAATAGGTGAATCCTAGCCTCCTCTCAACTGCATCTGCCTTCATTGACTCATTTCCACTTAACAATGAACAACAACTGGCCCAAACCTGCTTCTTAACCTGATGGCCTATTTGGCAACATTTCTATTCGATTACCTTACCATCACCTTCCAAATCCCTTCATCTTTGACACCTTTAGTCCTCCCTGTGCTCCTTCCAAAGTGGCATCAATCCCAACAAAGTGGATTCAAGTTCCATAGGGTAGGTCTTTCCAATCCGTTCCTCAATAAAAAGCAGTTTGACTACACATAACCATATAATACTCCCTGTGCCTGTGTTAAATTATTTCTATCTCCCTTCTACCCTGTAACGTCTAGTTATCTGTCACTTTATATGAACAAATACATAGGTAACTTTCTTAAATAGCTGATCCTTTCTTTCTGTCTCACCCATTGTGATTTTCTAAAACCGTGTCCTTAGTTTTTCCCTTACACTTGCATATTTGGTCTGTAGCACAGCAGTACCAAAGTCGCCTACTTCTTCAAAATCACAAAGACATCATAAACTAAAAACTTTCCCTAAAACTTTGCTTCCTCTTTTGAAACACGTTCCTCCTTTTTCCACAATGAATCATTTTGCCAATGCATCAGCATACCATCTTCTGCTCTTGCCTCAAGCATTCTCCATGAAGTTTCTCCACAGTGGCTCAGGGTTATAAAACACTCACTGAAGAAAGCAGTTTGCCCTTCATTTCCAATCAATCATCACCAGGTCAGACTCCCTCCCAGCAACTGCTTCAGAAGTCTCATTACATTGCCCTTCCTGCAGTCTCTAATTTCACCTCCCACAGTTCTCCTTACAGTTGTGCTAGACCCATAGTCCCTCCAATGCTGCAAGTATGCTATCTGTAAACAGAACAGGGATTGTTCTATTGATGATAGTGTGCTAATTCTCCCAGCATCCATGGTTGTCAGGAAATTGCTCAGAAGCAGGCTTCTACCGGGATGACAACCCACAACACACAGCATCTACAATATTATTGTATGCATCTGGAATGTGAGCTCAAATATTCTTAGTAACTTCACCACCCAGCCTTCTTTGGTGTACTAACTGCTACTCAAAGCCACCAACATCATCTGCTTGTCAACACCTCTCCGCAATAGGAACTCTAGTCTCCCTGACCCCTTTATATATCTTTTCATTGTGACATTTCTGGTTATTCGGCCACTATTGGACTTGGTTCGGACAGTTTTTTGAGCATCTCTAGAAATTTAGGGGCCTAAATTCACAATAGGACTTACGACTTGTAAAGTTACAAGTGTGGATCTCCACACTGAGCATTGCAGTGCAGAGATTCCACCCGAGTGCAGAGATTTCGCCAAGGGTGCGGAGACTGCGTACTCGTATCTTTTTGATTCGTAAGTCCGTTTGTGAATCAGGCCCAAAGATTCTGTTGGCCCGGTAGACTGGCTTCTTGACAGGGATGGTATTGAAAATGTTGCTGTTGGCCCTGAAAATGAAGAGCACCTAAAGTGAAAGCCAATGTAGATATCACATGCTCCAATGAAACCCTCTCGATGCCCGGCCTGTCATCACCTTACCACCATTAAACCAATAGGTGTTGGGAGTTTGGGGGTCTAACTGTCATTCATGGGTGGGGCCTTGCTTAGAGCTGTGATGCTTCATGCTGATAAGGGTTCAAAGAGGGCCACATGGCAAACCAAACAGGAGCGTGGGTAATCCTCAACAGAATTCCATTAAGACTTGTTTGAGGCAGAGAGGATGGGAATGGAAGTTCCAGAAGAAGAAGCCAGTCATATACGTTAGTTGGCCAACAAGTTTATATTACAAGGATACAGGGGCAAGTCAACGCAGTTTTTTGTATAACCTACAGAGTCTTAAAATGTGACTGTTGTTTGATCGGAGACCAGTAAAGTGTTAAGACATCAGTAGCTATTCCGTGATTCCATGCCTGATTCACAAAGGGCCTCTGCACTCGTGGCGGAGGCCCAGCAGTCGTGGGGGAGTTTCTTCACTCGGGCCGGAATCTCCGCAATGAGAATTTTGATTGCGGAGATTCTGTCCCGATGTGGAGACTCCTCCATGACTGCGGGGCCTCCGCCACGAGTGTGGAGGCCCTCTGTGAATCAGGTCTTCCCTATCTGGTCTCAGATGAGCAAGTCCACATGATTTCCGGTTTGCTATTGACCTATCAGAGTGCTTGGGTAAGTCGCATGCAGTTATCAAGGACAGAATGGCGACTAGAGGACTAGAGTAAGCAGGATCAGTAGAGTAAGGATCCCATGAAGGAGGTATTCTGTGCATCCTTAGCCAAGTTGCTGACCCCCAGCCTGTGAATAACATTTTTCTGGTGTCCAGGTATGGACCTCATAAAAAGAAGATGGAGGGTTTTTTGGCCAGTAATCAGTACTGCGACCTTTGTATCTTTAATTGGTGGGGCAGCCATCTATTTAGTGTGACCTAGAAACTAACTTTGATGTTTGATTTGAATCTCAGTGTCATCTATCTACATAGTTGTTAGACCTGACACCTTTTGGCGTGGTTCTTCCCCCATCTTTTTGCCTCTGACTCATGTGTTTTGATGCTGTACTGGATTTCGTTTTTGCTGATTTAGATGCTTTGGACACTCTGCCACTGCTGATCAGTGTCAGAGTGTAAGTGCTCCCTCTGTAAATTGCCATATTAATTGAATATACCTGATTGGCATATTTGTATCACCACAAAGTCCCTAGTAAAGTGCACTGTGTGTGCCAGGGCTGGTGATGACAGATGCTACTAGTGGGCCTGCAGCGCAGATTGCGCCACCCACATGAGTAGCTTTAAAATGGTGACTCAGGCCTGCCGGCGCAGGGCCTGTGTGCAGTCAGTGGACTGCCCTGTCCCCCTGGCCAGTGTCTCCACTGGCTGGGCCTAACCCTTCCCTGTCTGTGCACATCAGCCACCCCTATGGAAGGCTCAAGGTACCCCCCTGGGCAGGGTGCAGTGTATGGATAAGGTAGAGCATGTACTAGTGCAGGTCACATGCTCTGGTAGTGGGCTGCAGCCATTTTTTGTGCTCACTGCTGTAAGGCTATCTTGCTCCATAGAGTAACATGGAGGAGGCTGGGCCCATGTGATACCAGCCTATCTTCCCATAGGAACAAGATGGGACATAAGTGAAAGATATCCCTGAACTCAGAATTTAATGACACATCTTTTAGTGAAGGGTGTTTTTAAATCCTGTGTTGGAGAATAGCACTTTTAGAAAGTGGCTGTTCTCTTGTCTAAACCTTTCTGTGTGCCTGGGTTTGTGGAATGCCTGCCTGGTCTGGATGTGACAGGGGGGTTGCAGAGCCCCCAGAGGAGAGGGTCGGAGCCAGCCCGGGGATGAAAGGGCACATCTGCCTGCCTGGGAGGTGGGAGGAAGAAACGCCTGATAAGTGCTGGGCTGTGCCGGCCTGCCTCCCCCATGCTAGCTCCCTCCTGCTGGTCAACTGACACCTCTGACCCTGAAGCTGACAGGGAGAAGAAAACCAGAGACACCTCAGTGCTCCGCAACCCCCAGAACTGGTTTAGACTGGACTCAGGGCTCCTTGCACAAAGACTTCAAAGGACTTCAAAGACATTGAGGGGTATAAGGAAAGGACCCCTGACTACAGAAGATTAGATTCTGAAATTCTACAATCAAGAAGGAACATCAGCTGGAAGGAGGACGGCTGGAGAACTAAAGGAAGATTGCCTTGCTGTGTGCTCTAAGGGCTGACCTGTTCTGCTGTCTACCTGGAAGCTGAGGAGGAGAAAGGGACTTTGCTGTGTGCGGTGACCCTGCCTGCTTGAAACTATGAGAGACTTTGCTGGGTGCTGTGTCTCCTGAACTGAATCTCCAAGGGCCTGAGAAGAGCTGGCCTCCTGCTTGGGACCCAGGACTAAAGGTTCCTGAAGCTTTGCCAAAAACTGCGGCAAGATCGTGTGGTGATCGGCCCCAACCCGTGTGCCCTAATTGCCATCTGTGGGGAGCGATCGCTGTGCTCATCGGCACAGACTCAGGGGCGAGGAGTGGCCGTGGGGTGTTCCTGTGACTAGGATCCCCCCTGTCGATTGGCTGGCAAAAGAATCATTCTGCCGCGAACCGCGGCCCCAAAGGAATCTTGCCGCCAAATCACCGTCGCGGCCCGGGGCCAGAAACACCCTCCGTGAATTGCCTCGCGTGTAAGAGCCGCAGCGGCGAAGAACGAAGCCGCCGCGCTCCCATTGGCTGAGGGAGCCGAGCCCCCTCAGTAACGCCGCGACGGGATTGGCCCGTGCGGCGTAGCGTCATCGGCGAGGCCGTGCTGTCATTGGTTGACGGCCCGCATCATCAGAGCCGAGTCCCGGGAGCCGCTCTGCCATTGGCTGACTCCCGGGTACTGAAGGGGCTCGACCGGAGGGCCGCGACCTGATTGGCCCGCAGCGTGGAGCAGCCTACAAGCCGCCGAAGAAGCCGTGAGCGTGTCACCCCAGCGAGGAGCCGACAGCCGGAACAGCTGCCTGACCCGTCCTCGCCGGGGGAGTGAGTCCGCGTGTGTTCCTCGCCCCGGGCCTGTCGTCCCCCGAGGTGTGCTGCATCCCCCGCCGCTCGTTGGATTGTCGAGAGCGGGCGGGAGAGCACGAGGGGACCGGCCGGGGCAAGGAGCGAGTGTGCTCTACTAGGCGCGAGGCGCCTGAGGCCATCCGGCGCACGAGGCGGCCCCGAACAACAGAAAAGGAGTCCCAGGGATACCGGGTGAGGCGCGCTTGCCGCGCTTGGGGGGGCTCAGTGACTGCGAAGGCTGGTTCTGGATAACTTAGCATTGGCACTGCTTGGACTGCTCGTTTTTAGAGCTAATTGAATAGGAATCAGTGGCATTATTTTTAACTGCTGATTTGAGAGACTTGAGACTGTTTTTTTTGTTCTGAGAACTGCCTATTTACAAGTACCACCCTTAAGATTAAGCGCAACGTATTCTTACCAAAGTGATTATCGTGCAAATGCCTGATTTACTTGCTGAAACTAGATAAAGTTATATATTTTTATAAAAATACTTACCTGTGTGGTCTCAGTTTGTGGTGGATTGGGGATTATTGTTGGGTTAAGTGCAAATGTTATCCACAGTGCCTCTGTTTAGCCTAGACTGCTCGCGCCATGCTACCTAGAGGGTGAGCAGGGGTTATCTCAGAGGGTTATTCCTTCACCCTGACTAGAAGCAAGGGTCCCTACTTGGTCTAAGGTACTTACCTCTGCCAACTAGAGACCCCCGGTTCTAACAATAGTGTATTTGATATTGCAACAGTCAAGGATGCTCGCTAGTGGGTCAGATAGAATTTAAAGACAGTCATAAACAAAGCTTGTACATAGACTACACCAAGATCCAACTCAAACATCAAAGTTAGTCTAGGGGCCTTGTAGCACCCCAGAGTTGATGTTGGTGGCTTCTGATGCAAAGGAGAAAAGTTTGATCTATCTGTATGACCAAAGAAGAAAGGTGTGAGCAATTGGAGCATATTGGCCTCAGTGTTGCTTTGCTAGGCTCCCGCTCAGCTATTATACAGGACCTCAATTTTTCCCCAGCAGGCAGCTGACTTGTTTTCTAACAATGGCCACAGGCCTTACATAAAGGGCCTCTTAAATTGAAATGTGCAATGTATACCTCAAAAAAAGTCCACACAGCCCTTGACTTCTGTGTGTAGGCTTATTTATGTCTCATACAACTCTTTTCTCAGCAGGCAGAAAAGCTGGATCCCCTTGAGCTGCTGTGCCATCACTGTCTCATTCAATCCTTTTGTTGCTGCTTCCCCTTGTGCTCTCCTTAATTATCACCTCCTCTTCGCATGGCCCAGGTTCACAGAACGCATTTTCCTTCTTTTTCTATTGGGTCCTCAGAGGATCTGAGTGCACACTCTAACACTTGCTATGACCACAATCTCAGATGAAGCTCCTGGCCTGAGGAGTGTAAAGAATGCCTACACCTAATTGGAGTGAGGATGGGGAGATGGTTCCATCATGGTGCTTATTCCCAATTCTCAGCTGAGAGACCTCAAATTGCGATTTTTAACGAATCGCAATTAGAGAATCACAAAATGCAATGTATGTAGGATTTGCAAAACATTTTGCGAATCCTACTTATTTGCGAATCACAAATTGAGATTCGCAATTAAGGAATACTTTCCCATTCATTCCTTTGGGCTAGGAGGCCCATAGGAATGATTGGGAAGATATTTTCAATTTGCGATTACCAATTAGAGAATTGCAAATTGAGAATGAAATTTCAAGGTTGCCAAAAGGACACCCTGTTACACCTCTGAAATATGCATGTGTGCACATTTTGTGCACATACATGCCATAAGGGCATGTATGTGCGACATATGGCACTTTAAAAAAAATTGAAAAACTTGCTTTTTCAAAGAAAATCGCAAATTACCACCAAGTTGGTGGTAATTTGCAATTCCTTAAGGCCAAATAGCACATTTCTGTTGATTCCAGATTTGCATTTAAAGAATCACAATTTGCAATTCCTTAATTGCATTCGCAAAATAGAGAATCGCAAATTTTGCAATTCTCTATTTTGCGATGGCCTTTTGGGATGATACATTCCAAAAGGCTTTTTCCAATTCGCAAATGGGCCGATTCTGAGAAGCTCCTCGTTTGCTAACGGGAAAAAGGCTTGATACATATGGCCGTTGGAGTATCATATCACTACCTAATCTTCACTGCTGCAATGTTCTTTCATGGGCTATGACACATGATGTTGGCACAAGGATTTCAGTCCCTTTTTCTGTAGCTGGGGATTCCTGGTTCAGGAAGAGAAAAAGCTTAGGTTGGCCCCAAGTGGCGAAGGATGATTTGTACTTGCCTGGAGCAGCACAAATGGGGAAAGGGCAAGAAGACACAGTTGAATGCAGGATATGAAGCAAGCTCACCCTGTAAAAAATACAAAGAATGGAATTTATTCATCATATATCTGTAAACAGTGCAATGGTTTCAGTCAGCATATGTTTGTTACTGTGGTTTTCGCATTGCCGCATTATAGGTCCAGTAATTCAAGACTATTCTGATATATTTTAGAAGGAAGGTTAAATGTTTGTGATATTAACATTTAAATTTCCCTTAAACCTACAATGAATACAAAAAAATTGAAAATAAGATTGCTTCATGTATTCATGGAGATTTGTGTGAAAAATACAACCTTTTGTTTATTTTTTGGCAAAAAATAATAATCAACCTCAACTGACGAAATGAAATAGGTAAAATATATAATGGATTTCGAATATGTTGAAAGAAAAGTGGCCTAGTGACTAAATTGTTACATTTATAACTTTGCGTAGTTGTGGCACTTAAACAAAAAAGTGTGTTTAACTTGTGGGCAAATGGCTTCATTTTTCCCAAATTGAAAGCATATGTAATATATAAAGCAAATATTCAATATGGTACCTCCCCTGCACTAAGTACATGTCCCTCCTTTGTTATAACCCTCATAAACTTGTTTTGCTAAGCTGAGCTAAAAAAATAAAAACAGCTCTCCATAAAGTTCTCAAACCAGCTACTCTGGTTTGGCCTGCTCCTTCTACACCCATAACACGATAACCGCACCTCGGTGGTCATCACGTACGACATGGAATGCTACCCCCATAGGATCAAAACAAAAACAGCATCCTTCCAACCACATACCCTACATGGTGCAGCCTGCTACTCATATAGGCAAGCGCTTTCGCGCCCCACATAGGGGTAGCACGCGCTATATAAATGTTGCAATACAATACAATTAAAAACATTTTCTGCGAAGCTCTATTCTGCCCTTGGAATCACTTTCTGTACACAAAGTGAAATACGTAAACAATCACTCATGTGTTGTTATATTTCCCTGTTGTTCTTTGGGGTGTGAAACACATATAGGTTTAGAAACCACCAGGGTGTTTTCATGGATATAGTGTTTTCATCAAAGTAGTTACAGTCTTCAGGTTCTAGGGGCGGAGGTTTGGGGTCGAGGGTCTTTGGGACATGACAACTACCAAATAAAAAAATTCTTGGCTTGGTAGTTGGGCCGAGCATCCCTGAGTCAGGTCTGCTATGTCTGTGTCGGGTGTTTTCATTGTGCACCAAGAATAAAATAAACCGGTGACCTTTGATGTAAAAGAGGCAAGAGAGACAAAGATATAGTTCTGGTGGCTGAATTTCAAAATGTGAAACCAGATAGCAGGAAATCAATACTAACTTCCCTGCTTGTTCAAATTGTGTGATCCTAGTCAAAATGTGATCTCACCCAGTGTCCTATTTTATTATTATCACATATGAGAGCACTTCTGAATACTTGAGTTCAGGATGTGCGCTGTAGAAGCACCTCTAATGTTTCTATTGAATAAAGTGTAATGTTGCTCCATCTATAATAAGGATCTAGGCCATGTTTATGGTTTACATGGCTCCTCACATGCCTCTTATTTCGCTAATGGCATTGGCTTTAAGGGCAAGCCAATAATGGTTCTAAGTTCATGTTTAAAAACCATCACTTTTAATAAATGTCTGTCTATGCAGTGATATAATCTGATGTACTATGTTCAATTGTTTCGCATGTTAAAAAAATTACACTTTCTGAATTTTGAAGAGGCTGTTTTATATTTTTCCATGATGTTTGTTGCACAATATACATTCCAAACATCTTCATGTGTTTGCTCATACATGGACTCTTAGGGGCCCATTATGATGACGGGCGGACTTAGTCCGCCCGCCATCATACCGGGACCTGGGACCGCCCGCCATAAGGGCGGGGGTTCCGATCAGGGCATTAGGATGCGCCCGCCACACAGGCGGGCGCATCCTGTATATGTACCATTGCGACGGGCGGAGCAGAAATCTCCGCCCGCCGCAATGGTAAAAGTGCAAGTTGTGCTTTTCTAAGCGCGACAGGACAGGCACCGCGTGGTGCCTGCCATGTTGCACTTAGAAATGCAGGGGGGGTACCATAGGTACCCCCATGTGCACCCCCCAAGCCACGGACTCCCAGGGGGCCCGCAGGGAGTCTCCGCATGCCTTTCCGTGGCAGCATTGCCGCCACGGAAAAGCATCAGCAAAAGCCCATTGTAATATGGCGGGCGGTGTCTAACAGACACTGCCTCCATATTAATCATTTTCCGCCCCGGCCGCAAGACGACCGGGGCGGAAACAGGGGGGCGGTGTTTCACACCACCACTGTCCCCTCCGCCATCCTAATATGGCGGGGGGGGGAATTGGGCCGTAGATGTCGGGCGGATTTCCTCCGCCAGGCTGACGGTGGCCACCGCCAGCCTGGCGGAGGAAATTTGCCCAACATCGTAATGGAACCCTTGGAGTCAAGCCTGACACTTGGCTTGGCAATGTCTCGGCTCCCCCAAATAATTTGCTTACTCATCCACCTCTATTTGCAGCTGAGGTTTCATACATGGGGCCATCAGCCCCTTGATAAAATGATTTGTAAAAGGCGAGGGCTGGTTAGATGGAGTCCTTCCTACATGCATCGATTTTACACCTATAGCATCGAGGGTTCTCATTGCAGGGACAAAGAAGAGTGAATGCAGTGAAAATACACTTAAATAAGTGATCCCAGGGCAGGGACTCAAGGATGTTACGTTGTTCGTGACCATAACCATGAGTTCCCTAGGAGAGCTAAAAGGTCCAGGTGGGATGGGCAGGGGTGTAGTTTCAGGGGAAGTTTAGGGTGTGACAGCCCCATATGTATTCTTGGCTTAGTATTTGGGTCTGTGGGCCATGAATTGGGTCTGCTATATCTGTGTCAGTTCTTTTCATTGTTCTCATTTAGCTAAGAGCTTTTTAGTAGTTCATTATTTGTAGAAGAAACTCAACTATATCGTGACTGGTTTACAAAAAAGTAGTAAATCGGAACCCATAGAGGTACTCCTCAAACAGGTACAAATTTACAACTTTTTGGAATTCACAAACATTGACAGTAGTAGGCTTGGAAAGCTGTGCCAGTTTCAAGTTGTCAGATATACTACTGCCAATCAAACACCCAAAAGGTGAGGGGATGAACAGCTGCAAATATTCAAACCAGTGCCAGTAACTTGGGTGGCATTCCTAAACATTGTTTTTGGTCACTGTGCCTCTCTAGACAGAGGCCTACCTAATACTGATCCTGGTCCTCATGAAAACAGTCCATCCTGAACCTTCGTCATCTCACTGTTCTGCATTTTCGCCCACTGCTTTTTTAGTTGGGAAATTTGAGATTCACCCCCCCTCCCCAAATCTCATTGACTAAGCTACGCCCCTGCCAATTTCCTGCAGTTGACTGGGGTTTCCTTTTTAAGCATCAGTAATTTGCTGCACACTTTCAAACATATTCTCTTCCCCATTTGTAATTTTGCACTGTTTCCATTCTCCAGCACTCTCATCGCATTCTCCTACTTCCTTATTCTTATAATTCAAGTTAGACTGTTGTATCACACTGAGCTTTCCAAGATTTCACTTCAGTTTTTGTATCACGAGACGTGAAGTCTTCTGACATTTGTATTTAATTTGATAGTTTCTGCTTTTGAGCATTCTTGTAGAAATAGATGAGCAATGAATATTTTAAATTCTCTGGTCCATTGGTTTTTGGCCATGGTTTTCACATTTCATCACGTACATTGCTCTTACTGCTAGGTAAGCGTGTGGTTCAAATAGCCTGCTCGTTGGATGTAATGACTTGTTCTGACACTTAAATAGCGAAATGAGATTAAGGATTCTGTAAATTGCAGCATACTACATTTTGCTGACTCTGATCATGTGTGTGTGTGTTTTTGTATGTGTGTGTACGCACATTTAGGTGTGCATGTGTGAAATGGGTGGTGTGATTGAAAAAGAGGATTCAGCTGTAGTGGAGCCCGCCAATCTTTAGTCCTGGGATGAACTAACACGTTCTAAACATTTTTTTTTTAAAGTGATGTGGGTCAGAAAGTGCCTCACGTGAGCAACACCCATGGAGCTACTGCTAGGTACTCGCCAGTTGGCTCACTCTGTCATCATTGGCACTTTCCTGACTGTAAAGAACGTGAGCTAACTCTAAATAAAGTGAAAAGTAAAAGAGAAATTTGTATCAATGAAAGTGATATCTATCTTAACATCTAAAAGCCCCATATTTAAAGGGAGGCCATCTATACTCTCCCCAGGTTAAAATTGAGTTGCGGACACCTATCACACATATCCATATAATTTTTTATAGTGTTCGCACTCAGTTAAAATAATGGAATGTTTAGACCATTTTGACCTGAACGGCACTTAGGAGTGGAGGGCGTCCTGGTTCTTTTTCCCTCTTATGCTCCTTTTTGTGAGATGCCGGATGAGTGGAATCTGTAGTCAGATTGTGTGTATAAAGGCCATTTGGGTTGCTATCTGCTTTGAACATGGAGTCCAACTTGTACGCTTTGCAGAGGAGGTGTGTTTTCAGAGTGCTCGTAATCTTTAGTCAGTCCTCTTCCAGTCTTCCGGGACGGAGGAAGGACGTTCCACAGGGAAAAACTGTTAAAAGGCGGAGCTTTTAATCCAATTCTGTGACCCTGTGCAAACTACTATTGAGTACTTTCAAGAGACTGGCCTAAGGCTTCTGGGTGGCAGGTGGACTGGAAGATGACCTAGTGCTTACCTGTCAAGACAGGTCTCTTTGACCTAGGACTCTCTGGGGCAACTGGGAAGCACTTGTCCTGGGTTGCATATTGACCCAGGAATTTGTGGAACCAGATTCTTACTCAATGGCAGGAACCTTCTCTTTAGACATTAGCTCTAATCCCTGCAAAAAACCCTATCTGCGACCTGGAACGGAGCGGACACTTTGCAGAGCGGGAGAAGGAAGGAAAGCGACAGGATCCGACTTGCAGACAACCAGCCCTCCATGACTGCAGGACGGAGGTTTGTGGCGGACGGGAGCTGGACGCGAAGAGTCCACAGCCAGCAGCGGACTCGAGAGAGACACCAGCAGCGCCAGCGGTGCAGCGCTGGACACAGTGAGCTGCGCTGGTCTGCCTCGCTACAGGAGAGGCGAGTAGCTGTCTGGGAGCGTCGGGAGGACTACGGGTGTGATCTTCACACGGCAGACGGGGAGAGCAGATCGAGGCATGAGAGCGAGCCTGCGTGGATAAAGGTAGGGGCACCATAACCCCTCCGAGTGTCCCCCCCCCCCGCTCCCCCTCCTCTGGATCATCCGAGGACAGGTGGCGGGAGACAGGAAAGTCGGAGCCGATCCGTCCCGCCTGATCTAGCAATGGCGGCGAGAACGGACAAGGGAAGTGTATACTGACTGCAACCTCGGAATGGTAGTGGAGGACTGGACGCTCCCAGCCACTAGCATGCAGCACATGCCTAGATGACATAAATAGAAAAGACTCACCAGTTGCACAAACGGAGGAAATAAGGTCCGGCTTGCCTGACCTTAAAATGGCGGCCGTTTCTGACATCGTCAGGCATGAAACAAAAATGCACCAAAATAAACACAGCAGGCAGAAGAGGAGAAAGTGAAAAGGGACTTTTATCGCAGCAACTACAAAGAAAGGCAATTGAGAGTGGACTACAAGTAAGGGAAAGAGAGAAAAGACTTCAGCTCTCACTGTGTAAGAGAGAAGAGACTTCTCAGCACTCACTCAGATAAAGTAACAAACGGCCATCTTGGAATGGGGAGCAACCCCACCAATAACTAAACATCCTCACACAAGATCCACATGCAAACAAGGAAAGATAAAGAGGAAAAGTGTGGTAATAAAGAAAAAGGGCTAAGATAGTAGCAGCTTACAAAGAGACATGAAAGAGATTAAGTAAAACAGTGGAAAGATTAATGAGATCATAGCTATAATTCAAAAGATAACAAGGTGGTCTCTAGGAAACCTGGAAGGACAGAAACTAGAAATCACTGAAAGATCTTCACGAACTAAAGAACAATTATGTCGGTCAGGTACACAGAACGTGAAGACATGAACGCACAAGTAATAACATACCCACCCAAGATTTCTAAGAACGCGGCAAAAAAGGTCAAACACAACTTACTGAAGAAACACCCAGAACAACTGTTCTTGGACCCCTCGTTTAACACAGATAGGGGCATTATCATCAATGACCTGATATTCTTCACTAGAAGAACGGCGACCTGGCGTAATGTCGTGACAAAAAGTCTAAATATTGAAAATATAACCAACATCCCACACGGCACAAAAATTAGGAGCAAACCTTCAGCATGGTGCAGAGCGGTCCTAAACATAACTATATACAAAAATGGAATTGTACTCATCCAAGCAGCAGACAGAGAGCTAGTAAAATTTGACAAAATATTCTCAACGTTAAAAATAGAAGCAGAAAACTTAAGATCCCAGACACCTCGAACACAACGAGTAGTCAATATAATCAAGAACACTTCTTCCAATACTGATGGAACACCAAACATAAACCGTCAAGATCCACCACAACCAACACGCCATGGAGAAAGACCTAATCATCAACAAAACTTGACGCCACCAGATATCACAAATGACTTAAACAACTCGGTCTCCAGAGTAGCCTACAAAACGGGCTGCCGGAACGATCTAATCACCAACACTGGAGATTTACCTGGAACTACGATGGCCATACCGGAGAAAGAGATTAAAAGGATAGGGTTAGCTCCTAACCCTCGAAATAAAGAGAAGAGCCAGGCACAAATAGAAATGCCGGTGCCGATACCACATGACGCCACAACACTTGAAGAGGGTGGCTCAGCGCCAAGTGAGATCTCCTATGAAGATAACAACAAAAAGAACAGGGCAGAGGATACCAACATTCCCCAATCTCCCTCGAATGCGAATCCGGAGTCCATTACAGCTCTATCCACTAAAACACCCTCTACACCTAATATCATAGGAAGCAATGGAGACACCTCTAATAAAGTCAAGAATCATATCAAAAATAAGGATACAGCGACTAGACCGGTAGCAATGAGAAAAGACCTGTCACGGAGGAGGGAAAATTGTAGAACGAACACAGCCAGGTCTATGTCACATAAGAAATTTGTCCGAACATTGAAAGAAGTCAATGAGCTCAAAAAACTAATAAGCAACCTAGCACAAGACTCGATGAATGTCGCAAAGACAATTGAGAAAATCTGGGAGATGACGATGAATACACACACGAAGGTCGCACAAATCCAGAATCTTGTACTCCGACCCAACAGACCAAACAGGACCAACCCCTTAACAAATAAAGAAACCCTGGCCCTACTGCAATCTTATGAACAACCGGCTCAGGGAAAGGAGGAGTATATCGAAATTGTACCGATTGACTCGAATAGAACGTCCAGAAAGAATGACAGGAAAGCAATCCACCACAACTTACAACATATACAGGCAACTACAATCGACACGGAAAATGAAAACCCCGTTAACTCACAGAAAGCCCTGAAATGCCTACTTCTTAATTGTCGCTCGGCAACTAAACATGCATCGGACATAGCCGCCCTCATCATCAACAATGAAATCGACTTGGCCATCCTCACGGAAACATGGCTCAGTGAATCATCATCTCCTACCATTGATCTCCTAGTACCACCTCAATATAACATTGTCAGGCTAGACAGACCAAGGAAAGTGGGAGGAGGTATAGCGTGCATTCACCGGTCCGAGATTAAGGTCAACCAATTCCAATCTGACCCCACGGAATCATGTGAATACCTTGGTCTTAACATAAGATCACTAAACAATCAAAGCTATAACCTGCATGCGTTCTACCACCCACCGGGAGAGAACACTAAGTTCACAGAGCAACTAATAGAGATTATAACTGCCAACTCGAACTCGGATGCCAACAACATATTCCTAGGTGACTTTAACCTCCACTGGGACGACGGCAACGACAAAATGGTGAACTCGATTAAAGACTTCCTCAATGAGCTAAACCTTACGCAAGCATGCACCCAACCCACTCACTCACAAGGAGCGACCCTCGACTGGATTATTTCAAGAGACAAAGAGACTTCAATCCTTGCTATAGACCCGTGCGATTGGTCGGACCATCACGCCATAACATTCACGATACCCACAATGAAAAAAGGTAAGACCGTGCAACCTCGCAAGTGCAAAAAACTAATTCGAGACACAAAAGAAGCCAATATTGAATTACTAGTGGAAAGATGTGAGAAAGACCTGAAGCCTCGTAACAACAGGCAGAATGACAATGTCAACGAGCTGACAGATCATTACATAACCTCGATCGGTAATATAGTCAACGACACCCTGCCTCAAAAACTGAAAAATGTCTCAGAAAAACCAAAAAACCCCTGGTTCAATGAATCATTGAACGAAGACAGGCGAAAACTGAGAATGGCTGAAAGGAAATGGAGACAACATCCCTCCTCCCCTGAGCTGAAAGACCTCAGAAAAACGAGAAAACAATATAACAAAAAGATAATCAACACCAAAAAAGAATTTATAAGGGCTGAACTTGACAATGCCGCAAACAGACCAAGAAAACTCTTCGAGATCTTAAAACAACAATCTAATAAACTAGCTAAAACCTCTCAAGAGAGCTCAAAAACTCCCATAAGCTGCGAGGAGTTCTCTTCATTTATCATGGAAAAAAACAAACAACTAGAAGATGAGCTCACAAGTGCAGCAGCTAACCTCACGACACTTCCCTCACCTATAAATGAAGCCAAGGCGACAACTGAAGACCCGCATACAAAAAATCTGGCAAATTGGGACACATTTGAACTATACGACCAGGGAAAGATCGCCAAAACGCTAGCAGAACTCAGACCGAACAACCACTATCAGGACCCTCTACCGGCAAAGTGTGTAAGAGAAATCAGCCACACCCTAATTCCTATCTGGACTGAGATAATAAATGCTTCACTTGCACAAGGGTCCCTCCCTGACTGCCTAAAAACTGGGCAAGTAGTTCCCATCATCAAAAAACCGACAGCGGATGCATCAGACCCGAAGAACTATCGACCAGTGACCAACATCCCTCTACTTGCCAAACTTATTGAGAAATGCGTGCAGGGCCAACTGAGTCAGCACATCGCTAAGTTCTCATTACTAGATGACTGCCAATCAGGCTTCAGAACTGGGCATAGTACTGAAACGGCGATCCTGCATATTGTTGATGATGCCTTACAGGCCCTAGACCAAAATCATGCATGCCTACTGATCCTATTAGACCTATCATCAGCATTTGACACTGTAAATCACGAATTATTGATGACCAGGCTACGTGACAGGATGGGCTTATCTGGAAACGTACTGAATTGGTTTAACTCCTTCCTACAGAACAGGACACAACTATTCCTAGTCAACCAAGTTATCTCCTCCCCGTGCCCGAACACAATAGGGGTCCCACAAGGCTCAACGTTATCCCCAGATCTATTCAACTTGTATGTTGAACCTCTCACGGAGATTCTCCGTAAATCAAAGATCTCCTATCACATGTACGCAGACGACACGCAAATATATATGAAGATCGCCTGCCGAGATGACATTGACCTAATGAATGAAACATTAAAGCGAGCGTTACAATGGCTAACAGCTAATCATCTAAAACTTAATGCCGACAAAACAGAATTCCTACTAATATCACCTGGAAGAAGTCAACCAGAAGTAAAAGATTGGACTAAATTGGTAACTGCTCTGAACTGTACTCCGATCCTAATCAACTCAGCTAAATCTCTAGGAATCACATTAGACCAGAACCTTGACATGAAAGACCACATCAACACAATGGCCAAGAGCGCCCGTTTCCACCTGAATTATCTAAGAAAATTGAAACCCTTTATCTCAGAAGCAGATCTAAAATTGGCTATCCAATCTCTGGTGATCTCGAGAATTGAATATGGCTGCACCACGTTAGCTGGCCTACCAAAAACATCTACTGCACCACTGAAAGCCTGCCTCAACACCGCGGCAAGACTCATCACGGGAACGAGGAAATTCGATCACATATCTCCCCATCTAAAGGCACTAAACTGGCTACCCTACGAAGCGAGAATTAAAATGAAGATGGCCTGTATTACCCACAAAGCGGTTCACTACAGCACGCCTAGATATCTAGCCAAGAAAATTAAGCTATCGGGAGGCAACAGACCAACGAGAAGCGCCAAGGAGCTGCTACTACGACCGGCCTTCTTCCGGAAGAAAAAGACCTATGACCGAGCATTCTCCGGAGCCGCCCCCAGAATCTGGAATTCACTCCCTCCTAACATCAGGGTGATTCAAAACACTGTAAAATTCAAACGGGAACTCAAGAACCACTTGATGAGTAAATACCCTACATAGAGACACATACCAACCATTAGTATGAACACTCTAGACAAATAAGATCGGACTCATCATATTGCTGATTATTCATGTAACTGCACTGATAATACTATGTAACCCTACCTCAGCCAAACCTGACGATATGACTACGACACAAGCCAAGCCTATGCACCTCATAAGGCTAATGTCACAGGCATTTAGAATATATATATATTTATTTAATCACCCTGATATCATATCGCCTACTACCTCATATATGTGTGTTATCATAATCTGCTACTATAATGTCAATCTGTAATTTGTAATCTTTTTATGTTTTTATGTTTCTATGTTTTTATGTTAAGCGCTCTGATACCCACGGGTCTTGTCCGCGCTATACAAAACTCTACAAATAAATAAAATAAATAAAATAAAATAACAAATTCGTTCTTTAACACCATGGGGACTTACATTTGTTGCAAACAATGTGGACAGTGTCTCTGCCATGCGTACAGGAGGCTTTATATGTATCAATAATATCTGCTGGCTGTACCATAGACATTGATTCATAAATCGACAGGATTAGCAGAAGTGACATGATGGCTATTTTGGCTTCTAGTCACATCACTGGGCTAATTAATATCTTCTCCCACACTTCATCCATCAACAACCACCTATTTGCAGTTTATGAACAAAGATCTGAGCAAGGAGTAGCAACTGCTGGTGGTCGATTGGTTTGTGACTGCCCATCAACTTAAGAGTTTGTGGATATTCACAACAAATAGAATTCTGAGCCATTACCACTCTGGAAATGGACAGTGGTGTACTCCTATAACGAGCAGGAGTAAATCCATTTGCAGGGTAGAACTGGGAATATTATTATGTCCTTCTCTGGTCAGTTTAATTTATTGTAGTGTGTGTGAATTTTTACTTCCAACGTTCATCTTCATTTTATGATGTTGAATATTACCACCTTATAACCATTGTTATTTTCTAGTATTTCCTTATGGAAGGGAGCTGTGTGGTATCTTCATTTTTATGCCATGCATTCTCTCCTTAGTTTTATGCCCTCTTATACTCAGCCAGCGTAGGGTAACAGAATGCTAATGTATGCCTGGTGGAGTGAATGACCGCTGGAGTGTGTGGGCGGGGCAGCAAGGATGCTGCCCCCGGTGGGGCTTTTCTGATACCTTTCTTACCATCTTATACGTGTAACCTGAGACTCCTATTCTAAAGAATAGGGCATACTGTTACCACCTATACTACTGGCTACCCTGTATCTTCATCTACAACAGAACACCCACAATTTGGTAGGGTGTGAGGACAAAGTTTTCTCCTCAGACAACATCTATTTCTATGTGAGGGAAACGGAGATAAAAAGTGAATTTGCTCAAATCCAATGGATCTGTATGTGTAATTGTATACTAAGTACTAGTGTGAGTGCTGAAAGCTCATCACGTAGGCATAAGCAGGAATTTTCAGTACCTTTCTTTAGAAACCTGTTACAGCTGCTGATTTCTTGGCATACCTTGAACCAATACTCCCAACCCTGCACCTATGCAACTGGAGAAATCTGTGCATATGTACACATATCTTTGTTAACAAAATAGAAGGGTACCCTGAAATATTGAAAAAGGCCACGAGACAGGGAAATAAGGAAATAATAAACAGACCTGCCTATCCTAAATACCTTTTATTCTGGTACACTGGTAATTTTAACCAAACCAATTCACATAGACATGTACTCATTATTATCCTTCATACAATAATGTAATTAAACAATGAATATGCAAACTGTGTTTCATTGTTACAATTATATTATACAGAAAAAATCTTAAAATTACATTTAATTTTAACTAAGCATCAGCATATAGATATATAACGATCTACCCCACCCTACAAGAAAAACATAAAGTCTAACAAAACAATAATCATCCACTGTCACTTACATGTGCACTATATACTGTAAAAAGAACCTCAATGCAAAAAGGCGTCAGATCTGTGGTAAAGTAGTTACAGATCTTTGGCTGACTACAGCAGTACAGTGCTTCTTATTTCCTTAACATAAATGATCCCTCAGTGTATTCATTTGCCTCATAAGTAGACTTCTTGTTGTAATTCCTAAATGCTTTTCGCTCACTTTTCATCTGGTCTCTCTGTCAATTTGTGTTTCGCTGAGAAAAACGTACACTGAAGGATCGTACTTAATATAAACGTATTTAGAGTAGGAAGGTTTGTTTATTTTCTTATTTCAAATAAATACCTCTGTGATCCAGACCCATGGTTTTTAAACCTGATTGTTACATCTGAAAAAAAAAAGTTGTTCTTTCTTTTTTAAATTGTTCAGATATGTAATTCCGTATTGTTGGACCTGGCCTCGTGGCGTGGTTCCCCCGTTCCTCAGCACCCTGTTAGCCTAGCCCTGCACCCAGAAGCCCTGGTCGCCCAAACTCCCTGCACGACCCCGCCAGCCAACGACCAGCCCCGCATGCCCCCGGCCTCCTTCCCGGCTCCGAGCGCCCAGAACCTGCATCACCCCACAGGGCCCCCGGCAGCCATTTTCCCTTCCCGAGGTCCCTGACTCCCTGGGCCTAGCATGACCCCGGCCCCAGCGAAGCTTAGACTCCAAGGCGCGCCAGTCCCGGCTGGGGGGGGAAAGAGCTCCCCGAGTGAGATAAGACAGGGAGTTTCGATTGCCCCTCCGGCCTTCCCTGAGAGACTGGTTTCTCTCACACCTCTGGCCTTCCCCTGTGGGCCGGTTTTGATCGCACCTCAGGCTTCCCCGATGGCTGGCTCCAGACCCTGCTGGGCGTCTGGGAATGCCCAGGCGCATCTTCAAAAGGATCAACGAGCCACCCGACGGACCTCTCCCACGACCAGCCCCCCAAGGCCTGCGACCTCCACCTGCGAGGGTCCGAACATCAAAGGGCCACTGGACTATATCAAGGCCCGCCCAACAACTAGCGGGCAGTTGTATCCTGGACAAGAAAGCCCTGCTGATCTGATTGCGGCTGACCCTTGGGGAAGACTGAACCTTCGAACTCTTTGAGCCCTGCTGACGCTGTCGCGGCTCCTTCTCGTAACACGGAACTGGAACATCGGAGCCCTGCTGACGCTGTCGCGGCTCGTCCCCGGAAAAACGGAACTAGAACATCGGAGCCCTGCTAACCTCGACGCGGCTCGAGCTTGAACTCTAAAGAGACCTTCGTGAAACCTCCTGAGCCCTGCTGACGCTGTCGCGGCTCCTCAAGAACACTTCCGGATCGAGCCCTGCAGACCTCGTTGCGGCTCGAGGAGTACTCTGGTCAGGCTGGACCATCGACGCTACCAACACGACCTGAGCCAACTCGAAGGGAGTCAAGCAGCTAGTACGACCGTCATCTTCCGTATCCCCCGGCTCGAGGATTGAGAGCTGTGCGCAGGGTACGCTTCGTACTGGCCTAAAGACCGAGACTGTCCCGCTTCCCTCTTCCCGAATTCCTGAGACTTTACGATCTCTCGATCGCTTGTAAATAAGAGTGCTGATACCTTTTTACTGTTCATAAAGAACTTATTACTGAAAACCTACGGTGTGGTGTGGTGTCCGTTCGTAAGTGTGGTGTGAGCTCAGTGCGTACGATCCTAGGCCCGACGTCCTCCCCGGCGAGGACCTCACGTTAAGACTCGGCATTACTTGTGGGAGAGGTGGTTCCCGGGGTGGTCGGGTGAGCATTACCTGGCCCTCTGAGATCGCCCCTTCTAACACGTATACATGTATGTAAGCCAAATACCTAACCAGTGGATGGTCCCAATGTATGTTTCTTCGACACAACATCACGGTTTTGGAGTTTGTAGCGTGGGGGTGTGAACAGGCTGGAGACTTTCTATCGGGGGATTATGAACAGGCTGGAGACTTTGTTTGCGTAATGAGGGTTTTATTCGCATAAAGGTTTTACAAGTCCTGAATGTCAACCTCTCCCATGCAAAGTCTGCCCGGTCCGTGGTGGCGTCCGTTCTGGCCGAGGATGTCGTGGCCTTCCTCTTTCACTCCAACCCGGGGATGTTATTGTCTTCTTCTAGAGCCAGCACGCCGGTGGATCTGTCTTCTACTGCTCCGGCTCAGCCCCGAAAAGAGATAAACCAACAGAGGGATGCCGTCAGTTTTACTACCTGATAATAGGTTGCACCACTGGGACCGAGTGACTGTGAGGGAACTCCAGTGCTCTACAAGTATATACAGTGCTCTGTGCTCTAGGAGTGAGTGAGGAACGAAAGGGAGGGAAAGGAGGGTAGTAGGTTGCGGGACGCGGGAAATGAAAAGGCAGGAATATATACAGTATTATACACGGGCCCCCTTACTCCCGACCCAGGCTGCCCAACGCCGCCGTACCTGTGACAGCCACACTCCTTCCTCAGGAGTGTGGCACGGCGGTTCACCGGGTCGTTGGCCTCCTGGCGCTCCACAGTCCTCCGCTCTCTCCTACGTCCTCTCCACGTCCTTTCCACCGCTTGCCGTCTTCTTCGCTCCTACTCCCGTCTTCCGTCCACCGCTCCGCTTCCTCCTGGGTGTCGACACACCCCAAAAAGAGGGCTTCCGGGCATTTGTCCAGTCCGGGTCCTCTGACGTCATGTGGGGGCGTGGCTACATCTCCGCTGAAGGCCCAGTTAAAGGCGCCCTCCTTCATTTCGTCTCCGGGGTCAGTAAGTAGCGGACGGTTGTCCCAATCAGTCTGAGGGGAAGGAGGTGAGGCATAGTCAGCGATCCACCAATCGACAGGGGTTACCGCTCCCACCCCGTTACATTCCTCTCCCCCCTGGATTCTCCCGATTGGGGAGAACAGGAGTTCTGGACAGGTAGTACGCGTTACCATTTTCCGACCCCTTTCTATGAACAACAGTAAAAGCATAAGGCTGTAGGAAGAGGAACCATCGTAGGACTCTTGAATTCTGGGACTTGTTCCTCTGCATCCGTTGGAGGGGTGCATGGTCTGTATACAACATGAATGGCCGACCCTCCAAATAGTATCTTAGTTTATCTACAGACCAGCGGATCGCCAAGCACTCCTTTTCCACTGTAGGGTACTTTCGCTCTCTAGGATGTGGCTTCCTACTGATGTACAGCAGCGGGTGTTCTAACCCGTCCTCCCCCTCTTGTGATAACCCCCGTGTCAGAGGCGTCTGTGGCTAGGGAGAATGGTTTTCTAAAGTCAGGGGGAATCAACACTGGACTAGAGGTGATGGCTTCCTTTAGGGTCTCATACGCCCTTCTTTCTTCTTCTGGGGGGGTTTGATGAGGGTGTTTTTGACGTTCTTTTTAAGGAGGTCCGTCAAAGGCGTCGCTACGTTTGCGAAGTTCTCAATGAACCTCCTATAATAGCCGATGAGGCCCAAAAACGCCCTTAGTTCCCTTTTTGTGGAGGGGAAGGGGGTATCGGTTATCGCCCTGATCTTCTCCCCCTGTGGGGCTATCACGCCCTCACCCAACATAAAACCCAGATATTTTACTTTGGGAAAGGCGGCTCTTGATTTTCTTGCATTGACATGTAGTCCTGCTTGCTGTAGTGCGTTTAGGACTCTGGCTATGTGGTCTAGGTGTTCCCTCCATGTCGTACTAAAGATGACAATGTCGTCTAAGTAGACTGAACTGTACTTGGTATGGGGGGCCAACACCTCATTCATCATCCTCTGGAAGGTTGCCGGGGCCCCGTGAAGGCCGAAAGACAGGACGTAAACTCGAATAGGCCATCATAGGTGGCGAAGGCCGTCTTATGCCTATCCTTTTCCCTCAATGGCACCTGCCAGTAGCCCTTGGTCAGGTCCAACGTGGTGATGTATCGGGCCCCGCCTATCCTTTCTATGAGTTCGTCCACTCTTGGTATAGGGAAAGCATCGAAGGTGGATATTGCATTCAGGGCCCTGAAGTCCATACAAAACCTGGTGGACCCGTCTGGTTTAGGGACCATTACAATAGGTGAGGACCAGTTACTCCTTGATGGCCTTATGACCCCGAGTTGAAGCATGTCCCTTACTTCCTTTTTTACGTCTGCTCTTCTAGTTGCGGGTATTCTGTAGGCCCTCTGTTTTATCACCTTTCCCTCTTCGGTGTCAATGCAGTGTTCTGCCATGTGGGTGCGGCCTGGGGTGTCAGAAAACAGGTCGGAAAAGGGACGTAATGAGTGTAGTAGCTCTCTCTGTTCAACCTCGGATAACTCCGGGTTAATTGGGAGGAGCTCTAGTGTCGAGCTCCCATCCCGGGTTGTGTTTTTGGAAGAGGACCTATCCATTTTTTTAACATATTTATGTGAAATGTCTGTTGTCGAGTGGGAGATATCTGCACCTTACAGGTCGTTCTGCCTATGGTTTCTACGATTTTATACGGTCCCATCCACTCGCTCCTGAACTTCTGTGTGGAAGAAGGAAGGAGCACTAAGGCCCAATCGCCTTTCTCCATAGTCCTCCACTTCTTCCCCTTGTCATAATACTGTTTTTGTTTTTGTTGGGTTCTCTCTAGGTTAGCATAGGCCAGATCTCTAAGTTTACCTAACCTGGATTTTAACTGCTGTGTATATTCCAATAACGATCTTTGGTCGTTGGCCTCCTCCCGCTCCCAGGCTTCCTTGGTGATTTATTTTATTTTGAAAGTTTTATATAGCGCGAACAAGATCTTTGCAGATAACAGAGCGCTTTACAAAGGCAAGTGGAAGGGTAGGGAAACCAGGGAGCATAGTAGGAAGGTAGGTCAACAAGTCAATGTAAATAGTACAAATATTACAAATAGTACAGATATGAGGTAGCCTGGCATAGTAGGAAGGTAGGTCATCAAATCAATGTACAAATATTACAGATAGTACAAGTATGAGGTAGCATGGCATAGTAGGAAGGTAGGTCGTCAAATCAATGTAAATAGTACAAATATAACAAATAGTACAGCATGAGGGAGCATGGACAATCAGGTAGTTCAATAATACAAGTAAAACACATGTGTATAGGAATCAGACAGGTAATACTGATCGACGCAAAGTAAATCAAACGTAGTAGTTCAAGTGTATTTAGCCATGAGGATAGTTTTAACTTCTTTCTTAAAAAGAAGAGTGGAGGAGATGAGTCTGGTTTCAGGAGGGAGTGAGTTCCAGATCCTGGGCGCCATTCCTGAGAAGGAGCGTTTGTAAGTTTTTTCCTTCCGGAATCTTCGAGGCTTCAACAGAAGATTGTTTGTACTTCTGGTGGTTCTCGACCCGCCGGAAATTGTCAACTTCTGCGTGAGGTAGCCGGGTGATTTCAGGTGTATCGCCTTGTGCGTCATGCAGGCAATTTTCAGCTGTATTCTGGCTTCAAAAGGCAGCCAGTTCAGGGATTTAAAGTCAGGGGAGATATGTGAATGTTTTTTAGATCCAGTGATGAGTCTTGCTACCGCGTTTAGTGAAGCTCTTAGGGGTGCAGTTGTAGTTAGGGGGAGGCCGCAGAGGGCCAAGCTGCCGTAGTCTATGCGGGGGATGACTAGTGCTTGTACTGCAGTTTGGAAGTCTTTGGCTGGGAGGAATGGTTTAAGTTTCCTCAAGGTATTTATTTGGAAGTTCGCCCCCTTGGTTGCCTTGCTGATATGCTGCTGCATGTTGAGGTTGGTGTCAAGTGTTATGCCTAAGGATTTTGCTGAATCCACGATGGTCGGTTGGACATTGAGTGCGGTTAGGTGCTTAAGCCATGTTTGTGTGGTTGATATTTTCGTGGGAGGTGAGATCAGGAGGAACTCAGTTTTCATGGCATTGAGTTTGAGGTGGTTATCGGCCAGCCAAGATTGGGTGCTTCTGATCGTTGAGTTCAGACGCATAATGTCTTTGGGGGATTGTAGCTTGAGATATAGTTGAGTGTCATCGGCGTACATGTGAAAGTGTACATTGGATGCTTGTAGCAGGGTGGTGAGAGGTTCCATAACTAGGTTGAATAAAGTAGGGGATAGGCATGAACCTTGGGGGACACCTAACGAGACAGGTACTGGAGAGGACATCAAGTTTTTGCTCTTGAATTTTTGAGGCCGGTTGTGTAAAAAGGAAGTGAACCACTGGAGAACAGTCCCAGAGAGACCCATTCTTGTGTTTAAGAGATCGAGTAAGTTCTCATGTTTCACAGTGTCGAATGCTGAGGAGAGGTCAAGAAGGATGAGGAGGCAGGTATCATTTTGATCTAAAATTTGGAGGGCGTCATCAATTATGTGTGTCATAGCGGTTTCAGTGCTGTGCCCTGCTCGGAAGCCTGATTGATGAGGGTTTCCTGATTTCCTGATTGATGAGGATTTCCAGGAGGTATCGTGGCTGACGACCATAAAGAAGTTCAAATGGGGAGTATCCTAAACTACTCTGCACCTGAGCTCGTAGGACATACAGGGCTAGAGGCAGAAGCCTGTCCCACTCTTTGTTTTCTGCAGACAGCATTTTTTTTAGCGTGGCTTTTAGCGTCCTGTTGTACCTCTCTACCAGCCCATCCGTTTGTGGGTGGTAGGCTGAGGTGCGTATATGTCAGAGGTCTAGGGTCTTACACACCTCCTTCATCAACTTCAAGACAAAGGGTGTCCCCTGATCCGTTAGGATCTCTCGGAGGAACCTCACCCGTGAGAATAGTTCTATCAACTTTTCTGCCACATTCTTTGTAGTCAGGGAACTGAGTGCAAAGGCCTCGGGAAACCGGGTGCTATAATCCACCACTACTAACGCATAAGTATGACCCCTTGTGGTACGTGGAAGGGGTCCGATTAGGTCCATTCCTACCCTTTCGAAGGGGTTCCCTATTACGGGTAATGGTTGGAGGGGAACCGCTGGTGGTCTGTTCATATTTTTCTTTTGACATACCTCGCATTGCTTACAGTATGTTTCTGCTTCTTTGTATATACCGGGCCAAAAGAAAAGTTTTACAACGTTGTGTGTTGTCTTCTCTGCCCCCGAATGTCCTGCTGTCAAATGGGTATGAGCGTAGAAGAGGATTTGTTCCCTGAAGACCTTTGGCACTACCAGCTGAGGAGAATCTCCTGCTTTCCCTTCCCTATACAACAGATCGTTGTCTATCATAAAACGTGGATATGCAGTGTCAGGGTTGTCCTGTGCTATGTGAGCCGCTTCCCACGCATTAAGAAGGGTAGGGTCATTGGCCTGAGCAAACCTAAAGCTACGGTCTTATACCCATGGTTCTGTTGTCAAATAGTTACCCAGTGGTTGCTTTTCTCTCTGTTCTTTTATCTCTCTCCGGAACAGTGACAAAACGTCAGGGTTATCTACCCCTATGATAAGGTCCTCTTTTAGTGATTCCACCACCCCCACCCTTACTGAACAGGGATTTCTGCCTAAAGGATGGAGGGTGAGGTGGGCCACCGGGTATGGTTTTACGTCCCCGTGCACGCATCTAATGTGTACCAAGACATTGGGACCTAGTTGGGATGGATGTACAAGCCTTCCCTGGATCACTGACTGTCTACAGCCTGAGTCCAAGAGCGCCTTTACACATCTCTTGTTGACCATAACCCTTACATAGAAAGAAGGCCCCATCTCTGCGGTGTACAGTACTGCCTTGGGGATATATCCGACCTACATGGGTTCTTCAACACTTCTTTTCCGTGGGCAGAGTCGCACTATGTGTCCCCACTCCCCGCACTCGAAGCACTGGGGGCCCTTCATTGGCGGCATTATCTTCATTTTGAGGGGTCGTGTCTTCATGGGTTCGGATACTGGCTTGTTCCTTTTTTCCTGCTTTGCTGCAGGGACAGGTTTGAGTCCCTTGTCCGTTTGCCATGGGAACGTTTGTGGCTGAGCCCATGCATAGTTGGATGCCATCTCAATGGCCTGAGCAGCGGTGAGACCTGAGTGTTGCCTCAGCCACCGTTGGGTGCCATAAGGCAGGGCCTCCATGAACTGCTCCAAGTAGATACTTGACATGATGTCCTCCTTACTGTGGCTCTCTGGTTTCAACCATTTATCGGCAGCCATTTTCAGACACAGAAACAACGTCTTCGGGTTTTCCCCGGCTGTCCCTTTCTCTTTTCTGAACCGCAGCCTGTAAGCTTCGGCGTCTAGTCCCAAGTGGTCCAGTATTACCTCTTTTCAGGGTATGATGTGGTTACCGCGTGGTTTGCGACTTGATACACCGCTTGGGCTTCCCCGGACAACAGCGGAGCCAGAAAGAAAGGCCACTTGTCTTCGGGCCAACCACAGGCACGGGCTGCCCTTTCGAAGTTGGTGAGAAATGCATCAGGGTCTTCTCCCGGCACATACTTTTGTAGAGCAACCCCAGCGGGATGGGGTACGAAGTTCCTTCTTTCCACTGGTAATGGGCCGCTGGGGCTCTGTACCACTTTTTGCAGACCTTCAATCTGGGCTGTGATGGTATTCCTGAAAAGGGTCCTATCGGCATCTGCAGTCGATATCTGCTGGCTGATAGCCCACTCCAGCTTCTGTTGCCCCTCTATCAGGTGTTGAATAACCTGATCCATCTGGGATGTCTGGATGGAGGGGGCAAATCCCACTTCTGACACCAATTGTAGCGTGGGGGTGTGAACAGGCTGAAGACTTTCTATCGGGGGATTATGAACAGGCTGGAGACTTTGTTTGCGTAATGAGGGTTTTATTCGGATAAAGGTTTTACGAGTCCTGAATGTCAACCTCTCCCTTGCAAAGTCTGCCCGGTCCGTGGTGGCGTCCGTTCTGGCAGAGGATGTCGTGGCCTTCCTCTTTCACTCCAACCCGGGGATGTTATTGTCTTCTTCTAGAGCCAGCACGCCGGTGGATGTGTCTTCTACTGCTCCGGCTCAGCCCCGAAAAGAAATAAACCAACAGAGGGATGCCGTCAGTTTTTCTACCTGATAATAGGTTGCACCACGGGGACCGAGTGACTGTGAGAAAACTCCAGTGCTCTACAAGTATATACAGTGCTGTGTGCTCTAGGAGTGAGTGAGGAATGAAAGGGAGGGAAAGGAGGGTAGTAGGTTGCGGGACGCGGGAAATGAAAAGGCAGGAATATATACAGAATTATACACGGGCCCCCTTACTCCCGACCCAGGCTGCCCAACGCCGCCGTACCTGTGACAGCCACACTCCTCCCTCGGGAGTGTGGCACGGCGGTTCACCGGGTCGTTGGCCTCCTGGCGCTGCACAGTCCTCCGCTCTCTCTCCTCCGTCCTCTCCACGTCCTTTCCACCGCTCGCTGTCTTCTTCGCTTCTACTCCCGTCTTCCGTCCACCGCCCCGCTTCCTCCTGGGTGTCGACACACCCCGAATAGAGGGCTTCCGGGCATTTGTCCAGTCCAGGTCCTCTGACATCATGTGGGGGCGTGGCTACATCTCCGCTGAAGGCCCAGTTAAAGGCGCCCTCCTTCATTTCGTCTCCGGGGTCAGTAAGTAGCGGACGGTTGTCCCAATCAGTCTGAGGGGAAGGAGGTGAGGCATAGTCAGCGAACCACCAATCGACAGGGGTTACTGCTCCCACCCCGTTACAGTGTTATAGATTCAGCTGCCAAAATATAGGTCTTCTGCAAAGTACACTTCAATCAATCAATCAGGGTTTTGTAGAGCGTGCTACTCACCTGTTAGGGTCTCAATACCCGGGGGTGGGGTAGAGTGGGGAGCAGCTCCATTGGGTCATTTGAAGAGCCAAGTCTTTAAGTCCTTTCTGGATTGATGCAGTGTCGGGGTTTGCTGGAGGTGAAGGGGGTGGTCGTTCCAGGTCTTGGCTGAAAGTTAATAGAAAGACCTTCCACCTGCTCTGGTCCGAAAGAAGCGTGGGATGGTGGTTAGGGAGAAGTTGGCTGAGCGGAGGTTTCCCTTGGGGGTGTGGAAGGAGAGGCGGTCGTTGAGGTGTTGGGGTCTGATGTGGTGGAGAACTTTGTAGGGGTACATGAGCAGCTTGAAAGTTATTCTTCTTTCGACAGGGAGCCAGTGGAGTTCGTAGAGGTGTTGGGTGATGTGGTTGTGCCATGGCTTGTCGAGGATTAGTCTGGCTGTGGTGTTCTGGATGGTCTAGAGTTTGTGGAAGAGTTTTTTGTTGATCCCTGCATAGAGGACATTTCCGTAGTCCAGTCTGCTGGTGACGAGTGCATGAGTGACCGTTTTCCTGGAGTCGCTTCTGTTCCTCACAACGAGGTCTGCACCACCCCAAAAACCTTCAATGAAAATTAATACCTCTGTAAAGTTTTCAATATATGTTGCAGTCCCGTTTGTGTTCTGCTCTACAATTAGTAGCATAGACAGAAAGGTAGTGAGTACTATACTACATGCGATATATTGCATGACTGTAATATTGCATCTACTTCATTGACTTACCTCTACATTACAAGGTAAGTATATATTTACCATTTTTAACTCTTATATCTAATTCCCATAAGTATGGGGAAGTGAAGAATAGTAATTACATATACCCCTATGATGTAGTGATAGGTGATGTACTGGATATGATAATATTGTAGGTCAATATTGTCAACCTCATTATCGCAACATACAACTGATCACAAGGTTGTCTGCACAGAAGCAGTAACAGTCTGCAACTTGTTACTGTTGATTTCTTATGCATAATTATTAAGCACTGCCCTCTAAAAAACTCGCCTTCCCTTTTAAAAACCACACAGCTTCCATTTTCTAGCAGCAATCCTTCCTTCCTTATTCTTAAATTTCAAGTGAGTTAAAATTAGGCTGATGTGCCACACTGTCTTTGTAAACAAGGTTTCGAATTTGTGTTGTAGAAAGTGAAATATTACCAGTGTCTTTTACTTTGAAGAGGAGTTTTTTCCCTGCAACTTGTCATGCATATGGACACTGAAAGTGATGCTGACATGCAATCAGCATTTTGAATACCTAAGGCCTCAATTTTGAGTGCCTCGTTACATTCAGAGAACTATAAAAATCATTGTTTGCACTTATATCAGATGTATAAGTGTGTCTAAAAAAAACGACAGTCTGATTTTTCAGCCAATAAATTCCGTTAGGTCATCCTGCCAAAATGTACTTGGTGAGAACAATTCAGTAAATAACAGGACATACAGATTTTGGCGCAGTAAGAAACAAAATATGCACGTTATTCCCCATTTAGGCATCCCAGGGTATATCTCTATTTATTGAATGCGATAAAAAACTTCAGTTATGAAGAACTCCTAAATTAGATCATGGTCCCCATGACTGACCGTGCTTATTATAATTAAGGCTCCCAGTTTTCCATTTTTACTGATTTTTTACAGACACATACAGACAGAAATTAATGTGTTTCCTGTCTGTATTTTTTTTTTTTAACGGAAAAATACAGAAAAGGTTGCTTTTTATGTGTTACTCTCCATGCTGTCCTTTATGAATTCCAGGTCAGTTGCTGAGGAGGTAGACAGCAGCTAGGGAGTTTAAAAACATGATGAGGTTACCTTAAATACTGGTATTGTTAACATATTTTGTACATTATGCCAATATTTACCTGTGGTTGTAGTGTTTTGTTATATTCGTCTGCTTAATTTTCTAAAATGTGACAGGCATCAAAATATAAGTGCATCAGTTAAATAAATGTGGAAATATAACAATTTTTTATTTTTTTATTTTCAGGGCCCGTGGTTTACTAATGTTCATTCTACTGCATTTGCCACCTAGTCACCTGGTCTACGTGTCCATGTGTCAGTGGCCCCATGCCCTATGTCCTATGTTCTGCGTCCTATGCCTGAGTCCTATGTCCTGTATTTTTTGCCCTATATCAGTCTATATGTCCCTGTCATTAAGTGTACATGTGTGCCCAGTCGTTGTTGTGTCTGTGCCGCCATGTTGCTTTGTCCCTGCTTCATAGCATCTCTGTTCCCCTTGTAAATAACCACACCTTTTATTTATCTGTTTTGATAATAAACATATAAATAAAAGGCTTTGTCATTTACAATGCCAAAAACTCAAATTCTTGTAAATGCGAGAACTATTTCATATCAAGGAAGCGGCCACCATTGTGCCAGGCTGCTTGAAAAGTGAAAGTGCGCAAGACACTCTGAATGTTGTAGGAAAGTTTGTCGTGCCTGCAGTAGGAGAAACTCATTAAATAAAATTGTGCTTACAGACTACATAATATACAGAACAGTGGTCCCTATAACAAATATACTGAAAGTAATGATCATACACTTAATAGGTTGTATGTCTTCTGTCCGTCCGGACAGGAATTTATTTTTTAGATCAAAAAATAGTTTTTAGATTGTGAAAAATGTCAAGCGGGCACAGCCGTGACCTTCAACATATACAGAACAACAACAAAAAGAAAAATGGAAAAAAGCACGAAATTGGTCTGTACACTTGTGTTTCAGTGGGACAGACGTTGAATATTAAACCACACCATTGCAATTATAAAGGTTACATACAGAATTTGCATATGGGGTTATGTGTCGACGTTTCGATGCCTGTCTTAAAATATGGGCATCATCATCAGGACATTGGATGACATTATTGTTGTCTTAATCATTATAAAAGAAAAGAATGTTTAGCATAAAGTCCGCGGCAAGTAGACCGGGAGATCTTGAAAAATTAAAGGTCGTGTTGGCAGAATATCTGCAACCTCGGGATTCGGTTTGAAATACGGCACGAGTTAATCACGGCGTTTTCAATTGTTAGGATAAATCGAAAAGCACAATGGCTATTTCGGAGGTGGTTAGTAGCTGCCACGAGTCTGGCGATCTGGTGCTCCGCTGTATTTTTTGCCCTATATCAGTCTATATGTCCCTGTCATTAAGTGTACATGTGTGCCCAGTCGTTGTTGTGTCTGTGCCGCCATGTTGCTTTGTCCCTGCTTCATAGCATCTCTGTTCCCCTTGTAAATAACCACACCTTTTATTTATCTGTTTTGATAATAAACATATAAATAAAAGGCATTGTCATTTACAATGCCAAAAACTCAAATTCTTGTAAATGCGAGAACTATTTCATATCAAGGAAGCGGCCACCATTGTGCCAGGCTGCTTGAAAAGTGAAAGTGCGCAAGACACTCTGAATGTTGTAGGAAAGTTTGTCGTGCCTGCAGTAGGAGAAACTCATTAAATAAAATTGTGCTTACAGACTACATAAGACATACAGTGTAACAACAGAAATAAAAGGGCCAGTCCTCATGGGAGGTTACAAATGAAGACAAAGCGGTACTAAGGAGGGACTAACAAGCCTATTAACAAATCAGAAGGCAGCATTAACGAAAGACAATAACACAAGCCAATGGAAAATATGGGCAGAGCATGGTGGGGGCTTCAAATCCATACTCGAATACAGCATGCCTCGCAGAGCAGCGCATGCGCTACTCAGGCTCGACCTAAAAAGAAGAGTAAAGGGATAAAGTACATACACAAATTGAATACATTGGAAGAATGAGTCCATCTCATTGGAAAGGGGTTGGTGCAAAGGTACTAGACATCAATTATCTTGCCGGATATGGCTATGCTTACAGGTACAAGGGAATTGCAGTGGATTAGGGTAAGAATAACTTTCTGGATGAGGAGGAAAGAAAGAAGATCTCTTCCTATTAAGCAAAAACATGTCTCATGTGTGAGCTTCTCCTTGCTCGTACTTTGTTTCTCGTCATTCTCTCCAGTACATTTCCTTGGCCATAACCAACACCTATTCAATCTGTTGATGGTTCCCACTCTACAATATATAGGTTTTTTTCTCTATCATTAGCTCATTAAGCCATGCACTCGCCGGCCTAACTTGTTATTGATCCAGGCAAGAACTTTATTGCGAAATATAGGCTGTATTTGAATTTGCGAATCATTTTTTATAAGTTATGGCAATGTTTCCATTTTTGTCATCCTTTTCATTTGTCAGAATGCATTAAGGAGAAGGGGGGATGGGGGTCTCAATTAACTTCTTGGGGCTGTTATATGTATTTAGAGTAGTTTTATAGTTTGGGACTGGACTACTTCAGTTTACTCTTATAGCCCTTCCTGTAGTCTGTCAGTTTCCTTCCTCCAAAGTTCTACCAAGGCCATTAGGTCCTCCTATGACAATGGAAAGTAGAATAACATTAGCTGGGGTTACATTTACCGATTTTGCATTTACATCTGGGACTTTGCTACCAATAAGAGAAGTGAAACTCCCAGCAAAACTCTGTTAGATTTCAGAGTGGACTGGGATTTCAGTCTTGACTTCAATGCTGTCTGACTCTAGCACAGCTGCTTCCTGTAGCCATGTGGCCATCTCTGCTTTGGAAACTGCGTGGTAAGCATAAAGCACTCAAGAAAGGTTAAAAGGGAGGAACCCCCTGAAGGGTAAAACCCTCCAGAGGCACAAAGAAAAGGGAAAATCCCTCCAGAGACACAAAGAAAAGGGAAAGCCCCTCCAGAGGCAAATAGAAAATGTTAAGAGAAGTAGATTAGGTCTAGATACGAATATGTAGGTATGAATATGAGGCCACCTAGGGCTGAGAAGTGGCGAACCTGAATTCAGGAAACTTGCTGTCACAATTTACAGAAAATTCAAAAACAATCATGTAAAAATCTAAAGCAATGGGCAAAGAGAAGAACATGATGAAAAATGCTATTGCCTCTGTTGTAGCACACCTTCTCCTGAATTCAGCCGCGTTTTATACTAAGAGACTTGGGTTGGGAAACATAGCTGTTTCCAAATCTACTGCACCCTTCATCTTGGATTGGAAAGAAGATATGGCTCTGCTATTCCTCTTCCTGGAGAACCTTGGGACATAAAAAAAATCCAGAAAACAGCAAGTGACATCACAAGATGTACAGGAGACATCTTCAATTGGGAAGCAACAATAGCAATCCACTGGGCCCACCATTTTGGGTTGAAAATTATTATATAGTTCTGCTCCGTCTCTACCTGGAGAAGCTTGGGGCATGGAAAATTCCATAAAACAGCAAGTGACATCACAAGAAGTACAAGAGACATCTTCAATTGGGAAGCAACAATAGCAATCCACCATAGCCACCATTGTGGATTGAGAATGATGAGTTAGTCTAGCTCTGCCTCTTCCTGTAGACTTATGGGACAGGAAGGGCAACCTGGACAATTCCAGTAGGTGAGTTATTGGTTCCCTGAAATAAAGATGTTTTCCCAAACACATTTTTCTTCTAGGGTGTTCATTGCAAGGATTTAGGTTTCTAGGGGGAAAAGATACCCAGACTTGCAAACTGCAAATATGACGTTCTCTGTGTCATTGAGCCACGGGTATGCCGCTCAATGACTTGCTGATTTCACATTTAATAAGTTTAGAGGGTTTCAAAGATTCAGTTTCTCACTGTCTGAAAGCCATCCTTTCATTAGTGTTGTTCCTACTCTGTCCGGCAAACTTGCATTTTTTGTTCACTTGAAGACTGAAGAATAAAAGTCTGGGGCACTCTTCGGTCCAGAGTCTCTCGATTAACCACCAGGTCCCTTTTCTTTCAACAACTGATAGGAGCAACGGCTCCAGCTTCTACCAATGTTAAGCTAGCATTTTAATTTCTCTGTCACCACTTGTGATCACTGGGAATGTTCCATGCATGTGTAGTCAGGCATCACAGTGAGCATCTCAGCAGAAGCATCTAACCACATTCACCCCACCAAAGCTTACATCTAGTCTTGGGACCCCTGTACTGGGGGGTTAGATAGGACGCCCCACTATCTCGCATCAATTATAACAGTAGCCCCAGCGCTACTCTCTAATCCTCTTCTGGTGCCACGGTATCTTGAAATGTAGTGTTTAGCTCCAATCGGAGACACAAGAGAGTCATAAAAGATGCATTTGTGCACCAGTTTTGAGCCATTTCCAGAGCTTCAGGCCTCTCCTATATGGCTGTGTTCAGTGTCGGTGGGGCAGAGTCACAACGGGGAGGGGCTCCACAATGGGTAACTGCAGTACGGAGATCCCGCCATAAGTGTGGGGGCCCCCGCCGCAGGTGCGAAGGTGCTTTGTGAATTTGGCCCCGTGTATTTAAAACCAAAAGGCAAGTCTTTATCTGTCACTTTCCATATGCAAGAGTGTCAATGTTCCTGTTACAATTTCCCCATGCCACTGTGCCTATCCCAATGCCAGTATAGTCCATGTATAGTCCATATATTAGTGCCCCATTGTTATACTCCGCTGCCCAAACTCCGCTTCAACACATCAGTGTCCTAATATTAGTGTCCAACCCCATGGCATTGTCTCTGTGTGAATAGCCTTGTGTCTGTGCCCTGCCGCGGTGCCGGGGTCCCATGACAGTATCACTTTGTCGATGGTAGACTCCCAGTGACCATGCCAGGGGTCCATGGTCAGTGCCCTCATCTCCCTCTGTCAGTGTGCCTCTATCAATCCACTAATTTCAATATCCAAGTGTCCCCAAGTGTGAGGGTCATAGTCAATGCCCCATGTCAGGGTCCCAGTCCTACTGTTAGTTTCCCTGTCCCTGTGTGAAGCTCCTAGTGACCTAATATCACTTCCTCTTTGTCGCTGTCCCTGCGTCTGTATCGCAGATTTGTCGTGTTAATGTTGTCATGTTGTTTGCATTTATAGTGCTTATACAACCATAACTCTGCTTGAAAGCGCTATGGGGAAAACAAAAGGAAGTGGGGTCATAAGAAGACTGGAAAGGACCCTGAGGGCTGAGAGTTGTAGTGGGAATGAGAGCTGCAAGTGAAAACACAAATATGAATAGAACAGAGGGAGGATGATTTAGGAGGTTTTTTTTTTAAAGAATAAGAAGACATGCTTCTTTTTTTCTCCAAATACTATTGCTTTTAACAAGGTATACAGAGAGCTGACAGCCCGAAACAGACATTCATAATTGCATAAATGACACTTGGTCAGGCTCATTTTTAAACCTCATTATCTTTGGGATATGATTTGTGTAGGACATGCTTTACTGATTTTAAAAAGTGCATCATGGAGAGTATCAAATGTGAACAAGCATTTGTCTTTTGTCGAAATGTTGCACCATTTCCTTTCTTGTAGTGTTCACAGGAAGACCGTTTAGTTCTTGTTTTGATAATGTTTGAGTGCACAGATGTTTTCCTATTCAGCTAAATGTTGTACTTTTATCATATTAGAAATGTTTGAAAATCAAGAGCGCAGATGCCCCTCCCTGGACGAGTGGGCAAAGGGCATGGACTACTGTATGGACCTGGAGTACCAGGCCAGGGGGTGTCCACAAAAGCACTACAAAATCTGAAAGGACAGGGCCGGACACTGAGGGATACATCTTGAAGCATGTCCATCCAGGCTGTGTCCCATGGACGGTAATATACACCAGGGCCGGATCGGGACCTCAAAGCAGCCCTGGCAATTTTGACGGACCAGCCCCCCCCTGCTGCTTTTGTTACGGGGTGGGGGGGGGGGGGAACGATACATCAGCACCAATGCAAAACCAGCCCCCAGTAACAAAAACGGCCCACACCGCTGCAGACTTGGCTCCCACCCTTCTAGCCTCCCGGAGAAATGCCTGATACCTGCTACATCCAGGCCGGCCCTGTGGTACACTCGTCTGAGGCCATACCATGCTGAGACAGGCTTGTTCTAAAGTGTATCTGCACAACACATTGAGCAAAATTGTACTGTGACCACAGCAGCTTCAACGCACTGTAATGAGTGTCTATGTGCCAGGGTTGGTTGGTGTTATTGATAAACCCTCAATAAAAAAGTTTTTCAAAAAACATAATTTAAAACATTTTAAAATCAGATACATAGTTATTGTACAAGCGGCATCTCCTACTTACATAGCCAGGCTTATTGTCGGTGACATTTGGGTGGCCAATTAAAAATAAAGGCTGGCCCAGCCCCTGCAGGCCCGCCCCCCATGGCTGCGACACTGAACTGAAACTACTTAGTTGAGTGATTCTTAGAGTTTCATCTGAAACTATTTAGATGAAAGCTACCTAGATGGGAGAGTCTTAAAGTTTCAGCACAAACTAATTACAAGAAAGAATGAATCTGAAAGCAAGAGTGCTGCCAGCAGCATGTTCTTTTGAAATCCTCCATTTGAAGGTCTTCGGCCTGTGCATATATCTGCCCAAGAGCCAGAAGATGGACAGCAAAGAGGGTGGTAGCAGAGATGAGCCCATGATGAGAAGTGAGTACAGGGCAGAGGCAAAGGCGGCTTCTGGTCACAGGAGCACCTCCTCTCCAGCCAAAGCCAGGCTGAGAGAGAGGGGAAAGGAGGTTAAATATAAATAGTTATGTATACACAAAATCATATATGACTTTATGAAACAGTACCAGAGACCATATGTTGTTATCGTGTGAACCTCACAAATATATATATATATTAAAACTCCAAAAACTCCTCTCCCAGCCGAGAGAGAAGAAAAGCAGCACTCGCGGGGTGAGTTTCAGTATTCCTTTAATCCTTTGTACAGACGCGTTTCGGGTCAAGCCCTTTGTCAATGTAATTACAAAAACGCTACCAGGAAGACATTTTATGCAGCGCGTTACTTCTGATGGAAACTGTAGAAGAACTACCCGCTTCAAAACTGCGGGCGCCATATTGGAATGTGCAAGAGTAACATTGTTACATACATCAATAGGAAAAATTGCATTTAAGTTAATCGATACAGTTGATTTGCAAAGCCGTGAATCGGCTAACCAATTATATACATTTTTTATCAGTGTCTATTATGGGGTAAAAAATCCATCAAAAACGCGTACAACTTAAATATACATTTTTTGATACAATGATTATCAAGGCAATTTATCCCATACTGAGTGTACACGTTTAAGCATTTTCCCCTGCAGTATAAGTAATGTTGCCTAGTGAATAGAACATTCCTTTACTATCTTGCCGTGGATCGGCTTAGGCGGCTCCTATCACTAGAAACCGCTCATTAATAACCAGGGTCACCCCCCCAGGTTAAAACAGGTTCCTTCAGAATTAGATGAGTTGGCCTTAGTGTTTACAAATTCAGTTTATTTACCCAGGTGGATGGCTAATTCCTCCCCACTATTCAGACCTGTTGGAATTTTTGTCTGTAAGTCAATGATATAACGTGACTCCAAACGTCTCAATTTCAACAGTCGATTGCCGCCCCTTTCATGTTCCGGTACTTGATCCACCCCGAAATATTGTAGCATATCCCTATTGCTCCGATGTTTGATAGCAAAATGTTTTGCTACAGGAGATGTCATGTCCTTATTGGCTATAGCCCTCATGTGTTCAAGGATTCTCAACTTCACACATTTTATGGTGCTCCCTATGTACTTTAAGTTGCAGGGACATACCAGGCAATACACCACATACGGTGTTTGGCACGTGATGAAGGAACCAATGGTTTTCTTCCTCATCACCCCCGGGATTTCATAGCCCAAGACCCTTTTGCTGTATGCACAGGCCTTGCATTTGCCACAGGGATAGAATCCTTTCATCTCTGCCAAGGTATTTGTCCTAGCAATGGGAGCCTCTAAGTGGCTGTGTACCAGGAGATCTTTAATGGACTTTGTTCTTTTGAAGGTTACTAGTGGGTTTTTCGGGATATCTGCACCAATGATGGGATCAGTCTTTAAAATATGCCAGCTACGGCGCAGTATTTCTTTCAATCTGTTGGCATTGTTGCTGTATGTTGTTATTAAACGGAATTTGCCTTCATCTGGTTTCTTGTGATTTATTCTTTCCTTTAACAGTTCAGCTCTATCAATCCCTGATATTCGTTTCAGAGTTTGAGTTAAGAGAGCAGGACAATAACCTCTTTGTACGAACCTATCTATACTATCTTTCGCTGCATTTTGGAAGTCGTCCTCTCGTGAGCAGTTGCGTTTGAGGCGCAATAGCTCCCCGTAGGGGATACTTCGTTTTAGGTTCACTGGGTGTCCGCTCTCCGCGTGCAAAACGCTTTTACCAGCGGTGGGTTTGCGGTATAGGGATGTTGTTACTTGGTTGTCAATGATAGTTACACGGAGATCGAGGTAGCTCACTGCCACTGAGCTCACCTCGCCAGTGAACTTCAAATTAACATTGTTAGTATTCAAATGTGAGATGTAATCTCTGGCACTTTGTTCTGACCCCCTCCATACCAGGAAGAGGTCATCAATGTATCTATGCCATTTGATCACATTGCTAGTCCAAGTACTATTCCCTTCGGACCAGGCCACCTGCTCCTCCCACCAGCCTACGAATAAATTCGCATAGCTGGGGGCGAAGCAGGTTCCCATGGCGGTCCCGGAGATTTGTCTAAAGAGCTCACCCTGAAAAAGAAAAAAGTTATTCAACAGGCAGAATTCCGTTAATTCCAGCAACATAGTACTGTGTCCCGCATACTTCAAAGGTCTCTTCATCATGAAATATTCAATTGCTTTCAAGCCTTGCGCGTGCTCAATGCAAGTGTATAAACTTGTTATGTCCATCACAATCAAAACATACATGGGATCCCAAACTAGGTCCTGCAATAGTACAATGAACTCTTTCGTGTCCCTAATGTATGAAGATAATTTGAGCACTGATTGAAAGAGAAAGTGATCGATAAATACTGACAGATTCTCCGTTAGGCTGCCCATTGATGAAACTATTGGGCGGCCAGGTGGTGCCCTAAGATCTTTATGTATTTTGGGCAGGTGATAAAAGGTAGGAATTACTGGATAGTTTGATCGTAAAAAAAGATATTCCTCAGTATTCAACATATCTTTATTATGCCATTTCTGTATTAGCTTGTCATATTCTTGTATGCTCTCTTGATATTTTCTCATGGTGGTAGGTTCATAATGTTCTCGGTTCAGAAGTTGTCTCTTGGCCTCTTCCACATACATGTCCTTAGTCATTATTACTACATTCCCCCCTTTATCGGAAGGTTCGTAGATTATTGAAGAGTCGTCTTGAAGATTTTCTTAAAGCTTTTTTTTGTCCTATGGTTAAGGAATTGGTGACTCTTCCTTTTTCATTCTTTTTAGACGTGCGTAGTCTTATTAGGTCTTTTATTACAGTCTCAGAAAAGATGTCGATCGAATCTTGGGCCATTTGTGGAAGGAAGTGGGAGATAGGTTTGAAAGGGCTGTGTGGAGCTTCTTGGTCTATGCCCACCTTCCTACTTCTCTGTGTCAGACTTATTCCATCAGAGTTACTCACTGGGGTTTCAGATCTTATCTCCTCCAGAATTTCCAGGGTTTCCAAGTCACCCAATTGGATGCTGTCAGTCTCCAAAATTTTATTTTGTCGTGTTTCATGTGTTGTCGGTTTGGTTTTATAATACTTGTGTAACTTTAGTTTCCTGGTAAATTTAAAGAGGTCAATTCTGGTTTGGGTAAATTCCAGATCTTTATGAGATCTTTATGAGGGCAGAACGAGAGAGCTTTGCAAATCAACTGTATCGATTAACTTAAATGCAATTTTGCCTATTGATGTATGTAACAATGTTACTCTTGCACATTCCAATATGGCGCCCGCAGTTTTGAAGCGGGTAGTCCTTCTACAGTTTCCATCAGAAGTAACGCGCTGCATAAAATGTCTTCCTGGTAGCTTTTTTGTAATCACATTGACAAAGGGCTTGACCCGAAACGCGTCTGTACAAAGGATTAAAGGAATACTGAAACTCACCCCGCGAGTGCTGCTTTTCTTCTCTCTCGGCTGGGAGAGGAGTTTTTGGAGCTTTAATATTACACGGCGCATCAACCGTGCAGCGGCACCCACCGCTAGAGCCCCGTCACTTTTGGTGCAACTGGAGCGATTATTTAACTTTTGACGGAGGCACCGCCCAAGCATAAGGACTATTTTTGGAGTCGCTTTCCGAGGAGCCGAGGCCGACACTTGATATATAAGTGGAGTTGCCGGCGCGACCGGAGTGGAATAACCAACGACCGACTACACAAAAAATTCGGGTAAGTCGACACCCACACCCTGCAAAATTCCTATTTTGACAGCGTGTTGTGGGACGCTTGGGTGTGGTGAGGGGTTGAGTTTCAGTTAACGCTTTAAACGGAGACCGAGACTGGTTGTCCCAAAATCCAGGAACTTATGTTTAACAATACAGCGCGAGAGGAGGCGGCCGCCGGCATGTTTAACAAAAAAACAGGTGGACAAACACGCACCATGGCAGTGAGTAGGGTCAAAAATACAGATCCACTGGCCCAGAAATATATAAAGCTTGAGAGACTATTTGAGAGAGAGACGCGGAAGTGGTGGGAAGCAACCTCGCTGGAGAATTACATCAAGGTGGGGAGAGTCCCACGGGGCTTACGCGTATACACTATCCCAGCATACGAAAATCCAGATCCCCAGCTCCTTGAAGAGTGGCACATACATACTGCAGAATTCTGTAAAGGTAGTTTATTATTACTTGTCAAATTCGCATGGAGCGATAGGGAGAAGGCATTGGAGGAAATAAAATCACTTGAGGAAGAACTAGAGAAATCTCCGGAAAACGCACAACACCAAGAAATGATGGTTGAAATGAAGAAAAGACTGACCAGATATGAAACCAAGATCAGATTGAGAAAAGAGGAGAAATTTGATAGGGACGAACGGGACTATTCAATGGGGAGAGTTCTTACTTTCGCCAAGAAATTTGATAGCCCAAGGAGAGACTTATCTAGACAAAAACAAAATCCTGGACAGCCCCCCGAAAGAATCGAAACCTCGGAATCGGAAGTCACTGGATCCGACGAAGAAGTATCAGCAGGACCATCAAGGTCAATGAAAACTCCTTTTCACGAGGAATTCGATTTAATTCGACATGCATGGCTCGGGGAGGGGAAAGTAAAGCCCCCGGAACAGACACAGAAAAACAAGGAGGGGCGGTCGGAAGAGGACGCGGAAGAGGCAGAGGCAACAATCTGGCACGCGGGAAAGCGAAGAAGGGAGGCACCCGCTAAATACATCTGAAACTCTAACTATTGTGAACCTGAGTCCCAAACAACTGACTAAGGATGAGGAAACCGTATTAAAACTAGGCCTCTCGTTCTGCCCTCATAAAGATCTGGAATTTACCCAAACCAGAATTGACCTCTTTAAATTTACCAGGAAACTAAAGTTACACAAGTATTATAAAACCAAACCGACAACACATGAAACACGACAAAATAAAATTTTGGAGACTGACAGCATCCAATTGGGTGACTTGGAAACCCTGGAAATTCTGGAGGAGATAAGATCTGAAACCCCAGTGAGTAACTCTGATGGAATAAGTCTGACACAGAGAAGTAGGAAGGTGGGCATAGACCAAGAAGCTCCACACAGCCCTTTCAAACCTATCTCCCACTTCCTTCCACAAATGGCCCAAGATTCGATCGACATCTTTTCTGAGACTGTAATAAAAGACCTAATAAGACTACGCACGTCTAAAAAGAATGAAAAAGGAAGAGTCACCAATTCCTTAACCATAGGACAAAAAAAAGCTTTAAAAAATCTTCAAGACGACTCTTCAATAATCTACAAACCTTCCGATAAAGGGGGGAATGTACTAATAATGACTAAGGACATGTATGTGGAAGAGGCCAAGAGACAACTTCTGAACCGAGAACATTATGAACCTACCACCATGAGAAAATATCAAGAGAGCATACAAGAATATGACAAGCTAATACAGAAATGGCATAATAAAGATATGTTGAATACTGAGGAATATCTTTTTTTACGATCAAACTATCCAGTAATTCCTACCTTTTATCACCTGCCCAAAATACATAAAGATCTTAGGGCACCACCTGGCCGCCCAATAGTTTCATCAATGGGCAGCCTAACGGAGAATCTGTCAGTATTTATCGATCACTTTCTCTTTCAATCAGTGCTCAAATTATCTTCATACATTAGGGACACGAAAGAGTTCATTGTACTATTGCAGGACCTAGTTTGGGATCCCATGTATGTTTTGATTGTGATGGACATAACAAGTTTATACACTTGCATTGAGCACGCGCAAGGCTTGAAAGCAATTGAATATTTCATGATGAAGAGACCTTTGAAGTATGCGGGACACAGTACTATGTTGCTGGAATTAACGGAATTCTGCCTGTTGAATAACTTTTTTCTTTTTCAGGGTGAGCTCTTTAGACAAATCTCCGGGACCGCCATGGGAACCTGCTTCACCCCCAGCTATGCAAATTTATTCGTAGGCTGGTGGGAGGAGCAGGTGGCCTGGTCCGAAGGGAATAGTACTTGGACTAGCAATGTGATCAAATGGCATAGATACATTGATGACCTCTTCCTGGTATGGAGGGGGTCAGAACAAAGTGCCAGAGATTACATCTCACATTTGAATACTAACAATGTTAATTTGAAGTTCACTGGCGAGGTGAGCTCAGTGGCAGTGAGCTACCTCGATCTCCATGTAACTATCATTGACAACCAAGTAACAACATCCCTATACCGCAAACCCACCGCTGGTAACAGCGTTTTGCACGCGGAGAGCGGACACAAAGTGAACCTAAAACGAAGTATCCCCTACGGGGAGCTATTGCGCCTCAAACGCAACTGCTCACGAGAGGACGACTTCCAAAATGCAGCGAAAGATAGTATAGATAGGTTCGTACAAAGAGGTTATTGTCCTGCTCTCTTAACTCAAACTCTGAAGCGAATATCAGGGATTGATAGAGCTGAACTGTTAAAGGAAAGAATAAATCACAAGAAACCAGATGAAGGCAAATTCCGTTTAATAACAACAAACAGCAACAATGCCAACAGATGGAAAGAAATACTGCGCCGTAGCTGGCATATTTTAAAGACTGATCCCATCATTGGTGCAGATATCCCGAAAAACCCACTAGTAACCTTCAAAAGAACAAAGTCCATTAAAGATCTCCTGGTACACAGCCACTTAGAGGCTCCCATTGCTAGGACAAATACCTTGGCAGAGATGAAAGGATTCTATCCCTGTGGCAAATGCAAGGCCTGTGCATACAGCAAAAGGGTCTTGGGCTATGAAATCCCGGGGGTGATGAGGAAGAAAACCATTGGTTCCTTCATCACGTGCCAAACACCGTATGTGGTGTATTGCCTGGTATGTCCCTGCAACTTAAAGTACATAGGGAGCACCATAAAATGTGTGAAGTTGAGAATCCTTGAACACATGAGGGCTATAGCTAATAAGGACATGACATCTCCTGTAGCAAAACATTTTGCTATCAAACATCGGAGCAATAGGGATATGCTACAATATTTCGGGGTGGATCAAGTACCGGAACATGAAAGGGGCGGCAATCGACTGTTGAAATTGAGACGTTTGGAGTCACGTTATATCATTGACTTACAGACAAAAATTCTAACAGGTCTGAATAGTGGGGAGGAATTAGCCATCCACCTGGGTAAATAAACTGAATTTGTAAACACTAAGGCCAACTCATCTAATTCTGAAGGAACCTGTTTTAACCTGGGGGGGGACCCCGGTTATTAATGAGCGGTTTCTAGTGATAGGAGCCGCCTAAGCCGATCCACGGCAAGATAGTAAAGGAATGTTCTATTCACTAGGCAACATTACTTATACTGCAGGGGAAAATGCTTAAACGTGTACACTCAGTATGGGATAAATTGCCTTGATAATCATTGTATCAAAAAATGTATATTTAAGTTGTACGCGTTTCTGATGGATTTTTTACCCCATAATAGACACTGATAAAAAATGTATATAATTGGTTAGCCGATTCACGGCTTTGCAAATCAACTGTATCGATTAACTTAAATGCAATTTTGCCTATTGATGTATGTAACAATGTTACTCTTGCACATTCCAATATGGCGCCCGCAGTTTTGAAGCGGGTAGTCCTTCTACAGTTTCCATCAGAAGTAACGCGCTGCATAAAATGTCTTCCTGGTAGCGTTTTTGTAATCACATTGACAAAGGGCTTGACCCGAAACGCGTCTGTACAAAGGATTAAAGGAATACTGAAACTCACCCCGCGAGTGCTGCTTTTCTTCTCTCTCGGCTGGGAGAGGAGTTTTTGGAGCTTTAATATTACACGGCGCATCAACCGTGCAGCGGCACCCACCGCTAGAGCCCCGTCACTTTTGGTGCAACTGGAGCGATGATATATATATATATATATATATATATATATATATATATATATATATATATATATATATATATATATATATATATATATATGGAAAACATGTTTCTACATATTAGCAATTCTTAGGCATAAAAAAAGGAAATAAATATGCACTAATATTTATGCAAATTAATTGCCATAAATAAGAATGATTAACACAATATAGGCTGCACAACATTGGATAATGAAAAGAAAGGAAAAGACAACAGAAAGAGGAAAAAGGGCAAAGAAGACATAATACATGCTGGTGCTTTGCACATACATACAATACGATAAAAGATACTTGTAGGACCTTAAGCATGCATCTCTCTAATTTAGCAAGTAGCAAATGCTTTCAGTCTTGAACCTGTCCCTTGTGATCCTCAAGAGTAGTGCAGAAAGTCAAAATAACATCTAGATATCAACAAAAATATTCAAATCCCATGTGACTGATTAATAAGATTTTGGACAGCACCTGGTGAGTTGGCCAACACACAATGCATGGCCAAATTCTCATAGCACCCACATTTGCTACATTCGATGCTGTCCTTAATTTGTTCTACATTGTAGGCACCTCTTTAATCCAATTTAGTGAAGCATTTTGCAGCCACAAGGTGATCTAACATGACTCTGAAATGAGGGGTAATGGATGTTTGTTTTGAACTGTGGTGACTGTCAGTGGAAGTGATGTTGAGCAGTCGCAGGATTCTTACGG